>NC_073702.1:78558890-78861920 GCF_023634085.1 Falco cherrug | reverse complement strand
AGTATGACCCGTTCTTCCTGAAGACCCATACGGACTGCTGGAAGGTGGGATGGCCCGTTACCCCCTGAGGTTTAGAGGCACCCTTTGACCAGCAGGAAGGGCAGGGTTAGGAGGCAGAGCATGTTACTGACGTGCTGCTATGGGGCTGGTGTACAGCAACACATGATGGTTTCATTAATAAATACAGGTCCCAGCTCCTACTGCGTTTAAGCTCAAGAGCGTTTGAAAAGGGTTTTCACTGGGAACATGGTTTGGATCCATACTAAGCCCAGATTTGGAGGCACAGTAGGCAATGGCAGGGGGATGTTTGTTTTCCTTATCTCAAATTCATTGTGGCAACCTGGGAAGTGTCATGTCTAATGAGGGTTGGTGAGCTCCCGGGCAAGCTGGGTGTGTGCTTTGTAGAAGGAAATAATCTGACAGTTCAGGTGATCTTTACAGAAGCTCACTGTGGTAACAAAATAGAAGAGTTAGGTTGGACTGACACAAATCCATGAAGTAAAAGTCTCTAAATCCCTTCTGGGTGCTGTGAGCCCTTAGCAGCTGTGGGGACTGAGCCGATACTTCATTGCAGTCATGTGCCACGCAGGGTTCATCAGTATCAGCTGCCCTCCAGGAGCTCAGCTCTCATATCTCTGGTCTAACTTTGTGGCAGAGTTGTTGAATGTGTTATGGCCTGCCTGAGGAGCTGAGATGCTCAGCACTTCTCAGGCCACTCAAGTCTGTGTCTCATGGTTTTACTCATAAAAAATGAGGCTGATGCTCCTTCCCTGCTAATCAATGGTACTTTGCCAGTCATCTCCGACTTTGGTCTTTTGAGGCTCTCTGACAAAGTGCTTGTGTTGGTGCATAAGCATGAAATAACTGTCTCTGTCACAGGTTTCAATACCACCTTTACAGGATCCTCTGTTAAAAGACATTCAAAGAAAATTAATTGAGACGGGCATTATCAAGCAGTGTGAGACAGGTATTTTGAAAAATCGTTATCCCTTGGAAGTGTTTCATAAGAGGGCACCACCCTTGCTCGTGACAGTAGATGCTCACATGAAGCCCTTGTTTCTTTCTTGCCAGGAAGACCATGCTCTACCAGAGAGCTGAACAAACTGAGCAGAGCAGAACTGCCACAGCTTCCCTTGGGCCGGCAAGGCATGGATGCAGCCCAGTGGCTGAAGGTGCCACACGCCTACATCGCGAGCGAGGTCCACCAAAGGAAGAGGCAAGAGCTAATGTGGTGTTTACTGAGAGGCAGCACAACAGCTACGGTGGATGAGGCCTCTCCTTGGCTGCATAGCAGAGTATTTGCTAAAACTTAAATTTCATGGTGAATTCTGCTTTGTTGTGTATTTCTCCTGAGAAAGGAGTGTTGGTGAAGGGAAAGCCTTCAGGTATGGATTGGACAGCAGGTTGTATTAGAGCAGAGCATTGATGGTCAAGCTGAGCCTTGCAATAAAGTGGCTTTTGGTGGGGTTTCCTGCATTTTCTGCTTGCAGCCTGGCAGGCAGGCCTGCATGTCAAGCTGTGGAATATCTCCTGGACGCTTTATTGGAAGATCTGAAAGGGTTTAGTGTTCATACTTGCTTTGGATTTTGGGGGTTGTTTTGCTATCAGTTTCTAGATTTTTGGGAGCAGAGCGAGGTCCCCTACTTGTATCACAGGCTGGTTGAGGTTGAAAGGGACCTCTGGAGGTGATCTTGTCCAACCCCCCAGCTAAAGCAGGGCCACCTAGAGCCAGTTGCCTAGGTCCATACCCAGACAGCTTTTGAATATCTCCCAGGGATGGAGACTCCACAGCCTCCCCGGGCAGCCTGTGGCAGTGCTTGGTCACCCTCACAGCAGCGGAGTGTTTCCTGGTGTTCAGATGGTGCTTCCTGTGGTTCAGTGTGTGCCCATGGCCTCTGGTTCTGTCACTGGACACCACTGAAAAGAGCCTGGCTCTGTCCTCTGTGTACCCTCCCTTCAGGGGTTTGTACACAATGATGAGATTCCCCCTGAGCCTTCTCCAGGCTGAACTGTCCCAGCTCTCTAGGCCTTGTCTCCTATTTGCTCTTTGACCACTGAGATAAGGTTACATGTCCTGGCTTAAGCCACCAGGCTGGTCCTGTACAGGAGCAGCCTGTGCTGAGGGAGCTGCGCACAACTCCAGTGCATTGCATCCTGTAGCTGAGCTTCATAACAGGCTTTTTTTTTTTTGGTGTACGGGCTGGTTGGACTCAGAATACAGTAGAGGTCACTAATGGTGGTGCAGCGGTGCAGCTGCCTAAGCTGAAAACACTAGAGCCCCAGCTAGCCCTGATAGAGAAGCATTTGGGATCAGTGAAGAGTGATTCTTATTTGTTGGGTTTTTGTAATTATGTTGGGTTTTTTAAAGTCCCAGTGCTTGGACTCGCCCCTTTTGAAAGCTCTCTGGTTCTGCCATTGCAGAGCACAACAGTTAAGGGAACTGCTGCTCCCCAGTGCCAACAGCGTTAAAGCTGAACTGGGCGCCTGATGTCCTTCCCGAGCCAAGCCCGCTCTCTCCCCACCAGCCCCTGCTGTGGCCCAGTGCTTTACCCCAGCATGTTTACAGCAGTTATGGGATAATGACACGTTCCAGGAGGAAAACTAGTCACACAAACATTTCCTGGAGTGACTCGGTGTGGGAACAAGCCAGTGCAGGAAGCCGCGCTGGGCTACAGCAGCCTTTGTGTTGCACAGACTGGCAATTGCTTTTACTTCTTTTTTAAGGCAGAAAGTCATCAGCCACCACAAAGGTGGCAAGAACCGATGATGGCACCTGTCCTCCAGCTGACTGCAGTGGCAAGCGCAGCCATCGGAAGGTACCAGCTGCAGAATATGTCACATCTTCTGCCACAGCAAGTGATAGCAGGCTGAGTCTTGGGGCAAACTGCAATAAACTCGCCGTCTGAAACTCACGGCTCTGAAGTGCCGTTACCCAGCAGCCAAAGAAGCGTTTGAGGTGCTGCTGCTGTTATTTCCAGCTCCAGTTCATGCTCAACAGGCCAAAACCTGCTGTTCTAGGACAGGGGTCCTCAAACTTTTTAAACAGGGGGCCGGCGCGCGGATGAAGTGGCAGGCAGTCATCTGCAGCTGCTTGGTTCGCCCCCCCCCCCCCCCAAGTACCAGGGGCCGGATTGAGGACCCTGGGGGCTGTATCCATCCCGTGGGCCGTAGTTTGAGGACCCCTGTTCTAGGAGGTTTGACTTAGGCTCAGCTCTGTGAACGTTCTGTGGGTTATAGGGTGACAGTCTTTGTATTAAAGGAGATGAGCTGGTGAGAGAAGTTAGAATAAAGTCTGGTATAGGCTTCTCTTTGCTGCAGTGCAGAATCTGTGTGCGACCCCCAGGTCTGGCAACAGCTACAGCTCCGGGTACTGCAGGAAGGGTGAAGGTCAGCAGTGGGCAGAGGGAGCAGCAAAGCTTGCTAAATTGTAGCTGTAATTGTTGCAATTTTGCATGAAGCTGAAAGAGGCCACCTTGAGATTTAGGAACAAACCCCCTCCTTGAGAAGAAGGTGCTCCTGGCCGTGTGCCTGGCCAGCAGACCGGTACGGGAGAGTGGCTTAGAAGGCACTGATAGGGAAATGATGGTTGGTTTTGTGCAAATCTTTATCAGAACTCCCAAAGTGAATGTCTTGCAAACTATTATTTGCAAAATAATGTTAGGCTACTACCAAGGTTTCAAAGGACTTTCTCCTGGAGGCAGTGTACAAGCAGTAAATCAAACTTTACCATACGTATTGAGTGTTCTGAGGAGGCAGGAAATAATGAGGGGGGAGGAGCGGGAAGTGTGCTTGTACAAAATGCCTGGCATTTTCCGGAAGGTCAGTGCTAAGCAACAAATGCTGTCAGCACCCTCTAACTCCGTTTCTCTCTTGTTCCAGTGTGGTCCCTGTCTCCCTGCGAGTGTGACTGCACAGCAGCTCTCGTGTCAAAGCCTGGAAACGGAATTTTCCCTCTGCTTGTACAAGAAGCTCCAGTCTCCCACTGCACAGACACCATCTCTCAAGAGTTGCCAAGATTTAGTTTTATTTAGGATTAGAAATACTGAACCACAGAAAACTGTTAAAAGTAACAGAGGTTTACTCAGCCCTGTAACAGGAGGGTACACAGATGGCAATCAGGTGTGAAACTGTCAGACATCAGCATGTATTGGTGCACCCATGGAAAACAAGAGCAGGGGCTGCTCAGAATTGCATGCTGTGCTTTTTCAACAAAGCAGTTTAAGGAGGCAGTAAAATGGTTACAATGTATCAAACTCTTTATAAACAAACTTTTTTTTTTTAAAACCATCTCTGATTTTGGTACCAAGAGACAGTTTTTGGTGTTCTATCAATCTTGTTCTACAGATTCATGTTGGGGTGACAGTTTCCCCCGAGCAAACCTTTTAAACTCGTAATAAACTCTTCCTGATTTTAATCCTGTAAGTTTTTCTCATTATTTCACATTCCCCTGTACAATAAAATATACTTTTTAAAAATCACTATGCATCAATAAACATCTGTAGACAAATTACATTAATAAACTTATATTTTACTCTCTATATACATGTTGGCAATGTCAAAAGCTTCAAGATTCACATCGAGGTCTGCAAGACCAAGGAAATGTACACAAATAACTTACGTTTAGGAAAAAAAACAAAAGCTGAAGAATATTTTTCCACATTATTGTGGGTCACAGTATTTAAAATATTTTTTCTAGTTATTTTTCACAACCACATTGTCTCAGCAGAGAATGATGAATCAAACTGAAGCAGAAAGAAAAAATCAAGTAGCAGTTACTGATTTCAGTGCAGAACTAAGTCAAGTAAAGAACTACACTTGATTCTTACAGAATATACAATATATCGGAGACTTCTCCAGTGCTAAGGCTTCTCCAGCATTTAATCTTAAAACTATCATCCTGAGACGGGAAGATTCCAGTGGATATCACCTTTCAGATTTCAAATGGAATGATTCTAGTTCTGAGCTTAAACCATTCCTCAGTCTATACGTCAGACTAAGTGGTAAAATATACATACATCTTGATGCCACACTTCTACTTAGTATTTTTTATGGCCCTGAAAATGGAAACATTGGCATCCAAAACCAAGATATTCCAACATAATAAAAAGGCACTGAACTATAGTACTGTATATACAGTAACATTTGTGTTTGCATAGATCAACAACAACTTTGAGCACTGCAACGAACTAAATGCAACCAGTAACTAAGAGGAAATACGGAAGCAGCAGGAACTCTTGCTTAATTAACCAGCATGGGGCAAGGAATCTTTTAAAAACAAATGTTCAGGCTGTCAGCTTCAGTTGTCCTTCATAAATTAAAAAAAAGTGTTCTTAGAGGAGTGTTTTCTGATCAAAGAGCTGCAGGTCAAAACGAACCCAGACTTCACCTGTTGGAACTTCATGCAGCAGTAAATGTTTGGTCATGGGGCCTTTGCTTTCTTGTTCTGTTCTGATTTTTGCTACTGGAACTTCAGTGCGACCCAAAAAATCTGTTGGGTAAGCATGTAAGAAATTTCATTAAGCAAAGATGTTAAGCTTAGAAAATCTGAAGGTGTTGGATTAAGCAGCAATGCTGCATGGTACGTATTCAGTTCCAGAGCACTGCTCCCAAGCTTCATGTTTGAAAAGCCCACAGCCCTGTGTAAATTTTGTGAAGCGGTGACAAAAAAGAGCCTTTCTAGAAGACAAAAATGCTATGGAATTAGGATGGAAAACATGCCTTTATGTCACAACTTGATCTAAGGGCTTTAAGAATACAGTTCCCTTTCAGAAACACAATTTCAAATGTTCACCTGTCTTTGAGCTGGAAGGTCAGAATTAAGTGATGGAACCTGTTTACAAGTCACCTGTGCTGCTACAAAGACAAAAATAAATCAACTATTTTGGCTCAGCCAACTTTCAATGAGGCTTATATATCATCCTTTTCACCAGAACAATGGCCTTGAACAACTGCTGCCACTAGCAGGTTTACAGTCCCAGTCAGGAATGACATACCCTCTTTGTGGCCGTTTCATATATAACACCTTTGTGTCTGTGTGTGCATTAAAAGGTTTACCATGAACTGAAAAACAACAGACTCAGCTGTCCGACTGGGAAGAGCCCAGCAAAGTCACGTTCCCTCACAGGAGAAAAGACTGAGCTACAGTTACACACAGGGCCACTCGGGTCAAGGCACTACCTTCCAAATCTGCAATAATCAACCGTGTGTCAGAGCCCTGATAAAGCACTTACCCTTTTAAAAGAGTACTAGAAGCGACTGACTGTGGAAAAAGAAACCTTATCAAGCTGTTGCTGTGCAAATATAACCTAACACCTTATTTTCGCGCAGCTACGCTGGGAGAGAAAAACTGTGGCTTTTGAACTTCTCCGTCTTGCCAGTCTGACAAAAAAAATAATTCTGTATCTGACAGAAAAGCCAGAGTGGGACCAAACCCGACTGCCCAGAGCTCCTGGCTTGGGAAGGCTATTACCGAACCTCTTGAGTAAGGAGGCATTGTTTTTAAACAACGCTTTCCAGGAAGCAATCATAGCTACAGGTGCTTGGAATCCTGGTGAGGAGCTGTGCACCCCAAGTCACAGAAAAGCATTCTTTTCCTAAAATAAATGTTCACACTTACCATCGGGTGAGAACTGATCCCTGTCAAACATGGTGATACACAGGACATCCTGATACAGATCCTTAATGAAGAACTGGCAGTTGAAGTTCCACTTGGGGTTCAGGGTATCCTGCAGGGTCCTTGTAGTGTAGCTCTGGGAGCCCATGCTGATTTCACAGTAGGGGTTGCTCTTCCCTAAACACAGAACACGCAGTGAGACACCTCTGCAGTGCAGACACCTCCCCCTCAGGACACACATCGATGCTGCCGTCCAGCAGATGTGGGTCAGGCAACCCCTATATCCTCGAGCAGCACAGAGCTGGTTCTTCACTTGGTCCTCTGAAGCTAAATAATGGCTAATTCGTTCAGAAGCTGCAGCTGAAAGCACAAAGTTTCCCAAACCACCGAACTCCTCCCAGCAAGCCTCTCCATTTCCTTCACTTACCATTGGGCTTACAGGCCTTGAGTTCTGTCGCTTCAATCACGTGCACCATCAGGCGTCCTATTCCTGAGGTTTTCTGTGAGCGAGCTGGGAACAAAGAAGTCAGAAATAAATGGATCGATCGCAACCGTAACAATTGGCAATGGATCTGAAGAGGGAGACCCTCCACAGACACCATGGCATCCTCCAGAAGAGGCCCTGCCCACATGTCCACAGGGGTGAGGGGGACGCTACAGAACTCGGCGGGTACCTTGATAAGCCTTTTCACGTTTCTTCTTCTCGGTTTCGATGTACTGCTCTGATGCTGCTTTGATTTTCTGGACCCAGGCAGTACTGCAAAGAGCAATCCCTATGGTCAGGGTCACACCACAGGCTGGAAACTCTTCAGTATCAGCGACTCTGCCCCCGTTTCTTTTGCCATTTCTCCCACCACCACCACCCCGGGTTTCAGAGGCATCGCACATCAAGTCAGCTCAAGGACTAAAGTGATGGGGTTTTTGGACTTAATCTTTTGTCACATTTACATATCAACCTAAATAAGTGAAAGCGGTGCTGCTGTTTTTTATTAAAAACTGCTGGGTCACGCTGAAAACAGACCAGGACTGGGGAAGAATCCTATGGGGCGCTGGACTTTGCAGCCCTAAACTGTTCTTCTATACGACTGTTACATCAAGGAGCAGTAGATGTAACTGGATTCCACTGCAAGAGCTGCTGCACAAGCAGAACAAAATCAGAGAAAACTTGCAATTCAAATAAAGAGTCAAATGAGTTTCTTTCCTGACCAAGAGACTAAACCCGTTCTTGAACTCAGAGACCCCCACGTCTGCTCAATGGGAACAGCTGTGAGCAACAGGTTTAAGCTCAGGTCTGCATTTTCTCTACTCACCGCTCATTAATGTTGTCAGTTTTAAGCGTGTAAACTCTGTCAATGTGTGAGATGTGGAAAACTGGCTCATCACTGGAAGGATCTGTGGGCAATTTCACTAGGACTTCGTTAAGGAAAACAGGCTGAAAGAAAAGCAAATATCCCTGTGGCAGCATCACCCTGACAATAAGCGGAAGCTCTACAAGGATGTTTAAATACAGTTTTACTGTAGGGAAAATGAAAGTTGTAGGACACAAGACTAACAGTCAGATCACCCTGCAAAGGATGTGAGAAAGGACTGAGGGGAAAACTGCTCCGGTGATACACCCCATCCTGTCTTCCTGGATGAAGAGCTTTGTGAAAAGGGCAGGACTGCCTAAGCAGAGCTGCAGTTCAGAGCCTGGAAAGCCTGGGAATCTCTCAGGTTCCCCGTTGGAAAGCAGCCCTGATACTTAAACTTATCTCCCAACCCAAACCCCTGAGAACACACACTGTGTGGGCAGAGACTAAAGTTTTGCACTTTTTACTGTTTTCTAAAGAAGTACAGGTATTTTTCTTGTGGATGCGGGAACCTGTGCAAACTTAAGCCGAGGCTCCTGCTTCTGAACATCCCACCCAGCTGCTCAGGCATGACGCTGTTCCTGCCTTTTCACCCCAAGGTGGACGGAAGTGTGTATTAAACCAAGACCAGAAGCCTGTCTTTTCTGGGGACTAAGCCCATTCGTGCATGTTGGCTGACAGTACGTGCCCGTGTGACAGCTAACAACCAGGGCCAGCCGGCTAATCCCAGCCGGGACAACAGCATTCCTCATCCCGAGCCAGGTCCCACTGTATCAACAAGACCACGGAGCACCGTCAGTCACTCACCATTTTGTACATTTTGAACTGGGAGTTGGATTTGGGGCTGAACAGCTTATCGGAGCCGGAAGATACAAACTGTTTAACCATGTAGGTGAGCAGGAGAAAGTCATTGAAAAGGAAGCCATACAGCTCCTTACTGCTCTTGGCCTTGTACAGCTTGCCACTGTGCAGGAGTTTCCGTGGGCCCAAGCAATTTGTGAGGGAGTTGAACACGGGTTGCTAGGAGAGACAAAACTCATTAGCAGCAGTAAGTTGATGCGGATGTCAGTTCCCGCTGCTCTTCACAGTGAAGGCTACTCAAGCTGCTCAAAATGCTCTTCTTTTTGGTTTCATGACTTTAGTTACAAATGAAGAGAAGGGAAACTGGTTTATGATCTGCCATGGTACCACCACTACTCCCAGCTTAAAGGAGATTTAAGCCTTACCAACACCACACACGGGGGTCTGATGGATGAAGGCATTTACCTCACAGCCACTGTTCTGTTGTCCAGAAGCTGTGTTTAGGAAAAGCCTGCAGAGTCTGCACTCAGGTCACCTCTTACGGGTGCAGGACTAGGTGATGCAACCAGGACAGACCCGTTGGGCCTGTCAAGTCCTGGTTCCTTACGCAGCCAGTGGAGACCTGTCACAACACCTCACTTTGAAGGCTGTCCTGAAAGGTACAGGAGCCTGAACCCCACATATCTGTAAGGACCTGGTATTAAGGGCTTCTGTGCCCCTCCTGGATGAAGGAAGACCCTGGGAAACACACACTAAGTGAAATTCCACATAGTAACACCTGACTTAGCCAGGTGGCACCACAAGCAGAACTTCAGAGATAGTTACTTTTGTTTGCTTCATGGTTTAGATGGTATCAGTTTTAAGCTGATAAATCAAGATTTCTCCACTGCCACAATGATGCAAAAAGGGCTCATCCTGTTATGGCTGTGAGCAAAGTTTAGTAAAAGCTGCTCTGCCACGAGCTCGGCAGTGGATGACATTCCAATAACGGATGTGAGCAAGGCCTCCCACTCCTTCCCCCAGCCTTTCTGAAATGACTCGGAAAAGTCTCCGCCATACGGTGTATCAACGCGGCTACCTCAGCAAGACCTTCGCACTGGACGTGGGACTGTATCCATTCCAGCCTGTCCGAGTTCTCTTTCTCACGCACCCCTTCATTAACTTGAGAGCACAGCTCCTCCGCGCGCTCCAAAGCAAGCTTGAGGTTACTGTGATCGGGGTGATTTTCTGGAGTGTTCTCTAGAATCTGGTATGGATCAAAAATGGGAGAAAACAAGATAAAACCAGACGTAAGCACAGGTCCTGCTTCCCCATGCTCTCAGAGAAATCCCCATAAAGGGACAAGGCTTTTTTTTGCTTTTGCTATTGAGACCAAACTCAAAAGTATTCACCTACAAAACCTTGCTTAGGGTACTCACACTCTTTATAAGCAGAGGATAGCGGGTTATTCTTTGCATAGGTTTCAGGAGGAAACTGGAGAGGGGCATTCCTTTGCAACGAGGGTCCAAGGCAAGTTTCTATGGTGCAACCCAGAGATTTAACAGAGACACTGCATTACTCATCAAGAAACAATTGGCTCACCGCACTGAAAACTGATCAGATTCATTTTTCCAGGCATTCCAAGAAATCTCAGCTTTTTCGGTAAGCAAACAATACTTGTATCTAGAACAAACGAGAGCTGGTGCTGTCATTGTACCCAGACGCTTTGCCAGCACAAGCTGCAGGATCATTGCTCATGCAGAATCCTTACATTCAAAAGAGTTCCAGCTTTTATTTTGACACTACAGGCTCCACTCAGGTTGAAAAAAACAAAGCAATGAAAGAAAGAAATGCCTGATGTCAACAGTTCTGGCATTTCTCCTTTCATGGCCCCAAAGCCACCACACCACCTGCAGTATGGCAGCAATTCTTTATTTATTTCGGCGGTGTGCCTGCCTGTGACGCTCACGGCACACCTCCGGCCCCAGCAACCCCACCGTTCAGACACACTGCACGCCCCCCACTGAATTACAAACGTGTTCAGAACAGCAGCTTTTTTATTTCAACTCCACAGACTCTTACCCCTTCTGACAGCGTGAATTTTTGGGATGGTGCAGACACCGGCACCGTAGCTTTGTGGGGTTAGCGTTACACTGAAGTAACAAGCAACGGAATGGGAAATGGAGTAATAAATTAGCTGGAGAGAAAGACAGGTACATAAATGTAAAGCATACACAGCGTTAACCATGGTCATCATATAAATACACCTTGGAAGGTTCTTAGCTATTTTCGCAACATTTTACTCTTCTGGGTTATTTTGAGCTGGTCAATGCCGATTAGATGGGCTCCTGTCATTCAGGAAAAGGCACAAAAGCTACCGAATAAGATACCTTCAAGTAGTCTTTGAAATCAGCATCTTCATCAGTTTTCTGCTGCAGCAACGAAGCTCCATTAAGCTGGCAGCTGCAGAACCGAATGTAGGCCTGCATGTGAGACAGCTCGGCGGCCAAGATGTCCCCAATCATCTGCACGGGCATTTTTTCTCCTCCTGTTTTCTTACGCACTCGCAAGGCTCTGAAGAGGAAAGAAAACACCATCCAACTTTGCTGCCAAGTCTGTGAGGCCTAAATCAAGATCCTTACAACATCAATCTCTGAAGAGCAGCAAGCCTGCCAGGTGAATTCCCCTACGTGGCACCAGCATTTCCAGGTGGTGCAGGGTCCAGCCTGAACCCCCAGGAAGTCACCAGCACAACACAGCCAGCTGAACGACCTGCCTGAAGGCGTCTGTGTGACTGAGCCTCTCCTTTGAGGTTTCTGGGACAGTCGGCATCAAGCTCTACGCTGAACCAACATCCCGTTTCAATAAATTATTAGCCACTTCGTCTCTCTAAAGTTTATTTTTAGAGAACTGAAGGTTGCTTTGCAGAAAACTGGAAGAACATCTCCCATGCACATGCTTTTGTGTAGGCTCTACTTCTAACTGTCCTGGTGCCGGCTGGGATAGAGTTAACTTTCTCCCCAGTAGCTGGCCCAGCGCTGTGTTTTGGACTGAGCATGAGAACCACGCTGATAACACAGGGATGGCTCAGTTGTTGCTCAGTCGTGCTCACCCTAAGCCAAGGGCTTTCCAGTTCCCCACGCTCTGCCAGCGAGGGGGGGCACAAGGGGCCGGGAGGGAGCAGAGCCAGGACAGCTGCCCCGAGCTGGCCAAAGGGATATTCCATAGCACAGACGGTCACACCCAGTATATAAACTGGGAGAGCTGGGTGGGAGGGGCTGATCGCTGCTCGGGGACTGGATGGCATTGCTCAGCGGGTGGTGAGCAACTGTGCATCACTTGTCTTTTGGGTTTTATTCTTTTCTCTCCTTTTCATTACTACTACTAGTATTACTATTATTATTACTGTGCTAATTTACTTCATTTCAATTATTAAACTCTTCTTATCTCAGCCCATGTTTTGCCTTTTTCTGATTCTCCCCATCCCACCAGGGTGGGGAAGGGAGCGAGTAGGTGCCTCGTACTTAGTTGCCGGCTGTGGTTAAACCACAACACTAAGGTATTATAGCAAATGTGCTTCTGTTCTTGCTGTTTATTCCTTCCCCCACCTCTTGTAACAGCTCCTTCTTTCTGAGGTAGTCTGAATACATACAGCTGTTCTGAATGCATGCATGCACGGGAAATAATCAGCAGGGACAGAAATATTTACTGTAAAACCAGAAAACATCCTGGGGAACGGAACAAGAGAATAAAGAAGAAAAAATAAAAATGTCTGTAATACTCACTTCAGTAACTTTGTATTTGACATGATAAGCTCCTTCCAGTTAACAAAGATCAGCCCCATTTCTCCTTCTGTGAGACAGCCTGAATCAGCCATTGGTTTTTGGAAAACCTGCAGTCAAAAAACCAGAAAGGTGAGCAATTCTTCAGAGACAAAAGCAATTAATCCTCTTGTTCAGCCTAGCAGTGATTTTAGTTTTTTTGAACACTCAGTGTCCATATTCTCAGCAGTTAAAAACAATTCCTTACTAGCACTTGTGACAGCTGTTGCTATTTTTCCTAAGCGCATGACCTCGTTCTGACACTGGCATCACCATTTGCAAAGCAGGGACAAGCACCGTGACCTGCAGGCTGACTTCTAAGCAGAAAAGCATTCCCATGATTTCAGAGCCAACTGCTACACAAATTACACCTCCGCATCACACCCGTCCCCATACCCAGAGCGCTCACAGCCAACCTGCGTGCAGCTTCTTTCAGGGGTTCTCGGCACAATACCTCTGACAGCAGCGTACCCGTGTAACTCAGTCTGTTTAACATCTCCAGCACTTCACCACAGAGTTTAGAAAGGTCATCAGATGTCCAAGACCACCTAACACTGGCCAGTTCCTGCCCTGCCTAGCGAGGTGGTCTTGATTCCAGACATAAAACTGGAGATGAAGGCAGATGATAAACTTTTATAGTGCTTATACAGCTCAGCTTCTGTCATGAGCCTGTGCAGCTTTGCGAGACACCCCAGTCCAGCCCATTGTCTTTACACTGAGCCCAAACACCTAAGAAAGGGTTTTGGAAAACAGGAAGGTCCTTGTACAACGTGATGGTTTTGCCTGGTGGCCAGCCACATAACATTGGGTAGAATGGGAAGTAAGTGCTCACACCCCCTTCTTCCCCCAGCTTTTCACAATTCGCAAGAATCCCTTTATTGTCAATATTCAGTAGGACAGAAGTGTTCTTTTTCCAAATGCATATTCACATCCAAGGCATCTCACCTCCAAGACGAGCTGAAGATCGTCCATATACCTTTCTTCCGTCTGAATGAGTTCGTGAATATAGCCCTGCCTTTTCCTTTCCATCGGTTGCATAGTGTCAAGACTTTGGAGGTCAGCACACCCTACAAGAAATAAGCCAGTAGTTTAGATCCCACTCAGGCCATCAGATCTGAGAAATTAACAAAATTGCATCAACACACACCAGCCTATGGTTCAGACTATATACACAGTGGTAAAACCCTGTCCACAGCAGCAGTGAGTTTCAAAATGAAGTGATGTAGCGATCAACCCCCTCCCCACTTCATGTCATTTTTCAGTCCATCACCTTTTTATTTCTTTGAACATCCCTTGATCTTGTACTGTGATGCAGAATGAGAATTCCTGACTTCCTGCCGCTCCATTTGTCTCATGATTTTTCTCATCCCTTCTCCTTTTCTGCCATACTGTTTCAAAACTGTGGTTTTTCTCTTACCTTATATGATGCCTTTTGTGAGACGAAGTCATCTAAAATGTGTCTGGTTCTCACTTAGGACACTGCACCTTTAATCTCCACGCCATTTCTAAAGCTCTCTGCCTTGGTTATTGTTTTCTGATACAAACCACCAGTACAAATTTGTGAAGTCACAATGCATAATGCTACAGTTGTTTAATGCCACAGTTGCACAACATTTTTTCCTCATTTAGAAACAAAATGAGCCTGAAAGATGCTGAACTATTTTTATGCATCAAGTATGAACAATCGGAATCATGCACAGGAACACACAGACACTCAATGACACAAACCCCAAGTTTTCAGTAGTAACATGCAGCCCCTACAGCTTCACACTACTTTTCTCTACTGTACACACTAGTAAGCATGACAACAATGTTTGAAATTTAGTAACCAAATCAAAAACTGGTAAAAAACCAAAGTGGTAAATATGTTTAGATGGGGAAAGTAGGGCACAGAAAGTCAAGCTCTGATCCTTCTGTTAGCCATTCCATGCCAGCAGAGTACTGCAAAGTAGCAGAGTGGGGGAAAATGAAAAAAACCCAACAATTACAGAGCATTTGAGAACATACATCTATCACTTGATGCGATGGCATCAGATTTTGATACAACATGAACTGTGGATTTTGCAGGACAGCAGAAAGGACATCACAGGGACTCACTTATATCCAGCATTTCTAGAGGAATGATACTTTTTCAGAGTTTACAGGTGTCATGAAAGGCAGAGTGACCTACAGCAGGAAGGGCCGTGTCTCCCTAGTCACCCTAACACACTGGACACTGGAGCGTGACTTAAGTCTATTCGCTGCTGGTGCATACATCTGTTTATGGGAAGGCTGCTCTATACAATGAAATTAAAATGAGTTAGTAATAAACCAGGGATGCGCACACACACCAAGAAACACTAAACGTTTGGCTAAACTTGATGCGACAGTGGCCTAGGGGGCAGCTTCCTGCTGCACAGGTATCGAGCTGCTTCAGCAAAAGAGAACACTTGTCAGATTAAGTTTTATGACACCATTTGAAGTATTTGAACAGGGAAGCCCTGTGAGCAATGCAAAGGAGTAAAGGCAATAGCTAGATTTAAAATCAGAACTTTTTGGTTCTGTTTTGTACCCCTAAGGAGGGTCACTGATCGCAAGCTTTCTGACTAGATTTGAAAAGAAGGCAACTTTTTATGAAGACATCTGGGACTGCAGCTCTTTTAATAGTGCAGGATGCTGCTTTTGGCCTTAGTTCCTCCCAAAGTTACCATCAGGCCAAAATCAGATGAGAAAAAGGAGTAAAGTTCCAGATCAAAGTGATTCCTATGAAGTTTGATACTTCAATCCATTGCGATGGACTGCGGCCAATGTGTACTACTTTTGGATTCTAGTGCCATTCTTTAGTCTGTACAGGACTGAGTTTAAGGCCACCTGGTTACTAAGACATGAAATTTTAGGATAATCAAGGGCTTGCACAGTGACCAGATTTAATTTGTCCAGATTTGAAAGTCTCAGCTTTGACCACATGGTTCTCTTTTCTACTGCAAGATACGCTCCTACCACAAAAGCAGGGATGGACTGAAGCTCCTGCTGCTGTTTGCTTCTATCACAGCTGTTAAAACAACCCACACGCTCAGGTTTATGCCTGTCGCATGCTGTCTGCTTGAAGTTGAAGCCAATGCTGGAAGGAAAACAAGCCTCTTTTTATGCACCTAAAATAGATTTGCTTCATAAACTCATTATCAGATACAAAAAAGCAGTTAAATTAACTGGCTCCTGCACTAACCTTGTATTTGGACTGTCAGCTTTTGGGATGAACAGATGAGTGCTATTTTATATTTAAATAAAGCGCTAATGAAAATGCCCCAAATTTTGATTGATCTGATGACACTGGCATAAAAAGTGAGTGCAGGCATTTGGATCTGAAGGGAAGAAAAGTGAACGAGGGAAAGAATAGAACTACCACCTGCCTAGTGCCTTTGGCAATGTTTTTCCAAAGTGGCCATAGCAACCCATGGGCTCACTGGAATGGAAAGGGTGGACCGACGTCTCTATACCCTTTCTCCTCCCACGTTTCCATTCCCTCCTTTCCTTGCATCAGTTCTGGCATTTAACTGACTCCCAGCTCACACCCTGGCAGCAAACAAATCCCAAGGGGGAAAAAGAAAACAGTAGTTTTCTGCTAGTTTAGCAGCCAGGAATGTGCATGGAAGCAGTAAAACCGCCTGTTTTGGCAGATGAAAGCTGTTGGTTTGGCTTCTGTCTTGCAAAGCTTCATCCCAAGCTCCCCATATAGCTTGTGAAAAGCAGCGAGATTTTTGGGAGCGCCTGCAGAGGGGCATCTCCGCTGCCCACGCTGGGGGCTTGCCTCCCTCTGTTGACTTGGTAACAGGTTCACATTACCTCCGGAGGGCAAGCCAGCCTGCCGCTCCCACCGAGAGCGGGGTACCGTTCAGAGAAAGTGGGGCATGATCTGCCTAGCTCCCTCTCAAGACCACCGACCTTTGATGCTTAGGGCATAGCAAGAGAGAGATGCCTGCTGTAACTGTGGCACCCTTCACGATAAATCCTGCTCTCCAAGATGAGGAAGCAGCTGTCTTGCAGGGGCAGGGTAAAACAAGCTGGAAAGTTTATAAACAGGAAACCCAGTCGCTAAAGTTGTGTTTAAAATTATACTTCCCTCTCCAAATATACCTGAACAAGAAATACTTTCTTCCTACTAACATAACTAACCCTGCATGAAAAACTACGGAGTTTCACAGTCAAAAGATGCTCTGCAGGAGATTCAAATGCCTGAAAAACATGGGGGGCTGGGGGAGAAAGCCTTTCCAATTACTGCCATATTTTGGATTTGAGTACATAGAGGAAGAACGACACTTTCTGAAGAAAAGAAATCCTCCAATGAAAGAAAGATGAACCAGACCTATCACGATTTCAAAAGATGTCCTTTTTATTCTTTGTTAAAAAAGGGGAAGTGAATTAGAATTCTTCACTGTAAAGCCAATTCCAGAGAACTGAAGTAAAAAACAGATGGATAAAAGGTTTACAAAGATGCCCAGACCTGCTAGGGCACCGAGTGCTTTGTTCCCTTCCCCAACAAACAATGAAAAACCACATTAAAAATGACAGCTCTGGAAAGACATCTTAAGCCTCAAACATGAGCTCAGGCCCTTACCCTGAAGGATCCATCTGTACCAGAGGCATCACTACTTTGGGTCACCACTGAAGACTGTTTAGGGGTAGAGGTGGCCTATGTCAACTGCATTGCAAGGAAATAGCTTGGTTTATTTAGGGTTGTTTGGATCGTTCTTTCTTTGGAGGGGGGAAGGAGGGTAGTGGTGGTTGTAGGTTTGGGTTTTGTTGGGGTTTTTTTGGGTTTGGGCTTTTTTTTAGCTCAAGCCAGTTGATATGGCTGGGAAAACCATGTAAGGGTTGGGGTTTTTGGCCCGTATAAGCCTGCCTCTACTTTCCCAGGCTCCTGTGGAAAGACTACATCTCACCTTAAGGACCATGGGCTGGCATCAAAATAGTCCCTTTGGTACAGCCAGAAAACAGACTGGTGGTATCGTGGGATGTCACCCACAGCCATTTTACAATCTCTACTGGCACACATAAGGCTAATTCACTTGCAACGTACTCCTGTCACTGCCTGTAGCTGTCAGTAGCCTCTGTGCCTACTGAAACCTGTGAAAGGAACTAACTCAAGATATCTACTGCCATGGAAAAGCTGGTTTCAATCAGGCCCTGGGAAAAATAACAAAAACTTATGCAATCTCCCCTAATCAGTAAATGAAGTATATTCTCTCTGCTCCAACAGAAGAAATTTATGATTCAATTTTCAAGCGGTAAAAAGCAAAATCAAGTTGCTCTGACACAGAGCCAGGTAACATAAGGCTTGTACCAAGCCTCTCCGATGGGAAAACATCCTTCCCCGATGGACAAAAAAACCACAACAGACAAACTAGATCCTTTTATGTGTCCCTTTAATAAAATACATTTGCATAGTTATCTTACAACTTTGTTTAAAAACAAAGATGAACAATTGCCTCATGCTAAGCACAGCCTGCATTTGCATGTCTTAACAATCATCCTCAAACATTAACACTCTAGCTTGAAAAGAACAACAAAAAAAGATTTTAAGGCAGCACACACCATTGCAGCAGTTTTATTAGTTCATTACATTAAAGTAGCGTGACCCTGCAGCAGCTCCCAACACTACTACACGCCAAGGTTGGTCGGCATTCCTATGAGCAGACTTATTTACAGGTGTTTCCAACCCAACTCAAGAACATCACACAGGGATACGACCTGAGAAAGCATCGAGATGGCATAAATATTCAGTGACTGGTAGGAGACATTTCAATTATTAGCACGTAACTTTTTTTTGATGGAGCTTTATGCCTTCTGCACTAACTGTAACATTACTAACACTGACATTAAGATAGCGCTTTGTATGCTTTCACAGCCCTTCACAATTCACTGACTACTCGCACACCCCAGCCCTGCAAGCAGGTCTCGGTGGTGGCACAAGACTTTCCTGCATCGATCCAACTGCTAGCTCAGGAACTCAGCTCTGCAAACTAAGCTTTTGCAAAACTACACGTTTGTAGGTTGTTAGTCCGTTATGCAAACTAGACAGTTAAAAAAATCAGGAAGCGTTTCAGTACCTGTTCTTGCGTATTTGCAGCATCGTTCTCATTTTTACCCACAATTACACCATGGCCCCTATTCTCTGCTGGCCCGCAGGAAGCAATATTAAGCAAGTATTACACTGCAGGCAACAACGTGTTTTGCTTTCCTGGTTGGCTTCAGTTTTAACTGCTAACCTTGGCGCGGCTCTGAGCAACATTTAGACTCCCCGCTCTTGACTGGGAACCACCAGTTCAACAAAAAACCTCTACTTTCCACTTTGCCTTTAGTTCCAAAGCCAACCTTTTTCACCTAGATAAATGAACACTTCATTGCTAGTTTTACTTGGCTGTCTGGGATGACAGCTGAACTCAACTCTTTTATCAACAAGAGAATAGATTGCACACAACCAGACAGAAAGTAACATTTTTGAAAGAAAAAGTCTTATTTAAACCCAGCTTTTATTAGCTATACCTCCTCATTGTTACAGAACATTATTTTAAAATAAGCTTGCCTTATTTTAAGGCCATCCTCGGCCTAAGTCTTTCCTATCAATGGTCTGGTGTTTGTATTCAGTTCTTTCTGCAGCAGTGTGCGACAGGAGAGCAGAGCTCTCAGGCGATTGTGCTTGACCTGTGTTAAGACTTTTGCAATAGATACAAATACTGAAGACAGAGACTACAGCTCTTTCAGTCAATATTATTAAGGTGTATTATTTATCTTTGTTACTACAGTTAGAGAATTTAGAGCACACTCAGGTAATACTGAAACATGAAAAGCCCAAAATGCCTCATTTCAATACTCATCCGTTCAAACTGAAGGACAGCTGTTTGAATAATCATCAATGAAACAGCTGTTTCAATAATTATCAATGCTCATATCTACATACCCAACAATACCCTAATCTCCAACTGTATCAGTTAAAAAATGGGTAGAATGCCAGTTGGTTTTGGAAAAATGCCATGTAACTACATCCAAGAACATCCCAGATAGGATGTGAAGCTGTTTTTAATTTTTCAATGACAATTAGTAGCAATTTGGCATTCAAGGAAAACTGTCACTGAACACTGGGAAACCAGTTTGGTTCAAATCCCACATGTTAACGGTGCCTTTTAGAAATGGGATAATTTGTAAGATTACCTAATTATTAGACTACAGTAAGTGACTGCTCAATGCCACTGGTGTAGCACAACACACTTCACCCTGCACTAAACAGGCTTTCAAAGTCAAAAAATCCGAGAAGGCAATTCAGGGTGATTAGCATATTTTTAGTAGAAATACTTAAAACGTAGTTTCATAAGGAAATCAGGTCAGCTAGAATACTTGAGGAATTATCTAGCACATTATTTGCCTACAATAACATGATTTCATTCTGTAACAAAATATTGGTTTAGACAAAATACATCCAGAATAAAAAAACATTTGTAGTTTTATGTAGGCACATTGCTGTAGTCTGTATTGCACAAAAGATATATCTCTGAACTCAAGGGCACATATACGTTATTTGATCAAGTATATTAAATATGTAACAGAAATTTTGGAGAGAGGCTTTTAAATCTCTGCAATTGGACTAACCTTTTCCTGATAGTACCTTCACAACATTCATATATATATAGTAAACAAGCAGTGTTTTGTAAACATTTCTGATTGCATAAGTGACCTTTGCTGTTTTGTAACCAAGTTCAGAAAACCAACTAAATTAAAATACTGCACCTACTAGATCTCTCCTGTCATTACAGAAGCACAGAACTACTTAAGCAGACAAGCAGTCTGTATTAAACTAATAATTTTATTTAGAGGGGTATCAGGGTTATACTCCTGAAGTCCTGGTCCCTCCCTCCCCCCAAACTAATCAAACATGGGCACCATTACTGCACCATATTGCTGACATGCCATAACTGTACCTTTAAGGACCACTTTTGAGCTGAGGAGTATAGTTCCTTTCCTAAACCCAAACGCTCTGCCTTCAGCTCCAGGTGTCTGTTAGTGTTTCTTTTCTGGCAACATCTCTTTATCGAGGTTACCTACATATTAGGCTGCTCCAATTTATTTAACAGAAGACCAGCAGGATTCAGGTAGTACCTACTTTAAGTCACTCCAGACCACAGCCAGATAAAAACACTATTTGGTACCGTTAACTATTTAATGAAGAAAAGGGGCAGGGAAAGGGTCTTGTAGCACAGGGGCTGTGTAAGTGTACTTACTGCAGTAACTAGTACATGTTTGCTATTTACCAAAACTGAAAGCAAATACAAATTATCAGAATTAAAGTATTTAAAGGAAGGAGGTTGTTTAGGGGTAGGACATACTGAGCCAAAATAATCCAAATTTCTGCTATAGTACTACTGTGAAGGAAGAAACAAATTAAAATATCCTCCACTCTACGCATAATAGTTCTTTCCCTAGTTAAAAAGGTTATTAAAAGGGTGGATGGACTGCACCAGATCTGTATCTTAGATCTTGTAGCATGTTTATAATCACAGTGACTATCAGCAGCAAAGACAACTAGGGTTTGTCCTCTGGGTGAGCCTTGTAGGCTTGCAGTTTTAAAAGCTCAATATGTACGAGATTAAATCAAGTCCAGTAGAACAGTAGTCAGTGAACATTTTAATTCTGCAAAGTACGTACATCACAACATCAAAAGAACAACTGCCCAATCAAAACAGCTCAGATAAACTGTGCAAATAGTGGGTCTTTGTGTGTCTGCAATCCCACCATGCAAACGGTAACTTGGTATGCATGCTAATGATCTACGATTATCAATACCAAAGAAAAATACTAAAGGAAACAAGAATGAACAGCAGTGAAAGCCACACAAAGACCCACTATCCCTTCTGCTTTTACAAATCAACCGTAACTGTAGATTACAAGAAAACCCACAAAAACCTAATTTCTTGACTGGATCTAATGTTCAAACGAAGCAAAAGGATTGTGTCAGAGATATGTGAGCAGGGCTGGCCACCCTGCCTCCACGCTACAGTCAAACTTGGATAGTGGGTCTCTGAGGTGCTTTCACACTGGAAGACAACATTGGGTCCTAAAAAAAACAAAAAAAATGAAGGATAAAATGAACATAAATTTGAAGAGTGAAACATATGAGTTCTACGGACAAAGACAGAACAACACCAAAAAGCTCAGAAAGGAATGACGAACATTCAACTTTCTGAAAACAGACATCATGAACTTCTACTCTTAATTTCATATTTATAAACACACACAATTTTAAGCACTTGTGACCAGCCATCACTTGACTCTGAAAAACACATGTAGCTGATTTGCTTGAGGAAGAAAGTTTCTTCCCAAGGTAGACCCAACAACACAAGGTCAAGCCCTAGGTTTTTTTAAGGCAATGGCAAATTTCCCTGAATTTTCAGCAAAGCCAGGATTTCTCCTGAGAAACTTGTAATGAGACATTAGAAAACCAGATAAAAACCTAAACTTGTAAAGAAAAGCCTCACTGGGATTTGTTCACATTGGCACACCAAAATCAACCTGTTCAAGACTGTTCAACACCTGAAAGGAATTAAAACCTCGTCTCTAGTAATTTGTGCGCATGAAGTAGCATGTACCACATCGCTCAATATACCCATCAGAAACCAAGGTCTACACAGTCTAGAAAAGGAACTGCAAAGTCAGGTTAAAGGCAAGTGGTATGAGATGGGCTGCAGCTGCACACACCCTGTGGACAATCCAGAGACTATTCCAGACCCCAGAATTTCAACCTGGGAGCATTAACAAGCCTGACTGACATTCACCAAATAGTTTCACAAATACAAAATGACTGCATCACTAGGGTCACTAAGGGAACTGATTTCATATGTGATCCTCGGTAAAAAGAGTAAAATTCTGGAGCTGTTGAATAAAGTCTTAGAATAAATTATTAATCTTCATGTGTTAAAAAAAAATGAATGTGGATCTGCAACACTTCAAAGCCACCGATACCATGAACTCTTACTCCATAATCATAACGGGAAGCTAGCTGGCAATAACTTGAGAACTTCAAAACGTGTTATCCACATATAGACACAGACATGCACTGCCACGAGCGTGTCAGTTCAGAAGTTGTTTTTTCACTATGAAAACACTTGAAAAATCAGTCCGTTTCATTCATTAGACAGTGACAGACAGGAATTACTAATGACCTTTTGTGCATGGAGGTAAACTTCTGAAAATACAGATCGTTGTTCTTGAAAGGACAGGACTTGCCTCATGTCTCTAACGTGTCACATCTACAGCTAAGGTTTGGGGAGAAAAAAAATTAGGTAGATCTAGTGGTATTACTATAAACATCAATTTCATACCTAAGGAAATTCACACTGTTGTCATAGGCGTGTCAAGAACTGTCTATGGAGAGAGGATCTGTTCCCAGTCTAACCACCTTTTGCCACTGCATTGGCAGAAGGCAGAGCAGGCAGGTTTAAATAGGGGAAGGAGGTGTTTATCAGGCTATGGGGACTACCTGGAGCTCATGTCTGAGCACCTGAAGGAGTAAGTTAGATGCCTGGGGAACTGCAACAATGTTGGCCTATGAAAAGAAAAAAGATTGAACACAAACAGTAACTATATGTACACTAGAGTAGCTAGAACTGGTGCAGCTCTGTGAAAAAACAGTTTCATAAAGGAGATGAGGTACCTCAGCTAAGATGAGCTACAATGCACACTGAGCACAGGCATGTCCACCTGGCTGAAGTGTTCAGCGCTCAGCAAGAACGTCTCAGAACTGACCTGATCTCCACCACTAAAAGACAGCCAGCAACCAAGCATGCAGACATTGCTGGAGCATCTGTCTTGCCTCCATCTGAGGTACCTGAAGGGAGAAAATCCCAACTAAAGAAAACATAAGAACAAGGCTCAGGCTGGTCCCACAGATAAGAGGGTAAACTGAGAAAACTTATCTCACTGAAAAAGCCAACCGGAGAGAAGGTTCTAAAGGCAATTGTTTAAAGCAGACAAAGACTGGCTGAAGTAACAAAATTATCTCCAAACCAAGCCACTGGAAAGAACCATAAAGTGGTAAGTGCACCATGCCTACCCTGCCCTACACACCCCTTGGGAAGAAAACCTGGTAGATTCGTCCTAGACAGGTACTGGCAATGCACAAAAGATCAGACCCTGAATGATAAAGCAAGCAGCACTCAACAAAGAACAAAAGATTGTGAGACTATGCACACTCCTTTACTTTAGATCTATAGCTATTTATATTCTGAAACCTCCTGTGTATCTTATTTATTCTTTATGATGACTTCTCTGCAAACATTAGAATAAGGGCTATTAAAATGTCATTAAAACTGAGTAAATCTAACCATCACCAAGGTCACTGACAGCATGATTCTCAAGTGTTCTGTGTTCTGCAATCACTAGGACTAAGTTGTATTTAAGAGACCTGTTGACAGACCTGTGACACCCTTGACTCTCTGCCAGGATGTGCAGCTACACCAAAAGGTAAAGTGACTTTGTCAGCACAGCTTACCCTGTCCAGAGAGCTATTTCAGCAACCTAAGCGAAGAAACATCTCACTGACCTAAGTTCCTTCTTTGCTAGGGAAGTTTGCCATTACAGCTATAACTAGCAAGTCCCAGGGAAGACTCTGGATACAAAGGTGGTCCATATAACAGTTTAAATTTGAAGGAAAGCAGAATTTTCCTAAGTCACAAACGTATCTGAGTAAACCAAACCTGTATGCTCCCTTTCAAGTACCGTTACATTTGACCATCTAGAAGAGACAGTGGGAGAGAATGCTATTTTTCAACAGAAACATGGTACTCAGATTAACAATTTTCTAAAATATAACAATGCATTTTTTATATTATATTCTGTCATATCTCTAAGCTGGTCCCTAGAGGGCCACATCAACATTTCTGTGGGACAATTCATTAGTGATTTCTTAAGAATTAATAATAGTTTCTACACTATATTTAAATAAGAGCAAAAAATATTTTAAGGAATTCCAAGGAAGTTTGAAAGTTCAATCAGTACCTATTTAAGTATTTCTCTGCTTACAGAAGAATGGTACAGGCCTAGCTTCCTGCTAACACAACCTATTAGCTCAGGCTTCACACCATATGAAAGCAGCCCAGCTGAAATCTCTGTAATGGTATTTGCATAATGCTGCACTTGAGCTAACAAGACACACTGGTTTTGAGCAGGCTCTGGACTTCAAGACAGATTTTTCTGAGGTTTCCAAATGCATGTTTTAGTATCACAAAAGAGCGCAAGCCCCAGCACAAAAGTGATATATGATAGCTTATTTGAAATACTCAGAGAACTTAACATTCAACATACTCTTCATAAACCAACAGGTGTATTTTGTTAATTAAGCACCCGCAGATCTGCTTCATAGCAAACAGATTACTTCTTAGACAGAGGTTTAACAACCAAGTACAGGTGACCTGGTGCACATCTGCTCATCTGGGTGCACTGGCTGACCTTTATCCTATGAAGACAGGCTGAGAGAGCTGGAGTTGTTCAGCCTGGAGAAGAGAAGGTGCCAGGCAGACCTTATAGCAGCCTGCCAGTGCCTAAAGGGGGCCTACGTGAAAACTGCAGAGGAACTTCTAACAACAACATGTAGAGACAGGACAAGGGGTAATGGCTTTAAACTGGAAGAGGGTAGATTTAAGTTAGATACTAGGAAGAAATTCTTCACCGTGATGGTGGTGAGACACTGGAGCAGGCTGCCCAGAGAAGCTGTGGATGCCCCATCCCTGGCAGTGTTCAAGGCCAGGCTGGACGGGGCTTTGAGCAACCTGCTCTAGTGGAAGGTGCCCCTGCCCATGGCAGGGGGGTTGGAACTGGGTGATCTTTAAGATCCCTCCCAACCCAAACCATTCTGTGATTCTAATATACTTTCAAAAGGAATATACTGTTCACGAAGCCACAGCTTGATATGAATGGAAATATTTTTAATCCACAACACTGAAACCTGAGAAAAAGCCTAACAACTTATCAGCAAATAATGAGAAAAAACTTAATAAAATATTTCAAAACTTTCCAATTACAATTTGGTCTTACCTTTTGTTGAAAAATAGTGGCAAGTGTTGAAGAACAGTGCTATACGTAATCACCTTGCCTGTATCATGTTCAGCCACAGGGACCTTATCAATGTCTACAAATACCTCAAGGGTGAGTGCCAAGAGCACAAGGGTCAGGCTATTTTCAGTGGTGCTCATCAACAGGACGAGGGGCAACAGGCATGAGCTGCAGCACAGGCAGCTCCACCTGAATATGAGGAAGAACTTCTTTCCTCTGAGGGTGACAGAGCTCTGGAACAGGCTGCCCAGAGAGGCTGTGGAGCCTCTTTCTCTGAGGACATTCAAAACCCACCCAGACATGACTGTGCAACCAGCTCTCGGTGACCCTGCTTTAGCAGGGGGTTGGACTAGATGATCTCCAGAGATCCCTTCCAACCCCGACCATTCTCCAAGTCTAAATAGCAACGCACCTGCTATGAGAAGCTAGTATCTCTACCATTTTTGAAAATTCAGAAAGTTTTAGCATTCGGCCAGAATCTTAATTTTATAGTCCATCAGGATTTAGTCTATACTATTTCTTCTACTTCTTCAAAAATGAGATTTTGTAAACAACATAAAAAAAAACCTTCAAAAGATCATTTTAATGATCTAGATATGCCTAATTAAAAGTACACGAAGTTCAATCTAAAACACAGAAGTTTTTCACATCATAGACAAGAGGCACTTAAAAAAATATCAAAAACGTGTTACTAAAAAAGTGAGCATGGATGTAATTTAGCTAAAAAGAAAGCCTTCAGAGCAGTGCATTACTCTGTTTTGCCCATGTACCAAAACAAGCTATCCAAGCAAGATATTTTAACTTTCCCGTCATTACCGAGTCTGTGAATTCTTCTGTACAAACACAACTATGCCGATCATATCTTAAGTGCAAACTGGTCCTACACACTAGCTATAGGCTAATTGTCCTGGTTTCAGCTGGGATGGAGTTAATTTTCTTAGTAGCTAGTAAAGTGCTGTGTTTTGGATTTGGTGTGAGAACAATGTTGATAACCGCACTGATGTTTTCAGTTGTTGCTGGGTGATGTTTATACTAAGTCAAGGCCTTTTTGGTTTCTTGGGCCCTGCCAGCCAGAATGCTGGAGGGACACAAGAGACTGGGGAGGGACACAAGAGACTGGGGAGGGACACAAGAGACTGGGGAGGGACACAAGAGACTGGGGAGGGACACAAGAGACTGGGGAGGGACACAAGAGACTGGGGAGGGACACAAGAGACTGGGGAGGGACACAAGAGACTGGGGAGGGACACAAGAGACTGGGGAGGGACACAAGAGACTGGGGAGGGACACAAGAGACTGGGGAGGGACACAAGAGACTGGGGAGGGACACAAGAGACTGGGGAGGGACACAAGAGACTGGGGAGGGACACAAGAGACTGGGGAGGGACACAAGAGACTGGGGAGGGACACAAGAGACTGGGGAGGGACACAAGAGACTGGGGAGGGACACAAGAGACTGGGGAGGGACACAAGAGACTGGGGAGGGACACAAGAGACTGGGGAGGGACACAAGAGACTGGGGAGGGACACAAGAGACTGGGGAGGGACACAAGAGACTGGGGAGGGACACAAGAGACTGGGGAGGGACACAAGAGACTGGGGAGGGACACAAGAGACTGGGGAGGGACACAAGAGACTGGGGAGGGACACAAGAGACTGGGGAGGGACACAAGAGACTGGGGAGGGACACAAGAGACTGGGGAGGGACACAAGAGACTGGGGAGGGACACAAGAGACTGGGGAGGGACACAAGAGACTGGGGAGGGACACAAGAGACTGGGGAGGGACACAAGAGACTGGGGAGGGACACAAGAGACTGGGGAGGGACACAAGAGACTGGGGAGGGACACAAGAGACTGGGGAGGGACACAAGAGACTGGGGAGGGACACAAGAGACTGGGGAGGGACACAAGAGACTGGGGAGGGACACAAGAGACTGGGGAGGGACACAAGAGACTGGGGAGGGACACAAGAGACTGGGGAGGGACACAAGAGACTGGGGAGGGACACAAGAGACTGGGGAGGGACACAAGAGACTGGGGAGGGACACAAGAGACTGGGGAGGGACACAAGAGACTGGGGAGGGACACAAGAGACTGGGGAGGGACACAAGAGACTGGGGAGGGACACAAGAGACTGGGGAGGGACACAAGAGACTGGGGAGGGACACAGTCAGGTCAGCTGACCTGAACCAGCCAAAGAGGTATTCCATACCACGGGGTGTCGTGCTGAGTATATAAACTGAGGGAAGAAGGAGGAAGGGGGGACATTTGGCATTATGGTGTTTGTCTTCCCAAGTAACCGTTACATGTGACAGAGCCCTGCTTCCCCGGGGATGGCCAAGCACCTGCCTGCCTATGGGAAGTGGTGAATGAATCCCTTGCTTTGCTTTGCTTGCGTGTGCAGCTTTTGCTTTACCTATTAAATTGTTCTGATCTCAACCTGTGAGTTTTACATTCCTTTCCAATCCTCCTTCCCATCCCACTGGGTGGGGTGGGGGGTGAGCAAGCTGCTGCGTGGTACTTGGTTGCCAGCTGGGGTTAAACTACAACAGCTATTAAGAGTGACCTCAACCAAACTTATGGATGTGTGTCTTTATACCGAGGAAACCATAAATGATGCCTAGGGAAAAAACAGCAAGTAAAGGAACAAGGCTTATTATGTCAAAGGAGCAACTCTGACATCAAGGTATGTCCCTGAACCCACCGATGGCATGGGCTGATATAAAAGTTGGTTCAACCACAGTGCCCGAAAGATGGAAAGCTGAGCCAGTAAAAATGGTGGTAAATATCTCTGGGGAGAGGGGCCAAAAAAATGAGGTGTGCATGTGGAGGGGACACCAGATATTTTTACTGTATTTAAGTGCAAAAAAGGCAGAGAAAATGCTGACTGTCAGATAAATGTACATTCCAGCATTCAATTCTCAACCTGCTGCTGATAATTTTCAGCTTAACATATGCTTTGATATGTATCTTGTTTCTCAGAAATGGGTGAGAACTGGATTGCTAGGAGCCAGGACACACATATTTACCACAGGACAGACCACTTGCTAATACTAGAAACTTTTTTCTAACCTTTTTTATGGTTATTTTTACATAACTGATAGTTTAAGTTAAAGATTACTACAACAGACACTTTTTCAAATTTTGTACAACTCAAGTAAGTTCTATACACAAGCATAATATGCCTGCATTAATTCCCAGTCCATGTCGGTTATCAAACTTTAGCATCTTTAATGGAAGGGGAACACCTACCAAATCTAATGTTTTTAGCTCATCCTAGCACTCTTACTATCGTACACTGGTTGGTTGGTATTGTACTGGTTGTAGGTTAAATGGAAAAATATTTAAAGTACTTAGTACTATAGTATAGTACTTAAAGAAAGAGTATTTAAAGTACCAATAAATTTAGGGGATGTCTGGAATTCCAAATTCCACACACAAAGCAGAAGAATAAATAAAGTAACAAAATTAATAAAAAATAGAAGATGCTTACACTGCTGACTTGGATCAGAATCCGTGGTCATCTTCACATAGTTTGAGGGGAAGAGACCTGTCACGCCACTGATTTCTCCTTGCCACCAGTCAGCATCATCTTTGCTCAGTACATTAATGAGCTGCCCTTTGGAGAAACTGAGCTCATCTTCATTGTTTGCCATGTAATCATACATCGCTATCACTTGACACACTGAAGAAAAAACAAAAATAGCAGAACAGTGTTACACAAGTATTAAGATTGGTTTTTCAGTGTTTTACATAACCACAGGAAAAAAACAACATGTTACATAAGAAAAATGCTACATGATCTTATCTTGACATGGAACTATCCTCCCTTTTCTTTTACTGCCCCCCCGCCCCCCCCCCCCCAAATTGGGCCAGGCAGTAATCTTTATTTCCACTTCATCTAACTATGCACTTCCATAGCAAATGGATTCAGTTAGCATAGTATCTACTGACCTTCTAAACACTTTAAAATATAATCAAGTATGCTTCTATCTCCTACTGGCTCAGAAAGGATAGTGAGCTTGATTATCTACAGCTGATTCTTGTGAGAAAAACATGGCAAAGGAAGAGGAAATGTGCATTAGCTAATCACGAACTGCCAGTTTAGTCAAAGGGAAGTTCTGTCCAGTGATACCCAGGAAACTGTTGTATAAGCAAATCGTAGCTGTGGAGAACAGCTCAATTTAAGCATGCAGAATGAAAAAAGCTCCTTTTCTATGAAATACTCTCATTTGTACCCAGCCATTCAAACCTAATGAAAATTTGCTGCTTAGTTTCCTTCCTTACAAGGAGCAGTGCATGCCATTCCAAGGTGTTTGTCAATGATTGCTAGTTTTCTGTAAGCTTTTTGCTAGCATTTGGAAACATGGAGTTTCCCAGGGAAGGCTGGGAACAGCCAAACCCCTGGGCAACACCAGGAGCAGTCAGAAGAGAGAGGAGAACATGCAAGAGCAAGAACGCTGCAGCCCCCCAGGCCAGGGCGGGAGGAGCTCCCGGTGGTGGAGCACAGATTCCCCGGCAGCCCGTTGGCTTTGTGCCCCCAGCCCACGGAGCCCCCGGGGGCAGCTCCCCCCCGCAGCCGGGGCAGGGGGTGCCCGAGGGAGGCTGTGACCCGCGGGGGCCGCGCTGGAGCAGCTCCGGGCAGGGCCCGTGGCCCCGCGGGGAGAGGAGCCCGGGCTGGGCGGGCTGCGGCAGGGCCGGTGCCCCCGCGGGGACCCGCGCCGGGGCCGGCTGGGCCTGAGGGGCTGCGCCCCGCGGGGGGAACCCACGGCGGGGCCGGGCGTGGGGAACGGCAGCCCGGCAGGGCCCCGGGCCGGGGCAGGGTGTGAGGAGCCGCCCCCGGAGGGGCAGGAGCGGCGGGGACCGTGTGAGGGACTGACCCCGCCCCGGGCCCGCCCTGCGCCGCGGCCGGGGAGCGGGGAGGGGCCGCGGGGGGAGGGCCCGGGACGGTGCCTTGAGCTTCGGTTTTATTTCTCGCTGCCCTGCTCTGCTCTGACCGGCAATCAATTAAACTGATTCCCCCCGGCGGAGCCTGTTTTGCCCGTGACAGCAGCTGCGGAGCGATCGCCCCCTGCCCCGCTCCCGCCCCACCGGCCCGTCGCTGTTTCTGCCCCGGCCCGGCTGAGGGGGCAGGGACAGAGCAGCTCTGGTGCCCAGCCAGGGCCAACCCACCACAGGCCATTAAACAGAGTATTACGCTAGTTATGCAATTCAGACTAGTATCTGAACAATTGAAACAGTCACATAAAATACTGTAAATAAAACATAAAGCTTTTTTTTTTTTTTTTTACCTGAGGGAGCAGCAGATGTGGTTCTCTCACTGCTCAGACCCAGTAATTTCACATGGCTGGCAGGGAACCATCCTTTCTGTCTCTTTTTCCCTCTTGCCTGTGAATGTTTAAAATGGTTATTACACAATTAGGAAACCAAATAGTCTATAGATTGGAAGAAATGCAACAAATGTGTCACACAGTTTTACCAACAAGAGACAAAAAGCCAGGCTTCCAAACGCCAACTAAATACTAAACAGAACTCAAAAGGAAAAAATATCTGGCTAAAGGATAAAACAACCCCATTCAAATAAAGCTGCATCATAATATGTTCTGGCAAATGAGTTCATCCAAAATTTTCAAGCACAGCTAATGATTTCAGTGTACACTTTAATTGTAAGGCTGAAACTTCACCCTATGAACATTCTTACACACCGTATCAGGAGTCTCCAACACGATACCCAGAACCGAAGTAAGTACCTAAGTATTCTGTATCTCTTCCTACCTAGTACAGCGTGTGAGAGTTCAAAAAGATTTTCCTCATTTTTTAATCTTTGCTTTTTCAGTCCCACAGGTAAAGATGATCTCTGCACATACTGAAGAATCAAATATACTTCAGAGTACATAAAAAGTCAGGATGTAAAAGTCAACATTTTAGAAGATGATAGAAACCTGGAACTGCAGAGTGAGCTCTACTACAACAAAAAAAGGAATTCAAAGTAGCAAGAATTGACAATTATGTATCTTAGTTTCTCTTCCTGCACTTTTTAAATTATTCTTTGAGGCTTCTTCCTGAACCAGCACTGATCTACTTTTTATAAAATACAAACTTTTCATTGTTTTCTGTATTTTTTTGCACATACTATGAATAAATTTTCCACTGTCGTTAATTCACAGAAACTCAGTGCAGCAATTTCTCAACTGGCTCGCTGTGATCTCTCGTCCTGTATCTGTAAAGCAGGCTAGCTGAACAGTTAGATCAGCCCTGTTAAAACTGCTGAAGAGGGAAGATAGGTGTTAACAAGAGTATTCACTCAAAACAGCGTGTGTGGCTGTAGAATACCTTGGGAAAGGCCAGTTAAGTGATATTAAGAAGACAGAACTTTCTATTATGCTGTTCAATCCCAATATTGGAAACAACATTCAGTATCGGAAGCAACATGTTTAAACTCGGGCTAACGCTGCAGATTAAGCTAAAGGGTAACAAAGAGACATTATAAAATCATGATTTAACTTTCTGCATTGGTTGCAAAGATGAAGGCTATTGTGGACAAAATCCACAGGGCTGCAAAAACTGAAGTTTAAGAAGAATGTCATGTAAAAGCACCCTTAATCCTTGGGACTTTAAATTCATCACTAGGTGAGGGAAAGAGAAAAGAGGGAACAGCAACCTTCACAGGAAACTAGCTTCCAACTCCAACATCCAAGAATTCCTATTCTTTCAACAGAATAATTTTACAATTTAATTTTTTACTAATTAAATCCTAACCAATTTATTAACTGTCAATACCAATCTTCTCCCTCCCATGCACATGTTCATTGACAGTTTTACCTTCTCCTGTGACAAAAAACCAAAAAAAACACCCCAAAAAACCAGCAACCCAAGGTTTAATTAAAAACTTTTTCTCCCAAAACATGGTTTATACAAAATGAAAGTAACTTTCTAGCCAGCTTTTGGAACACTATACTTAGTTGTTTTCTCAAATTGAACCTAAGATCACGTAATTGCCATTCATGAAGCTGCAAATATTTCTCCTTCAATAGCTACCTGCAACTCTCCTTGCCACCATCCACTAGAATTTTTCTTCAGAATAAGTATTAGCTGTCCTGGAGCAAGACTAAGCTGTTCAGTTCCTGATGCAGCATAGGCTGTAGTAACCTGAGCAATTTCTGAAAGATAAAAAAAACCAACAAATGCAATGATCATTACAGCAAGAACTAGATCCACAGAAATATCCTGGTACATATCTTGCAGCCAAGAACATTAGCCACCGTTAAAACACTGCTGTGAACCTAAATGCTCATAGTCGCTTAAGAAACAGTCCCAGATATTAAAGCGATCACGCACTTACCGGGTTTCTTATTTACTGTTCCAGTTTTGCCAGCATTACTAGAAGCCTACAAAGACACAACAATAAGCTTTTAATGTGCAATAAAACCAGCGGAGTTTACACCAACTATAAGCATGTGGACAGAAAAGCACATGGAGATTATAATTTTGAGCCTGTATTTAACAAAATACCATCCTAACCAATTTATAAAATATCATCTGTACAGAGACAGACAGTGTGACTGTGTCTCAGAGGCTAGGGCATAAGCTACGTAGGCTTTTGTCTTCTGTCAAGCACGTTAACCTCTGCTTAAAATTACTATCTAAGAGTATCAATACTAGGAATACAATAAATTTGAGAGAAAGTATTGTGCATTAATTCTCAGAACATGAACTCACTTCTTGATCCTTTGGTCTGACATAATTGGAGGGAAAGATTCCAGTTCTGCCATCAATGCTCCCAGTCCACCATTCCCCTTCTTTCTGGGTCACTAGGATTTCCTCACCTTCCGTGAAAGTCAAGTCACCAGGCTCAGAGCTTGAGTACGAATAGAGTGCAACATACTCTGCAAACAGCACATATAAAGAAGACGACAATAGTTTCAGATAGGAAGAGAAAAGTATGCTAGACGCAAGTAAGGTATCTTTGATACCAGCATTCATCAGTGTGTTTATAACACAGATCAGGTCTTCACAAGTTTGTGAATCAACCTACCTACTTGCCTGATGGTAATCACAGCTTGCCTCATGCTTACAACTCTGAATTACAGGCACACAACTGTGTACAGAGAGATGAATTTGGCACAGGGGGTTACTAACCTATGATCATCCTGCGGATCAGCACAGGCCTGTAGACCATGGCTTGAAAACTCATCTCTTGCATTAAGTATTCCACCCTACCTCTGTGTTTGACAGCAAGAATGTGTATTACACACCTAAACCTGATTAAAACCACTCTTATCTGACTAACAGCAAAAATTAAAAGACTCAAGTGGAATTAATGTGTAATTGGGGAAGCATGGAGATACACTAGATTAAAAGGCTTAGAAAATGCTTTCCACAAATTTTTTCTCCAGTAGTATTTGTTCTCTGTACTCCCTACTGATTGAAAGAGAATGATCCACACTCAGGAGACTGAAAATCCCTCCTCACATCTCTAGAGCATAGCATAATACAGTAGAGAAGAGCAGGAAGAGAACTTGGCTTATGGATATGAGACATATTTAGGTTTTCAGAAATAAGTTGATGCTTGAGCAGAACTCTTAAAAACAAAACCAGGCCTATGCTCCACCTGAATTAGTTGTAAGTTTTACTAAGTTCCTGTTTTAGAATTCTCGTATCAGTAGCTCAACATTTGTACTGTTTCTTCTGGAAAAGCATTAAAAGGCCTGTTCAGAAGCTCTTCATATATTTAAGCTTATTCACATGCCATTAAGCAGAAACAGACTGTACCATTAAGTAGCATATTTCATGCTGTCTTACCCTCTCCTGCTGCGTAAGGCTGTGTATTAGGCTTTTTGTTCACAGCTGCATAAATAGCTTCTGGCCTGTAGAAAGAAAAAAAGGTTTGTGTAACTAAAAGTTTGAGCAAAACCAAATCTCTTTATTAGGGTGAGACTAATATCTCCAGACTTTGCTTATCTCCAAGTTGGTATTGCCTCTGAATTAATTGCAAAGGCTTTCCTGACTGTCAAACAGTGACAGGTATTACTGATATTTAAGATATGAATGCATCCAAGAGCACACCACTTCAAAAAAGAAACGTGATGAAAGATGAGAGGATATATTTGCAAATTATGCTATCCAAAAGAAATACAAATTAAAGATTGTCTAAATTCTGTCATTCTAGAGAATTTCTAAGAATTTTTATCATAACCAGTGAAAAGAACAATTCACATACAATGGTACAGTCATCCCAGCAGTAAGGAACAGTTACCTTGCAGCATTAGAATAATGATTTTTTCAAGCACAGAAAAATACACTACTTCTGCAAGATGCAAGTTAAGAGATTACAAATATTTGTAGGTCATTTCGAAATTGGCACCTTCAGAGGCAGAACACAAGTACACTGCAAGAGAGCTGACTCAGTAATGAACTAAAACAGAGTCTGGCACTTGATGAATAATCAAACACCACGGATTTTTCACAGCACTCAGCCTTGAAAGACCGTCTGTTTACACAGTAGTGAGACCAACATTACTTGGCTTGCCAGAATGAAATAATAGAAGCTTAAAATGGCATGGTGTAAATTGTAAATGGTATTTATGTTCTGCACTTTAAAGCACTGCAAGAATTGTGTTACTCTAAACCACCTTTTTTTGTAAGCTGTTGAATAAACCAAAACCAGAAGTCACACTTACTCCTCTTTCTTGATTTCACTCCCAGGTAAGAGCTTGACATACGATTTTGGAAACCAACCCCTTCCTCCATGTACCTCCCCAAACCACCAGTTTTCCTGTTGCTCCAGGACAGTAATAATATCATTTTTTGAAAAATTCAAGTGGTTTTCTTTTTTTGCAGTCCAAGAGCAAAGTGCTTGTGCTTTTAAGTTCTCGACAGGCTGCCCCTGTTAAGACAGAAGCGGAGATGTTGATTGGCCACACTACCCCAAACTGGTGCATGTGTTAAAAACAAACGAACAAACATTGATGTATCCTTTATTGAAATTTAAACAACTTCATTCCTAACTGATGGCTGAATAATTTATATTTTTTTACACAGATGTATATAAACCATTGATTGAAGAACAATCTCTCAACTCTGTTTCTTATTTGTTACAAACATCTGGTGTGTCTAGTTATAGGTGAAAGTCATTTTAGAATTATGAAACATATTGCATGAGTCTTCTTGCTCAGTGGTTCCTGGAAAGATACGGAATTATGTCAGTGCACACTAGTGGAGCATTCAGACTCGCTTCTTTATCCTCTAGCCTGTTCAGTGCACCCAGTATTAGAAAAGTTGTGTTTTGTCTTTTCTTTAAATCTGTTTCATTAACATGAATCTAAAATACAGCAAGTTCTCCACTCTCACACAATATACCTGTCCATGAATGGGTGAAACAGATCCAGGGGATACAGTGCGAGTAAAAGCTGATTTCTGTTGCCATGCTGTATTAACATTCAGGCTAGAAAAAGGTATATTTTGGTAGTCAGATTCTTCTGCAGATTTACTTGATGAAAGTGGTCTGCAAATTGAATACAGGCATATTTCAAATAAAAATTGTAATGTGTTAAAAGTACCTCAAATAGAATAACCTTTTTTATTTTAACATACAGAAAACAGATATTCTATACAATGCAAAGCAGAGTTGTCAAATACCTAAATTTCCAAGGTAAGACTTTCAGGTAGGTTCTTCAGTAAGTTTTTTGCATTTGTATTTTAAAAACAAACACCAAATTAAGCTATACAGCATATTATGTGTTAGCTAAATTTAGGAAAAGCAGTTTTAACAGAAACACAACAAAAACTCACTCTGAAGCAGTTGAGGTAGTAGATAATGATACTGTAGGAGGAAGTAAGGCCTTCTTAGGAGATAAAGATTTTTCTCCTTCTGGTATTTTTTCTACATAATTGCATGGAAACCAACCAAAATGTCCTTGAAAACTCCCATAAAGCCAACCAGGCTCTCCCACAGTTTTTTCATCAACCTATGGACAGGAGGATAAACACAAAGAAAATGCAATTAGCAGCATAAAACAAACAGGGTATCCAGCATGTCAGCACCTGCTGGCACTCTGAATTGAGCAGTGCAAGCAGCACACATACAAGAAGCAGCATTTTCATTCTCTTCCCTTTCAGAATGGACCTGGTTTTGCACTGTTCAACAAACAGGGCGATGATGCAACTGCACAGCTTTTAGACACAGGTAGAGACAGGCCTCAAACACAACATATTCCTTCAAACAGGCTCCAAATAGGCACACCGGGGATCAGGTACTATACCTGGAGCTGTTCTGGCTTGCCAAAAATTACAGTGCATTGTGTTGTATTGTGCCAAATGTGCAGCCAAGAGGCAGCGGCTGGCAAACTTATCAGCTCACGGAAACAACTGCTGTAGTTTTGCTTACAGATATAATTAACAGTGTCATTTGCATCCAAAACACGTCCAAAAATTCTGATATTTATTATACAATTAAGTATAGAGCATCCTTAAATGTTCATAGCAATACTGAAGCCTCCATTATGCTGCAAATTAGTCAAAATTAGCTAAAAATTTGCAGCTCATAAAATACTATCACCTAGTTAGCTTAGTTGAGGTTTAGGGTTTAAGAGGAGGCAGTGGCAGCTGTTAGTCTATTTCTAAAATGAGTTATCAGTAGTTATGACAGTTAATTATATCTGAGAAGGAAGCCAAAGCAAAACCTGCTTCTCTTGTTCCCTCTTCAATGCTTCATTGGTAGGAAAATATAAATAAATGATTTAACACTGCCAAACTGAAGGCTAATACTTAAGTGTTTTAATACTTTGTACCACATTGCTTTGTAAATTCTCCCTTTTCAACTACCTATATTCTTTACAGTCTAAATGAGGAGAAACTATACATATATTAGATACATAAATAATTGTACTGCCACGGCTGTAAATCAGTTTTCACAAGTCCACCTGAAGGCACATGCTTTCAAACACTTGTATGCTGTCAAGGGACGTAATCACATGAAGGGACACAGATTTCAACTGAGACGCCAAAAAACATTTCCCATCTTATGGTCCTGCTGTAATATTATAGATAGCATATTCAGCTGAATCCAGAAAAGTGCTACAAAGAACGGACACAGAATAAACTACTACAGATATCTGCCTGAGGGAGCATTCATAAAGGACCAGCTAATAATATTATGGTGAGGTTAACCAGCCTATGTCAACAAGACATTAGAAAATTATATTAAGATTCTGAAGAACCATTCACATCTACTTGTTAAATAAGTTGTTTTATTTTCATTTAATTGCTATTAATTAATAATTCATGCCTCTATTTACTATGCTTATATTTCAAGCAGGCACTTAGAGGCCAACCTGTACACGTACAACGCACTGCAACCACCGTATCATTCCTGACCTACTAACTTTAGAAGTCTGTTTAGCATTCACTATGTTATTTTAAACAGATTCTCAACACCTATAGGATGTGTAAGATCCAAACAAAGATTTTGGCTGAACTAATTCTAATTTCAGCTGTTTTTAAAAAGCAATCCAATTTAAATTCTGAGTAAGCCTTAGCCTCAAAATCTATTAATGTAATGCTTTTGACACTTAAGACCTCGTGTATGTCAAGGCTGGGGAAGAGGGTGCGTGTGTGTGATTTCTGCAAGTCAAACACGAATGGCAAATCTTACCTGAATTATATCGCCAGTATTAAAGCTCATTTCATCATGATTCCTTGCTTCAAATGGATATAAAGCTCTGTAATTTACCAAGGCAACTGGATTCCTAGACTCTGAGACACTAACAGCATTGCCTGAAAGGGTAAGAAAACTAGTTACCATTTTGATACAGCTGAAAGACATGCACTTTGTTGGAGCCCAATCATTCTAAGCAACAGGTATGAATACAAGAGAACAGTTCTTGCCCCAGGCACTATGCAAATACTCAGAGATCACCAGCTACAGCAGGACGATGGGATGCATACAAGAGTTTAACATGCTAATCATAGTAAATATGACATAGGCAATAAAACGCATTGATTTCTGAAGTGAAAAAAATTACACCTTTACTTTCTCATCTTTCCTTGTCAAACTGCCTGGCTAAACCTGACTAAACTTAATATAGTCTTAAGGCAATTATAATTTTCCAAGTTGAAAAGATACCACAGTTGCAACAATAAGTATTCAACAGCATGTGTGAAGATTTTTCTTAGAAACCTAGAATAGCAAAATATCATTTCCATTTCCTTTGTATCTCTGTTCTCCAAGTCTGTGACTGATGTTGCTAACAGTGAATGTTTTACAAGGTATAGCTGAAGTGTGCAAATATCTTTCAGCACTGTTCTAAATTGGTTCTTAGTGAACTCTGTGATAAAAGTGGCTAATAAAACTGAAAAGAACTAACGAAGGATGGAACTAATCAAAAGCGCCTTTAGCAAAAATACTGTTAAACCAGTATTTTTTTTAAGTCACGCAACTACAGTTAGGTCTAGTCATTCAGTTTTTTGTTATTTAATAAGATGATTCAATATAGTGCAGAAATAAACTAGATTTCAATGTTAATAAAATGCTTCACTGAATGTTACCTACCCATCCACTCATTACTGAACAAAACTCCTCCATATTAGCATTCTGCTTTAATGACAGCAAGTGCAGGCCTTAGGAAAAAGCTAAAATATTACTGTTTCCAGAATCTGGGATGTGTTGACCATGATCACTGGAATATTGGTCATCAGAGTTACAGGTGCTGAAAACTGACAGAAGTAACCCAACTTAACAGGATTATTAAAAACTAAAGACATGAAACATTGCTAGTTTGATTTTTTTAAGTAGTATTCTAGACAATAAGCCTGCCATAGTGTCACATTAACAGTAATGCATTTAAAGAAAGAAATAACTCTCAGGAAAATAAGAACCATTAAAGCAAAAATCTAACAGACTAAGATTACCTTCATTTTTCCAGGGTGGTTTAAGATTTTTACCCTCTGTTGGTTTCAACAGATCTGCAAATTTCTCATTTACGCTTAATTTAGAAGTACGTTTCTCCACCTCTTGAGAGCTGGTCACTTCTTTTGTCTTCTTTATTTCTTCGTTCTGCTTACGCCTCTCCTCAGCTTCTTTTGCTATTTGTTCTTGCTTTCTTTTATCTTCTTCCAGTTGCCTCTGCCTTTGTTGTTCTGTCTCCCTAAAGATCGTGGCTTGCCTGCTTTTTTCCTCATCTGCATGAAGCTGTTGTTTATTTTCCCTTTCTCTCATCAGAGCAATGGCTTCTTCAGCTTTCAGCTTTTCTTGAACTTTTTCCTGCATGCGCTCTTCCTCCAATCGCTTCTTTTTCTCTTCCTCTTCCCTTCGGATGTTTTCCTGCCATCTGTTCTCCTTCTCCCGTTTTGCTTTCCTGAAAGAAAAGAGTAAAAGAGAAGTAGGAGAACATTCATACAAAAATGAATGAGATTATGATCATAGAGTAATTGACTGCACTTGTCAGTAAAACTCAGTCCATGATATTGACCACTCTCCTCTCCCGGTGTAAGCTCTTCGATGGGAGGCCATGCTTTGACTAAACATGACTGCCAGTATATTTCACATACAAATAACAAATGGATTTACATTCTTGGTACAGAAACACTGCCACAGGGTTACTTGCACAGTGCTTCCATGGGCACTTCTTGCTCATCAGGATAGGTAAGCAGAAGTGTACCGTTAATTGAAGAAACGTGTTTTTTATGCTGTCCACCAAAGTAGTAGCCAAGATTGGAAACTAAGATTTCCAAACAGATTAATAACAAAATTTCACTCTGGTACATACATATAAATACCCTTTGCATACTGATTTTTGCTGCTTGAACTTTTTGCCTTCAGCAGTTGTAATCTATTCAATACGCTTATCCCCACCATGGCCACACTCTTCAGCAGACAGAAACCAGACGTCTGACTGTATTCTCTGCCCTGATTCTAGCCTGTGCATCTCTCCAAAAAAGTTATTATCCAATTCAACACATTTAAAAATCATTTATTTTTAGCTGTCCAAGATCTTCCTTCTGAAAAGAGCGGGACCTAACCCTTTGGGCCACCTTCTGAAGAGATTGTTCAGGTCCACGCCTAGAGAAGACTGCTTCATCAAGTAACTGGGGGCGTCCACTCATTTGATGGCCATTTTATTGTGTTTTCAAGAGCATGACAGGATCTAGTAAGAGCTGTGCAATAATGCTGTTAATCTAACATACAGATTCAACAGAAAAATTAACAGGATATCACTGTACGCACAGCATACAGTTTTCTTAAAGGGACCGTTACAAATGTTACGAAACACCATCAACGCTATTGTAGAAATACGCTGTCATGAGTTAAGACCTTGAATCACACGCACTACGAGGTCACTAGCTCTGCTTCACTTACAAGCAGTCAAAGAAAATATGAATCACTGAAAATCTCTCTCAAATTAAAAAGACAAAACACGGCAATCCTCTGAATGAGGAGAGCAGTCAAAACCAGCACACCAAAGCAATTCCACAGCTGAGGACTGGCCACTGAGAGCACCCACCCGCCCTCTCCCTGGCACTGTTTCACTACAGGGCTGCTAAGGGTAAACTAGGTAGCTGATAGCAGAAGGTTGGAAGAGAGGAAAAGCAGAGTGGCATCTTAAGACAGCCAGAATCAGACCCTAGAAACCATGTTTTCCTAATCAGTGAAACAAAAGAAAACAAAACTAGCTGGGAACAAGATCACAAAAAACCAAGAGCTGAGGACAGCAAAAGTTTGAGTGCTTCATACAAGGCTGGACTGAGCAAAAACAAGACCATATACATGAAGGGATGATCCTCTCAAAGACTTATTTGAATTTTCTCATTGTCCTCCTAAAAAAGGAACCAAATCTAAACCTCAGAAATTACTCACTCATCCAGCTTTCAAGAATAATACAGGAATTAAATAGTCAATGCCCTTCCTATTATCTTAAGTATCAATCTGTCTGGATATACATGACAAAAAACTAGTTAACTGCTCAGTCAGAAGTGCTTTTAAGGAAATAGGTCAGATGTTTTGAGGCCAGCAAAACAAGGCAGAATATATGAGGAATTTTAGATTGTGTGAGGATTATCTATTGAAGGAGCTAAAAATCTTAATAGCAAAAGTGCCTACTTGGTTTATTTATCCATGGCATCTGACCTTTTTTAAAACAAAAGACAAAAACAGATCAGAAAGAGAAAATTCAAATCATCTTGTATCAGTGGTACTCCATATGCTTCCTCTAAGGCAACTCAATAGGATGGATTTTTACTTATTAGACCTCTCGTTTAATACAATCAGCATCTTAAAAGTCACCTCAGCATTATTTTGCTTTAAGAACTGCAACATTGATACATTCAGACATGGTACCTTGCAGCCTCATCTTCCAGTCGCTTTTTCTGTGCAAGTTCAGCTCTTTTTTTTTCTACTTCTTTTATTTTGTCCTGCTTGATCCTGTGGAGCTGCTCCAAGGCTAACTGCTGTGTGCTGTAACTTTCTCTCAGGTCCTAAGGAGGAAACACAATGAAGTACATCAAAGCCAGTCTTTCGAGAAAAGCATCCAGGCATTTTAATGCTTTGTGAACCAAGTTTTAATACAAATGGACAAAGTAATATTAAGTTATTAATAGTCCTTGAAGGTCACTGCAAAGAAAGTAAAATAAACACAAATATAAAAGGATGGCAGATTTGCAAAGCCTTTGATGTAACTTAGACTTTCAAAGAGCCCTTCCAGCCATACACCTGCTGGAAATGGCTATTACGACAGAGGAAAAGGAAAGATATAAAACTGAGTGTTCAAACACAACATTATCTAAGGGCACAGAAGGCAAGGTAGTATATTTTGAATAACTACAAGGAAGGAGACTTCAAGTGAAAGTCAACACAATACCATAAACCTGAGAACGCACCCCTTCAGTAGGGTGCTTGCCTTTGCAATGCTTTCCGAATGATCAGTCTCATATTTAAATAAAAAAAAAAACTTATAAAAATATCCAGCAGGTTTATCACTGTGGGAGGCCACAGCCTAAAGACACTAAATCAGACTGGAGTTTTCCTGTATTTGTAAATATCACAATTTTACTCTTTTTCTTTTGAGCACATCCTTTAATTCCTATTGCATCTCCCTCTGATAACAACTTTTTCACAGCAGAAAAATCTGCATGAATCTTTGGGATAATTATGTGTACAGAATTAAAAAACCAACAGTAATAGAATTACTTTAGATTGTACTTCACCAAGTCACAAAACACCTGTAAGACATTACATTATTTTTTCCTTAGGATTCTCATTGAGACACACTAAGCAATGCAACAGGTATACTCTGACTTTTCATATCTGATCTCATAAATGCAAATAAAGCAATTAAGAATGACCCATTCCTGCTACAATATGCACCTCTGCCAATAATCACGTTGCATAAGAGCTATTGTACAATTTATATGAAAAGGGCAAGATAACAAGGTTTCTGTGTCAGCGAAAGTCTCTGTAGCAATAAACTAAATCAAGCAATTGACTACAATTTTTCTGCAAACATATTCAGCTGAGAATTCTCATTTTGCATAGATATTGAGGAACACTGTGGAAACAACCTGCATCAAAAAAAAATTGCACCTTTGATTTAAGGACAGAAGAACCTTTATGCAAAATGGAAAGGTCAGTAAGTAACTCTGGTCTGCGCGCCCCTCTCAATTATTCTTGAAGTCAGATTTCGGACCCCAACAGACAAAAGCAGTGTTGAGGAAAAACAGCAAGTAGGTTTTAGTACTGGGTTAATCTGGAGGTTTAATAGCGTTACGTTTGCCATATCATATACCATATTCTGTATAATGATGTTATGTCTAGACTTTTAAAACTTAGATGAGAATTTGTATATCTGAGTCACAGCTTAAGATGTATGGACACAGGTAGAGAACAACAGATGGAAAAGTGGGAGAAGACACTATTTCCATCTAAGACAGTGTTTTTTTGGTTGATGTTACCTTAACTAAAAAGAAAAAAATAACTGAATAAACCAAATTGATGAACATAGTCTATTAAGAAATAAAATGGCTATCAGTATTTTGCAGTTTAGATTTCTAAGCAGGTAAGAAAATTTTAAGTCTTTAGAAGGATGTAAAAGCTAGCAGAAAGAGAAAGAGCCTATTGATTTTCTTTTAGGAAAAATTATTTAATAGAAGTTGTACAACCAAACAGAAAGGGTAAGCAGAGAAAATTGCGAAATAATTAAAAACCAAAAGAGCCAAAGATTAGAAAATAACCTTAAGTAAGAGGAAGAGGTTGTTGAGACAGCTTAGCAGAGACAAAAGGCACTGAAGAACAGAATCATCCATATTCTCACACTGTAAGATAAGGTAGATAAAAAGCCAATTAATCTCTGTACTGTATTTTGAAAAACATATTTTAGGGAAGACTGAACTGTGGATGCAGCCACTGAACATAGCAAGCCATGCAATAAACAAGTAACTAAAAATACATGCTATACGTAGCCATTTTTTTAAAATAAAAGAAACTCCTTAAACACCTACAAATTTTACTTTGTGCTCTTTTTATTGGAGAGTGCAGAGCCCTCACACTGGCCCAGCATAAATCCATTACTTAAGAATAAAGTTCACATCAGTGCCACTAAGAGTAAGCTAGTAAATAAAGTTAAGTGGATGCACGCTACCCTGCCTGAGAGTTGCATGCATTTTTAGGCAAGTCAAGAGCTGCCTCTGAAACAAAAACACCTTCAGGGCCAGTGGTCGTTATGTCTTAACTTCTACACAGATAAGTGGTCTGTGCTTACTTTTAGGACAATACTTAAGCCTGCTACCAGATCTTGTACAATGTACTAGGAAACCATGTACTTCTTTCAATAAAAGTGAAATGTTCCATCCACAATTCAAAAATAGTAGCCAATATAACCTCAGCACTGTAAGAACAGAATTTGCAAGAGCCTGAAAAACTTCAATGCGAAATCAAAATGAGTTCTAGAAGGTCAAAGTTGAGAGTGAGCAAGTTGATTCATGCAAAGCAACGATTAGCAAGAGATTCACATTTTAGTATATTAGCAACAGTTTTAAGTGCATGTTTATTGCATTATTTACTCCAAGACCTTATTTGACATTGGAAGTTGGGGAAAGCTTTTTGGAGGCCTGGTAGAAGTGCCACCAATCCTTATGACTGGACAGAGACATAAAGATACTGCTTACTGGTCTAAGACTAAGAATTTAGATAATGCAGGTACCTTAAGCTGGCTGTTAAATGCATCCATCTCAGCAAGTTTAGAAGCAGTTTCTTTCTCAAGGGCATCCAGTTGATCCTTAAGTCTTTGGCATAATTCTTCCTTTTCTAGGGACTTCTTGTGCACTGAACTGATTCCTGTACCTGCACAAGGAAAAACAAACCATTTTACAAGGATTTCTGTTTTCACAAATTATTATTTTCCTAATATACACGCATTCCCAAACTCTTCCCTCAAAACTCCTTGATTTACCTTCCTACGCACATACAGCACAAAGAAGAAATGGCTCCAACCCCCAACTGAGACACACATGCACTACATGTAATACGTACAGAATAAATTACAAGTTGTATTTTGTAGTATCAGACTAATCCATAGCAAACTTCTAGATAGGGACTTCTAGTGTGATTTGATGTGAAGACCAGTGTAGATTTTACATAAATGAACTCTCTTGAGCTTACACTACCAAAAAAGACAAGGTGTAATAATATCTGTGGGCTGTATAGTCTGTATAAATCAATAGTTTCAAGCAAAATCTGTGCTTTCTCACAAAAGTGTCTGTTTGCCCCTTGTTTAGAGCAGGAAGGAAATAATGGAATGCAGACGAAACAATGCTAACATGGCACTAACTGAAAAGATATAAAAGTGAAAGTGCGATTAACACTTCTGTATCCTTCAATTTTTTAATAAATGATGAAAAGCCAGCAGTGCAAACAGAAGAGAATTCATGTGCAGGCACTTACTCTGAGTGTTTTCAAGTTGAGCACTTTTAATTCTTTCACTTAACAACTGCTTTTCAGGAACTAAATAGATTAGTTTACTCTGATATTCCTGTAGATATTGAAGAGAACATAACAAATTTTTATTACTTTTTATAAATCAGTAAGTAAAAACGGATGAATTTTCAAACATAACTTCAATTCACATTAATGAAACATGGATACAAGTCATCATTATGGGATAGAGGAAAAAAATTACTTCTATACCCTCAATATAAATACTATTAAAGCTGAATGCTTTTTCACCCAAAAACATTAACACAGTTGGACAAAAAATTAACAGGCATGTTAAAAGTGTAAATATAATCATGAGAACATGTAAGTTGATGGCCCCAAGCCTAACAAAAACCAGTAACTTTCTGTGACACACAGGAACATGAAAAGAAGTTTCCTGACATGCACGAGCATTACATAAAAATACAGCAGAGGATGATTTATGGTAGTCAACTAATTTGAAGTAATTCATGTCTTGCTATTCAAAGAGATTAAAAAAAGAGCAACAAGATAATTCAACCCAAAGACATCTTGCTCTACATTCAGGAAAACATTCCTCCAAAATTTGAGTCTGGAGCCATAAAAGAATTCATAATTAAAGAGAAGTCACTATTATTGGTTCACAAAAGAACAGCTAAGGTTTTAACTACTGACCTCATTCAACTATCAGCTTGTTGCAGCACATACAACAAAAAAAAAAGTAAAACACTGCAATGTTGATAGCCTTGCTGATTTCCTCTCTTCACTATAATCAAACTGATTCACTATTCCTCCCTACGGGAATGTATTATCAACAGCATTATGGAAACACAGAATAGGAAGTAAAGGAAAACTACAGAAAGTTATATACCTGAAGCTGCTGTTGTAGTTGCTTGACTTCCATGATTCCTTGGTCATATTTCTTATCTAAAGCCTCCAGTTCAGTTTTTCGAATTTGCTTTTTGCTTCGAATATCCTCCAATCTGCCTGAGATTTGCTGATGTTTGTCCGTCTAGAAAGAAATCAAAGGCAAATTATACCACATACGGCAAAAATTTCCTCTCCACTAAATCTGTGGGCAAGTATTTTATGATCAATTCTGTAAAACAACCCAAAATATCTGCTTTAGATTCCTCATTCAAAATGGAATGAAACTCCTAACAGACCATTAACATAGACTCTCAGATTTGCCTACTTTAAAATACTGTATTTCAAGATTGTAGTGAAATTTCCGTCTTACCAGGGCTTCTAATTCAAGATTAAGGCTCTTCTTTTTAGAGGTCAACTTGACAATTTCTTCTTGTTCCCTGTTACGTTGATTAAGAAGTTCGTGGCGACGAATTCTCTCCCATTCCAATCGTCGCTGGCGCTCAAGTTCTTGCTTTGCTGCCTGCAGAAAAGTTCCATTACCTTAAATTCCAGTGGAGACACAGAACTTGGAGACTATGATTTAATATAACATGCTCTATTTCTAAATAGCATAACAGCAACCAACGTATTTCTTTTTTAAAGTGCTTTTATATAGAGCATCAAAGAATGGAGGAAGTGATCCTGTAAGATTCTTCATGCCATACTCTGAACTCTGGATGAAGAAAAGCTACGTAATTCAAAGACAAAGTCTAATTAGCTTGAAATACTGCCCACAAATGAGCACATGGGCAAATATTGCTCATAACCTCCCTTGAGTATTTCACAAAACTACATAAAATATCTTATGCGTGCGCTGCAACACCAAGTAGATGCAAATTTGTCTCAAGTTCAACTGTCAAAATATTATCCATTACGAATTCTGTACAATCTTGTTTGGTACGGACTTTTGCACAAACCCAAGAAATCTGTCCAAGAAAACCTCATCTGGCCTATGAAGTATCTGAAAAATCTTCAACCTATACCAACACTTGATTAATTTATAAGACGCAATGTTTCCAAACAGAAACTGTGTTCTCTTTCCAAGACAACCTGCCAAAGGCCATGCGAGGAGACAGGACTAAAGCCAGCATTCAAATCCTGAATGCACTGTTAAATAGATACTGTATGCATGTACATATTCCTTCAAGCATTAAAAAATAATTTCAAGAAAACAACCTCCCGCCTTTCTATTTCTTTCCTCCTTTCTTCTTCCCTTTGTCTTTCCAACTCTCGTTGTCTCTCCAGTTGCCTTTCCATTTCGAGTTGTTTTTTCCGTTCCTGTTCCTGACGTTCCCTCTCTCTTCGCTCTTGTTCTTCTCTTTCTTTCTGAGCCTTACGTTCAGCCTCTCTCTGCTGCTGCTCCAAAAGGACCTGACGGCGTTTTTCCAGCTCCATGTTTCCTCTCTCGTAGTTGGCTTTCCTTTTGTCCTCAAATGTCACTAAAATAAGGAAAGGTGGTTATTTCTGTCCTGTGCAAAACACTGCTCTCAAAGTACTACCTCAGTCATGCCACTAAAGATACTTTCTTTTTGGCAAGCTCAGGTTGTTGGGTCATGGATGATAGAAGCATTTTATATTTGTTAAAGTATTATTTTTCTTTTCAAAAATAACTTTAAGTTTTCCTAAGTTTTTTTTTTTTGGTGTTTTTTTTTTGTTTTTTTGCAATTGGAATAAAGTGTTGTAGTTTAAAACAGACCATGAAAATTACTTGTTTCCTCCAAAATTCAAAAGACCTCCTTTTATAATCTAGGAGAAGACTACCTTCTGTTAAAAAGGTTTTACTGTGCAAGAAACATTAACACACAGAGAAAGATCTTGGTTTTTAAGGGTGTTCCCAGTAAGAGCTCCTGGAGTTAAAAACAGCAGAAAACAAGACAGGATCAAGCTCAATTCCTGCACTATATGATCAAAAGAGATACAAAGGAATGGTTTAGGCTCCCAGCAACCACCCTTCCAAAAAGACAGGCAAGTCGTGTCTCGCAGTGTGCATGCAAGCAACCTTTGCTGGTAGCATCAGGGAGTCAATAGTACAATCTATGTTACGTGCAAACTGCATCTACTTTTCTGAGAATTAAACTACATTGGAACTCCTCGCTTTCAAAATGTTCAGAACAAAGTAATGCCAGGAACTTTAAATGGAAAAAAAAAGTTGCAGTAGCATGGCAGTATTTGGCCATGAATGATTTCTTTGCAAAAATACATCACTAATCACCACACTTTTCCTTTCCTACAGCTAAAAATAGCCCCTATCTCTGCCTTCTCAATTCTATTAGATGTAATAGGCTGACTACATCCACTTAATGACCTTCCTGCCATCCACGTTAAAAGGGATCTAGCTCCTGAAGTGAAGCTCCCTAGGGATCGGATTGTATCTTCCACTTTCCAAAGGTTTCAGTGCTCTTCAAAGACAGCCCTATACATTAAGAATGTGAACCCTATTTTACCTGGCTGTTTTTTCTGTGGTTCCTCCTCTTGCACAGGCTGGTAAGATGGCAGGGTTCCATTTATATTTTCAGTATATTTTCCACTTCTGGAGGGAAAAAACCCCCACCGTTGTTAGAGAAATAACACAGTTTTCTTTGTATAAAACACTTCCATTGAAAATATATTGTGTTTCACTCTCCTCGGTGACATACCTGAAAGAAGGTGGCACCAGTTCGAGAGGCAGAGTTAGTGGCAGAGGTTGTCCGGCCTTGGCCATATCAGTTAGGTGCATGGCTAACACAAACTCATCAGCTTTGAGCTGTCCATCTCCATCAACATCAGCTAGTGACCTGCACAGTTTTAACAGCAATAATAATTAGAACCAAACATCACAGCCACTCACAAATGACAGCTGAAAATTTACTGTAAATATATATTTTTAAATAGAGAATTCCTGTAAAATGTTCTGGCAAAAATAACTACAATTAATAACATGAATAGCTGATGAAGGGATCTATTATTTTCTTTAATAATGCACTGCTATTCAGATGTTTTCATAAAATACAGCAAGAAGACATATCTTGAATTATTGCATCACTAAGAGAAGAGCTGAGAAGAGAAACCAGGACTGTTCTTAAGCAGCTCAAAATGCTAGAAACCACTTTTTCAAGTGTTGTTTTTTTTTCAAACAAAAGCAAACATTATACAGAATTACATGAAATTCTACAACACGAACCTTTGCATAAAATTTCCACCACCACCCCTTGTGTCTCCTTCAACAGTACAACGAAGACACAAGCTGCCCCACAGTACCCTCCACGGGTAGGAAAAGGATCACCCACCCCCTCTACAGAGAAGGCAAACCACACAATTGTATTGTTAGTCTACAAAATGCTTCCCACACAACCAGGGTGGTGGAGGTATGTGTGGGAAACCAGAGATGCAGGCAGGAAAGCAGGAACCTTTCTCCAAGAACTATCTATGTAGACACAACTGCAGGAATGCATCCTTAGACTGCACTTCAGTGAAACGTTTAATAAAGTAACTGCTTGTTTAAGAAGAACAGTTAAAAAAACCCCTACTAAAACCAAAAAGAAACCATCCAACCAAACAAAAAACCCCAGCACCACAGTGAAAAACAAAAGAAAATGATGAAATAAGACTTTATTACATTCACAGACAAGCACAATTCACACGTAACAGTACTATTATTACAGTAATTACCATGAATGCAGCACCCCAGTAGAACCACTAGTAATATCTTGCTTTGGGCAAAACTGAAATTTGGGCCGTTAATCTCTCTACGTGGGTACACAGAGCTCCTTGCATTGGCTAGGGCTATCTTCAGGCTAGGCACCCAGAAGGAAAACAGTCGCTACACACCTGCTTCATTTCCCCATGCTCCCGAGTGGGGGAATACAACCTGACACTCCATTTCTACCTTCACAGCATGCAACCAAACAAGCTGAACAAATACAAGGAATATTTCAGCTTGCTGCTTCTAAAGACAAACAAATGACTGCCCTGCGACAAAGACGAAGAAGAAAGGGAACTCAGAAAAAGGTACTGTGAATTCTGCTGGGCCATTAAATTTTATGTATAACATCTGAGTTATGTCTGAAGGCATAATCCAAATTACCATATCTAGCAGGGCATATTATTCAAGCCTTCAAACAACTGTAACCATTTCCATCACCAGAGTAAAGGCATGTCTTAACAGATATGTAAGATGTAGATATCTTTACGGGGACCGCAGTAAAACTAAAAACTAACAAGCTTGATTTCAGAATCCTACTTTTAAAATTAACAAGCCCTCATCTCAGCTGAACTAGTTCATCACTGAATGAGAAACTGAAATTAGTATCTGTACTATATGGAGTTCAACGAACAAATGCAAAGAGTGAAAAATTATAATATGTCATGGTGTCTTCTCAAACTGTTACTAATGAACGAACTAGTTTAAGAAGTAGCTTAGTTTCAGTTTATGATTTTAGATCTATGGTGTCCCTTTATCATTTCTTATTAAATAAAGTACATATCCTTTCAACACCACAAACAGTGAATTCATAATCAGTAACTAAACTTACCAAATAGTAGCCAACTGAGTCTGTGAAAGGTTTGATTGCAGAAGGGCATTCCTTGCTTGAAATCCTTAGTGAAAGTGTAAAAGGTTTTAATAAAAAGAAACACTTTGAACAAAGATTCACATGTAGCAAGAAGTGGGTCATTAAAAATAAACATGCCCCAGTTCATATTAATCTAATCCATTTTCATCAGAGGCTAACAGTTGGCTTTATTTCCAGGCTTAACAACAGGAACACGATAATGATATTAAGTATTCTTGTGTACTTCCCTCCCTCCACCCCCCGCCCCCCCTCAGAGCACCTACTAGAAAAGCTCACATGAAAAACGCATATTTACGGTAATCCTCACAGCTGTTAAAAAAGCACAGCTGACTGTCTACCTAAACCTTGAGCTAGCATGCTGGAAAGCTGTTGGTTTTCCTTTGATAGAAAAGAACCATATACCTTTCTAGGCAGGTCAATTAAACCTTCAGGCCAAAAATCAACTGAGCAAGATAAAAAGCACCGAGTCCCTTTTTAGAAACAGAGAACTGTCCTCCTTTTTTTTGTAAGCTAGGTAAGTGCTTATTCAAAATACATACTAACTTTACAACTAATAACTGCTCATCCCGGGCTCCAATCACTGCATTACAGTGAGTAATCCAGTTTTTTAAAACTCTACTCTTGTATTAACTTTGCATTTAGTCTTTTGAAACCACCATAATGCTGTGGTATGGCATAAATATCACTGAAAGTCAACCAAGAATAACTACCTTAAATTACTTCTGAAAAATTCCAAACATGGCTGCAGTACTGCAGCGTCTTTCCTGAATCACTTTCTTTGAAAAGATAAAGCCCAAATATCTAAGCAATTACTAACAAATATACATAGGAGCACAGGGCACAAAACCAATCATGGTATGTTCCCCATTTTACAAAGTCTTAAGAAGGAGTCTCAGTCCAAAGAGTGATGCTTGAAAAATGACGGCTGACTTCATGGGGCTAACTTCCCCAGCCTTTTGGTTCTCAGGCTCTTCTAGTTAGATCCCACCACTGCCACTATTTTCTTCTTGTCTCCTGCTGTAGCCTCCCCACTCTGCCTGGGGAGACTGCTGCTTCCTCAGGCTCCTCCTCCAGGTCTAACACAGAGCCCAAGCCAATAAACTGATGGTATTTCCACTTCTTGGCTGACTGGAACCACTAGCTGAAACCCACGCTTTCCTGAGTATGTCTGAATGTCAAACAATGTCAGCTTTTATTTCATATGGCAGTCAAATCCCAAGCTGGGATTTCACCCCTCAGCCTGTGACACTCCAAAGGCAGAAAAGACTGCTCATTCTCCCCCCTCTGTATCAAATGCCATACTCACCTGATAAATATCCACTCATACTTTTATCAAGACTGTTAAATTTCTGTCTGTACTTTAATCTGGAGGCCTGAGGAACCGCCCAGTCTGAGGATGCAATCTTTGGTGAATTCCCAGCTAATGAAGCACTAGATGAAGAATTTGAGCTGTAATACAACACACATATACAAAGATAAAGAAAGAACTCTAAGTTTCTTGGCTTAATAAACAGGTATTGGAACAGAAAAATATATGGCATCTGTGGGTAATATGAAACAACTTCCACAAAGTTTTACTTCTGCTAACTTGCTATATTTTCATCACTAAGATGGAGTTTTACTGTGAAAGTAGGGACACATTTCAAGATCCTGTTCCCTTGGTATCACAGGCACTTATGTTGCATAATTAATCAGTCACCACTGCATAATACTACTGGAGGAAAACTCAGCTTTTGTAAGAATGTTTACAAGGGCTATGAAGCACTGGACAGATATCTAAATAACTTTAAGAGGTATGTAAATGAATAACCATGAGCATAAAAATGTATCTGATAAACTCACAACCAAAAGCAGGTTCTAAAGCCACTGTATTACACCCCTACCTCTTCTATTAGTGACAACGACAGGCTGAATGGAAGTTTTCCAAGTCATTCAGTTTCTGCAGAATAGTGCCGATGGACCTGTAAAAATTCTGCCTGCAACTCCCAGCATATTTTCACAGCATCCCACCTTTGAAGATCAGACAAAACCAGGTGCATCCAGCTTGCCTTGTTTAAGGTAATCCCCTACTCTGTCAAGTAAAAAGCTATTTGCAGGTATGCAAGGCAACAAAGAATGCTGACAGAAACAAAACCTTTCTGGCGAGATGCTGGATAGACATCCTTTGCATTGAATTAGATAAGGCAATGGTGGAAATGCTGTCAACAGCAACATTGAAGAAGAGCTACTTTGTAACACTAACACCAGCAAAGAAAGCCTTCCAATTAAAAAAAAACAAACAAAAAATATTATTACAGGCACACAGCATGCCTACCACCATCTTATCGAACGTCTGCTAACATCGGGTGTCTGTCTGCCTGTATGAGGAGCCCAGAGTCTGACATGTGTTCATCCTCAGGCCTTGTATCAGCAGCCAAGAGGTGCGAGCACTTCTGGGTCACCTCCTGGAGCTGAGCTGGGGCGGAGATGCTCTCTGGACTGCCTTTTGGGAGACTGCTCCCGGGATGCCCAGCTAGCATCTAGGCCTCAGCCTAGTCCCTCACTTCATCTATGGCAAAGCTCTAAACCCAGTGAAACTGAGCAGCTGATAATAAAGATTCATAATCTTCTATTATTCATAAAACAAACTCACACATAAATATTTATAACCAATACTATTCTTACATGCCTGCTAACTACACAGTGCCCTCTATAATGAACAAGCCCATCAATCCTCGAACATTGCTTTTATAACCACTTGGTAAGTTTTACTTCTATTTACTAATGAGGTACATTCTTTTCGGCGCCACTTTCTCCCATTTGAACTCCTCTCCTACTTCAGATAGTTTTATCAGATTTATTGAAAAGATTATTGTGCATATCAAAACAATCTATATTCAGACTTTGTAGATTATATCAGATGGACTCATTTTTAATGAATATGCTTTGAAAATAGAAATGCTCTTTAAGTTTTGGAAGGTATGCTACTCAAGTTTAAGACACAACCATTTTAAAATTAACTTTCATACCTGCTAGATCCTAAATCGATCAATGACTGTGCCTTCTGTATACTAGTACCACCAAACCCTCCTGCCATGGGACCTAAAGAACCAGTATGAGGCAGTGCTGAAACAAACAAACAAAAAAAACCACCAAAAACTGTAAAACAACTGGGTAGAAGGTAAAACTTCGTAATAAACACTCAAGGCTTTGACAGAAGTAAGAAAAGCTAATCAGCGCCTTGTTGTTAAGATTAACTAGTTAGAACCGATTTGACAAATGTCAACTTTGGAAGAAATACAATTTAACATGTTTTTTTTTAGCTCACATGCAAGTATTAGCATTCCTGTCTGAAACTAGCCATAGAGAAAATGAGATTCACAATTCTGAAAGCAAGTACTGCACTGTACTATACTTACTTGAAGAGAAAGGTACGGACAAAGGCTGCAGAAGGCTGGATGTTCCATTTGGCAACGAGGAGGTACTGGCAGAAGGCACCAGGGGAGCAGAGATAACCAAAGGAGGAATGGAAGTCATGGAGGTCAGAGACATGGGAGCTAATGGTGTGATCGTAGACATAGACGTTGGCATGGACAGATTTGGCATACTACCCATTCCTAGAGCAAAATCCAACAAGTCACGATTTAATACTGCGAGGCTCCAGCAAGAAATTGGGTCCATTATGCTAGGCAGAAACTACACAAAACAACCTGTGTCCAGAGATACAATGAGTTAAAATAGATGCTCATGTATAATATTTACTTTTTCTCTAAAATTTAGAGAAGACACAGAGAAAAATACATTGAAGAACATGAATTTAAGAAAAAAATAATCCTTGCAAGCAATTAATTCTCAGTGTATATTTAACTAGTATTTCACAAACGAGTAAGATCTGGTTTTCTGTAATTGCATCTTCAACTAGCTCTTCAACAAGCCTTTCCATGTCTGGCCCCCGAGAGAGACTTCAAGTGCAAGTCAGAAGTTGTGACAATCCTCTACAGGGAAAAAGCTGGTATTGTTTCTGAACTAAGACTCTTCCAAGTGTTGGCTTAGGAAGAATCCATACCTGTGAAAAGTGCATACTTAGGGACTTAAGCCTATCAAACGGTTTCTTTAAGACAGCTGCCTGAAGCAAGTAAGCACTTGAATTACTGGCTGAATCTTCTCAAAGACAAGAGTATGCAGATGAGATGATGGAAGGTTAGTAGGAAGTAATCATATGCCAACCATAGCTATCTATAAACACATGCACGCAAACACACAAGATTTAGTGATGGACAGACACTTTAAACCATGTATGTAATTACTATAGGCATACATCGAATTTCAGAAAAGAAGTATGCACTAAATAACAGGCATGCACTGAATCCCAAAACACCATCAGAAGGGGAAAAAAAAAAAGTAAGTAGACTCATATTCAAATCGATCGTATCAACAAAACAGACAATCCGATTAATTTTGGAAAAAATACTTTAAATAAGTGTTCTACCAAAACTCTGACCTTTACTAAGTTTAACTTTAAAAAACCCTGAATATAAATAGGTGAATGAGTAGGAGGGAGACAAAAAAAGACCACCAGTACAAGATGACAACCTGCAAGTCAGATGGCAGATGTCAATGGCCTTCCTGCACCTCATGTCAAAATTCAGTAGAAGGTTTTTCTTTATTATTAAATGTCTTCAAAGAATGAAATTATTAAAAAATGTCAAGAAAGTGACTTTGAATTTCCTAAATCAGAATATCCTTGGGGGTTTTTTCCCACTGATGCACTCAACTATTGTGGTCAGATTAATGCTTGTATTTGTCTGAAATTAACTGTGGGGTTTTACCGCTAAACACTAAGTAATTATATATTCATAAGTACCAAAGCGAGCTGACATTAGTGGCGAAAATACTGGAGTTTGTTTCATGACAGGAGGGAGAACTGCAGGCAAGTGCTGTCCTTGCAATTTCAGCTTGATGAGTTTCATGGCTATAGAGAACTCCTGTTGATCCATTTTTCCATCCTTGTTCAGGTCCGATAGTGTCCTTAAAATAAAATAAAGTTAGAAAAGCCCGCAAGAAAGAAATGTAAATTTAACTTCTTCACTTAATGAGAAGCTTTTCTATCAGATTTATTTACTGGTTTTGTATAAGAAAACAAGAAACTTACTACAACCATCTGTAGATCTTTCACTTTTGACAACGTTCAAACCCTCAGAAGTTTGATAAGTTTGATTACCCACTTAGTAGCCTTCTGCAGAGTTCAGTTTTACAGATGCTGTATACTAAATACTTAACCTGAGAAACAGGAAAACACTTGGAAAAGCAGTAGTATCCTGCTCAGTAGATACACTTGCTGCCTCTGCTATGCTTTTTTCTATGCTACTAGCTAGACTAATTATTTTAATTAATGTTTGGTAATGTAGGGAATTAACGCAAGAGTCTGAAACAGGAGTACACAGAAACCTGGTAAAGACACTATATACCACTATGAAAACTCCATTAATTCACAAATAGTGTTGGGTTTTTTTAAACCACACTGTCATCTTTTGACACTTTTCCAAATAAATACAACAGGAAATATATGCAACAGTGCATATATAAACAGAAAATTTCTGGTCAGACAGAAAATATGAGATCTTATTAATACTTAAACATGAGAGGACTAGGCACAGGACTGTAAATAGAATTAGGAGAATTAAAAAATCCTACTTGATATTTAACTACATTTTCCCTTTCATTCTGTTACTCTTCAGTATAAAATGCCAAGGTCCTGTGGAAAAAATTCCTTACCACTCTTTTCTAGTGTTTGAAGAAGAAAATAACTTTGCATGTGGTTAGTTTCTGTAGTATTCTTTCACAAGCGAGTTGTTCTTAGTTATTATGAGCATCCACTCCATGTCTTTTAACAGGTGAAGATCTTGGTAACAACCAAGTATCCCCAAATGAACACAGTATTCTAGTGACTGAAGAGTTACAAAGAAGAAAATGTTTTGAGTGTTGCAATCACCACATATATGCTGCAAAGAACAGCACTTCTTCCAGTTCCAGCATTACGGAATTGGTTGGTATTATACAGTATAACTGACCTCCTACTAACATTTTCTGTGGCTTCAGTTTTTTTTTCCTGTCTTCTACTTCCAGAGTATTTTCCACTCCCAGTTTAGTAGCACACTTAATCTTAAGTAGTTAATATTCTTTAAAACATCATTCAATTTGGTATCTCCAGCAATTCATTACCCCAGTATTTACCTCTTTTTCCATATTATTATTTAAAGTGTTATTTTTTTACCTCTTTTTCCGTGCTATTATTTCAAATATAAAGACAAGGGTTAACAATGACCTTTGTGGCACTCCAACAGGCACTTCCCTCTACAAAAGCCTTGCAATTTATCATTGCTTTTTGTTTGAAGTACTTACTATAGTTTAAAAAGGCTGTGTTCAGAATGATCTCATTTGAATTAACAGCCTAAGAAAGACTTTAAAAAATATTGCTTTTTAATTGTGTTGGTACACATACGGGCTCAATCCTTCCCCTAAATTTAATAAAATTGAAACAATGATTCATACAACACTCCTACTTTGCTGAAAGTCTCCTTAAGACAACACAACACACCAAAGGCAATATTTGAATGCTACACATCTCCCATGTTAAAAAAAAAAAAAAAGTAAGTACTTTACCATATTTCAGCAAGAATTGAAGCTGGTAGACCTGATTGCAAAAAAAAGGTACGTGCTTGATCACCTACGATAAACAAAAAAAAAACCAAACTGGTAGACTTTTACAGTACAGACAGATTTTTCAGAAGATCTCAGGACACTTTTGTGGGACCAGATTTTCAAAAGGAACCAGCACGCTAGATGCCAATCTTTCCAGTTTTGTACCACCTAACTCCATCCCTGGTGACAGCAACTGTCAGATACCCAAGTATTCTGTAATCCTGAATCTTTGCTCCGAGAAGTTATTTAAAATAGCTACAAAAAGCTTTAACAGGTCACAAATCAACAGCTGCTAACCATTTAAAAAATGCGAGATTTAAAGAAGTAAAAATGACTGATGATTTAGTCCTGACTCAACTACTTTTACAGGAAAGGCTGAATATGCTATTTCTTTCCTTCTCCTTTATCCACTCTAACTTGAGCCGGTATTGCCTCTCTAGATAATATTCTGTTCCATCAGAGAACATCCACTATTCCAGTATTTCAGGAAGGGGACTGCTGTGCATTCCCATACCAAGTTCCATCAAATGGTACCGATCATGCCATAAACAAATGCATAATAAAACATGGATAGTGGTTTTTATGCTTACTTATGAGTGCATTACAGATGCTTAAAAGCCAAGACTTCATGTTTTTCTGTCAGCTCTTTCTTCCCTTATATTCATACACAACCTTTCACTTCAAGCACTTGCCAAATAATTAATGAAGCCTGCAGACATACGTGCAGGTAAGAGCCCAGATGTGGCCTAAAGGCAGCCCCTGGCACTGCATACTTTTCAGCTGGTGGTAAACACCAGCCTCCCAGTGCCGTTTGGCCAAAGTAGAAGTTATGTTTTACTCTGCCAGAAGACATGCATGTTCCAGACAACTTCCCACTCTCACCTCAGTCCTTTTCAGCCCCAAAAGCTGAAAAGCGAGGACAGTGGAGTCACCAGACAGGGCATTAGCAGATAAGGCAGGTAAGAATGATCAGGGCTGGTCTTCAGTGCTCATCTACACGCAAACAGCAATTAAGTCATCTTTGCCAGTGAACTTGATTCTTTTCTTGGTATCACAAGCAGATTCTTAAATCTAAAAACTGCAAATCCCAAAGCACACAGCAACGTGACCCAATTGTTTCAGAGGAGAAGTAGCTGAATGCAACTGGAACTGACAGCAGGCCACTGCAAAATGCCATTTGCCTATCCAGAACTCACTGAAGGCCCAGGGGTTAATAACTTCCAAGCAGTCATTAACGGGGACAAGCTGTCAGCATCTCCCTCCCTGCCTCCTCCTCCAAGACAAAGATATCTAAACAGCACAGCATTCTCCAACACTGTTCAGACAGAGAAGAGCCACTTCTGGTGTCTCTGGCGTCACTTTCCACAATAGCTACTCTAAGTGCTCCTTGGCAGCCTCCCATCTAAGCACAGATTTTGTCTGATATTGTTTTTTGAAACTAGACAGAATGACAGCACATAACTGCTAGCTTCAGAAGTGACATGGTTAATGAAAGAGCAGTCCTGTGCCAAACTTCAGCCAAAAGCTTGTAGAAGTTTAGTAGTAACCCATGGCTGTTTGCCCAAAGAGTATGGTTATTAATCACACAACAAAGGGCTAGAAATAGGATGTAGTTTTCAAACTGTTTTACAGAGATATTTATGTGTACACAGAAGTTAATGTGTAATGCAGAATCTCAGACCAACCTGTAATGTAGCCTCCTGTGGGTTTAAGGCTATCAAACTGCTTGTCATGCTTGGCCCGCTCTTCAGAGGTGATGGCCCATATGTTCGGACCTCCTAAGGGAAAAAAAAAAACCCAAAACAACAACCAACTCCAAAACACTGAATCACCAGATTGAAGACTTTTTAAAAATAAAGCATGTCACTTGTAAAATAAATGCTTGGCTTCTCAAAAGACTAAGTTAGATCTTGACACACCCAGCTCCTACCAGTTTGGCAAGGACGTTGTGAAACACAAACCTGCTTCCCAGATGTGCAAGCACTAGCTGAGACAATCCCTCAGCTAGATTGCTTTACACTTGGCTTTCAAACAAGCTCTGGCGTCCTTCAAAGCTGGTGCAAAGCAGTTTCCTGTTGCTGCTGATTGTCAGCATCCCCGGCAGGATGCACGTTGCTCACCATACCCTGTGTGAACCGAATCCTCCTCTGGTTCGCCGATAAAACAAATGGCATTCAATGTCACTTAAAGGTTCTCACACACAGGGCGAACGCTACAGCTGCCAAAAAAGACTCACGCTTTGCCTTGTCAATACTCTAAAACCAAAACTGGGACTGCTAACAAAATAATGTTGGTTTTGCCTGACAAAGGCGTAACACTCTGGGTTGTTGGTTTGGTTTTTTTAAACAGCATACAATTTCAACTCACCATTTTCCAATGCTTAATTAAAAACAAAACAAAACAAAAACACAAGTATAAAACATTACAACCTCAAAGTAACAAAGAGAAATTGCAAGGAATAATCAAGTTTACAGAGCTGTGCTGATATACCAGGCAGAACCAGAGTGGCTTTCAGAAATGCTCCAACCTGATGTGTAAAGGTCAGGGTGTGCGTCCTTTGCAGGAAAAGTAGTTTGCCAGAAATAACTGGGTTTAGGTTTGGTTTTTAAGTAGGAAGAAGATTTAATCAGGAAGTTCTTGACAAATATCTGATTTTTTCAAATCAATAATGCAAGAATTAGCCAAAATTCTGAATGGAAACTCTGGAAACAGCATTAAAAGGATATTACTTCAGAAAAATCCTTCAAAAATACATTCTATTGAGCATTACCACTTCCAAAGAACTGTTAATCTGTTGCTCAAGTATTTGTATTGCTCGCTAAAAGACAGTCAAGAGAATAATTATTCAAATGAGATATTAACAAATTGCTTTAAAAACCACAGCACTTTTAAAGTTGCTATAAAATGCTTCCTCTTTTCCTACATAAACGTAATTTCAAAGCTTTGATTCTACAATATTTCAACAGGTTTCTTACTGTTTCTCAGAGAATAACAAATATACAATATAGAGACATTGATGCTGATAATCATCTCTCATCTGTGTTTATCCATACATGCAAACACATTTTCCAAAAAAAACCCTTAGTGTCTCCTCTTATGAAGGTCCTGTTAAGACTGTCATTCTTCTCACACGTGTACAAATTCAGTTCTTCATCCCTGCTGCTTTAGTAGGGAAATACAAATAGTTTTTTTTAAAAAAACAAACCAAACCAGAAATTCACTGGGGAGATGAATGACAGAAAAGATGGGAAGGCATTATAATATCACCTTTATGCACCTGAATTTGGAGTTTTGCTTCCCCCTCTTGAGGGTATACCAATTTTCTTTTGTGTGGCCTCAATGAACAGGTCTTCTTGCAGGCTGCACACAAAACTGCACTTCAAGAACTGACCCTTTTCTCTTCCAATTAAGTGAGTTTAAATAAATCTAAATTAGATATGATAATAAATCTAAAATAGATACAATAATAAATCTAAATAAATCTAAACCAGGTGCCTGAAAGTTGATCAGCAGTGTGAATATTGCTCTAATACACAAATGAGGACAACTTATGCCCAATGGCAAAAATCAAAGTGGCACTTAAATCTTTTTCAAATGTTAATTTTAAGATATGAATGGAAAGTGCATGATGCGGTTAATGCTTACAGAAATTATCTGGACAAGATGAAGAAGTGCTCCTAAAGTTGTCAGCAGCAACTTCAGAAAACCTGACCAGTTCTTTCATTTATGAAAAATAAAATACTAGCAACATCACATTTTCCTTATATGAAATACCATGTTTTGATCATCTTTTGAAACAGGTAGCTACAACACTCCTCAGCTTTTTACAATCACTGACAGAAGGATTAAGATCACTGCAGTATCTTCATGTGGTCAGTGGTTGCGAAGTCCTAGAAATACAGCACAATTCCTTGACTGGAGTTACCACCACCACCACCACAGCCTCTCTAATAAGGAAGCTTCTTTAAACATGTACCAAAATGCACAATTTCATATTATATCTCACAAAGAAGATAGCAACCAATCTTGAAACTCTTCTAATATATTTCAGCAAAACATCTATTTGAATGAAATCTGGTAAATTAAGTTTCCTCTCCAAATATGAAATTCAAAGCTCCACATGGCATTGTCTCAAATGTTTTAAAATCTTGCAGTTCACAAATCACCAGATTCACACCTCTAACTATTACAACAATTAACATCTCATTCAAGAAGTGTTTCAAGATGCACATTCACCCTTCATTCTCATTTTTGCCTTCATTAACACTTCCCAAGAATCTCACTATTCTTTGCACACTGAATATTTTACACATTTTTGCTCTGAGCTGTGATGGCTTTTCTCTGACACACAGTGTCGTTGCCCTGATAGCAACCCAGAGCTCTCAAAGGCAGAGGGTGTGGGGTGCATGATGGCTCACAGTACCCCATCTCCAGCTTTGCTGACTCTTACCACCATGCACTTCACGCTGCTGATCCTAGCCAGGTAGATGTGTGTGTATCACCAGTGCAGCCGTAACAGAAGTCCTTTAGACGCACACTTTACTGCTAAAATGACACCATTAGCATAGTTTATTCATTCCCAGATTAAACATGCAAAAGCATTTCTCCAGCAACCATCTCCATGACAGGTTTCTTGCAAGTGTAAGTTTCATTAAAAAAAAAACAAACAAACCAACAACTATCTTGGACTATAACCCACATTGTTGTAGCCACAAGTGCTTCTAGCATTGTCCTAGCAAGTCAGCCTCAGCAGCTACTGTCACAGCAAAGTGGTAACCACAAACACACATTATCAAAAGTATACTGTGTGGATGTTTCAGAAAACTGAATATATATCCTGAAAAGACCAACCTGCTACTAATTTACTTTCAAAGGCAAGAAGAATTTCAGATTTTCCCTATCCCTGAGGTCAGAGACTTACGATTATTTTTTTTCTGGTGATTAATTTCACAAAGATATGCTCTCCACTGTTTTTTTTTATAGGCATGGAAGAAAACATAGTAAGTCTTAAAATCCAAAGCAGACCTCCTCTCACGTAATTTGTGTGTTTCGCTTAAAAGTAAATATATTACAATATACATACTTTGTAAATATAAATTCAAAACACCTTCAGTTCAGAAAATTTTAGCCACACCTCTCAACACCTACAACGTTCAATAATACTTTGACATTTAAGATGTCTAAAAGGAGATGTAAGAGCATCTTTTAATTTAGAAGACTGAATGAAAACATACTAATTTCCAGTCAGAAATGAGATGGGGGAGGGACAGGGGTAGCAAGGCAGGACTCAAAGTCCTTCCAAAGCTGCGATTCCTTACAAGCTTCTAGAAAGCAATATGTTGGGTTTTTTCCAACAGGAATTCAGATCTAGAGAACAGCACACCTTCAAGTCAGCACAGCTCTCCCAGTCTAACAGTAAGATTTTTGGTGCTTGCCTATAACTGAACAAAGTCCCAGAAAACTAAGTTTTAACCTAACATTGCTTAAGAGAGAGCGTTCCACCATTTTCAGCCTGAACTAGAACAGGCCATTGTTTTATGAATACAGGTTAATAACCACAGGACATTTGTTTAAAAGGAAAAAAACACAAACCAAAACCAACACCCAAAACTTACAGTAGGGATGCACCTGTGTGGGCATTCAAACGCTACCCAACACTTCTTACTTACAAGATTCACTGTTTTTTCCAACTCTCACCCCAACATGCAACAGAAAAACCAAAGAGCACAGCACAAGGGGGAAGGTTAAAGCATTGCGACTGCTTATTTTTAGCTTAACCGTGTGCTCATAACTCTTGCACGTTACCATTTGGTGATATGAAATCTATGTACAGAAAATGTCATTTAAATTATGATTCCTCAAAATACTAAGTAAAAATACCCCGTTGGTCTACCTGAAATTAACACTTTGAACAATGGAGATCACAAGGTCTTGGCAATTCCACAAAGCACGTCATGGAACCATTCTTCAGAGTAATTGCCATGTTTACTTATAGTACAACCAAGGCCATCACAACAAAGACTTGCCACAGACAAAATTAGTTTGAAACTCAGTCCTCCTGTGCAATCACCATCAAAACATGCTACAATCCTCACATATACTGCGGTTGCTCCCCAAAGCTACCACCAGTGGTAAAACTGGCCACTCAGCATCACTGCCGAGAAAAGATTACACTGCCTGGTTCACAAACAACCAAGTTTTGGGCACACTGAACTGTGACAACTTCCTTTTCTTGGAAAGACAAAGCTGCAGGAAGAGTCAAACAGAAGTATCTGCCATCCAAGACATATCATCTAAACTTACCCGGCTTAGCTCAACATTTTTTTGCACCACATGCCTTCAGTCCCAGGGCTGAGAAACATCTTGCCCATAAGCCAGATCCAGCTGAAGGGAACAATTAATTTCGCCCAGAGACATCACTGTTCTTCCTTCCTCACAGCCCCAGACCTGACTCATGGCAAGTCATACACTAATCACAAAACCAAACTGCAGGCATCTCCTCTTTGCAGACACCCCTCTGATCACAGGATGGGGCAAAACGTATGAATCTTCTTGATGGAGCAGTGATGAACCTTTGGCTCTTCAGATGTTCTGAACTGGCACCAGGTAGCAGTGAACTACAATACTTTACACTATCAGACAGATAATCTTCTGAAAATAAAGGACTTGCTTTGACAGGCTGCCAGCATCAGAAATGGAAACACATACTGTTCTTTCCTTAAAATGGTAAGTTGCCATTGAAAAAGAGGAGAGAAAAGAAAGCACAATCCTAGAAGAAAAATGCTCTGTAAGACCTCTGCCACTGGTTGGTACCACCCACAGGTAAAGGGTAGTTGTACTGAAAGCAACACTATTAGCGAAAAGGATAAAGGCAATTTTTCACTTCTGGAAAATCCTAAGATGTTTCTCACATTCTCCAAAGAGCTATGTGTGTTTTTCACTGATAGGTGTTTGTTTTTCTCTAATAAAACCTATGCTCTTATGACCTACAAAGTTAATTAATAGAGATAATAAACCTTAATTGAAAGAGCATTCCTTGTACAAGTCGCAAGGATGAGTGATTATATCACCACCACCTTTTTAACCATCCAAAAAACCTAGCACCAAGCTTCATAATGACTCTAAATAAATATTTATCCTCATGTTTAAAGATGGGGAAATTTCAACACAGACACGCAGCAGTATGCCTTGAGCTGCACAACAAGGGGTTTTCCTTAATGTAATCAGCAATTGCATTACTATATCCCATTAGGAGACTTGAGAGTTGTTTGGTATAAGACTAATAATTCCAGTCTTCCTCTGTCTGTGTTTGTAGGTAAGTTTACCACAGAATTATTTATTACAGATTGGATTTAATGCTCCCAACTGAGATGCTGAATCACACTTCTAATTCTTCCTCAGTGGTGAGTAAACACTCCAGGAGTCTGAAAATACATAGAACATTTTACCATGAGTCTAAATTTCCAGATTCCTTCTGGAATCTGCTTTTTTGTTATTGCTTTTTTCAATATTTACTTCCCTCCTTTCCTGTTGATTCTTTGTCTCAAACATAGGAGAAAATGCTGACTGATAATAAGCACTTAATTCTCATTTAGGTGTGCAAACATGTTATGCGCTACTACTGTGGTAGCTTTGGGTCCACCTCAAAGTACCACCTGCTCTTCCTTGAGGAATGCACCTCCTATTCCCAGCTCCCTGCCAGGTCATGGCAGGAGCCACATGCAACCTCCTTTCACAAGCCTCACAGAGGCTCTCAGCATATTAAGCAACACTGCAGCAAGTGCCAGAGGGAAGGGGTATGTCTACACTTAACAAGAACTTCAGCAGTTTAAGGTACACACAGTTAAAAGGAAACAGCTGTAGCTAAAGCATGTTGAAGAGAAGGGAAACATGTTCCTCCTTCAATTTTGTATTTTCATTAAAATGACAAGAATTGTGCCCATTGAAGCCAAGAGAATTTTTGAAGATTTTCAAGTGTCTCACGTGTTATCAAAAAATAACTGTTACCTGCAGACAGGCTGTTAGATAGCATCAGGCAAGTGCAGAGCTATACAGATTTGGCTGAGAAACACTTGCTTAATTGAGAAGCATGCTTACAGAAACGTGGACAAAGCAGCAGCAGCCACATTGTATTTTAGTGTACAATTCATATTTTCTACATTATGTACAGTATTTCTAGATATTTTGGTGTACTGGGAATCCTTAGGTTCAGCAGTTCACTAAAATCAAATACTGGGCTCCTTTAAACTAACCACCTGCTCCTACAAAACAGGAGCAGAACTCCGTATGATTTTGCCTGATGATGGTCACTGGCATCCTCCTCCTTTGATACACAAAAATCAATCTGTAAAGGAAGAACATTAAAATTTCTGTGCAATGTAATGATCTCAATGTAGAAACATAATCCTTGCTTTTAGAACAAGTATAATCCGTAAAACAATTTTGAGATACACAATAGCCTAGTCCATGCTAACAGTAAAGATCCACTTGGTTTTCTGGATTTTACAGTGCAACTTGACAATTCCAATATCCTTTATAATAACAGGACAGTATTTCTATACTTTATAAAAATCACAGAATCATTTAGCTCATTATGGCTATCCATTTTCAGAAACTGCTTTTTAATTAAATTACTGTCAAGCTCCACTGAAACAGAAAGCAACACACCAAGAAAAAAAAAAAAAAGGCAAAATACAGATATGTAGATGTAGCAAACTGCAGCAATTTTACTTGAAAATGTATAAACAAAACAAAAAAAAAAATCTTCTTTAAAGTTTTGTTAGAGCTCCACTAATGTACAAAATATATTTGGAAATAATATTGTGCTGTACTCTCAACAGCACAATAGCATGCTACCTTTTACACTAGTATTCTATAGAATTTGTTACAACTCATTCAGTAGGTTTTTTTGAAGTTTTCATGAAACAGGTTTTCTATTTCTCATCAAAAAGTGCAATTACTGTAACCTACAACATTTGGTAAACTCACACTTTATTCTTGAAAGCTAATTTAACTTTTCTTACAGGAAAAAGTCAGCACACAGTCTGGCTTAAGCCTTCCCCCTATCTAGATTAAACAGTAGCAATAAATATCAAAGTATTTTCTGCCAAATCTGGAAAAACAGTGCCACTGAAATTACCTGTAGTTGTTGAGTTACTAACACAGATGCAGCACATTAAACAAGCCCATTCTTCCATCCAGTGACATATCCACGCCTTTGCCCAGAATCATAGAATTGTTTAGGGTGGAAGAGACCTTTAAGATAGTCTTGTCCAACCATTAGCACTGCCAAGTCCACCACTAAACCCTGCCCCTAAGCAGCACAGCTACACATCTCTTAAATACCCCCTGGGATGGTGACTCAACCACCTCCCTGGGCAGCCTGTTCCAAGGCTTGACCACCCTTTCAGTGAAGGCATCTTTCCTAATCTCCAACCTAAACCTCCCCTGGCACAACGTGAAGCTGTTTCCTCTTGTCCTGTCACCTGTTATCCAGGTGAACAGACTGACCCCCCCTGCCTACAGTCTCCTGTCAGGCAGCTGTAGAGAGCGACCAGGTCCCCCCTGAGCCTCCTCTTCCCCAGGCTGACCCCCCCCAGGTCCCTCAGCCGCCCCTCACAAGGCTGGTGCCCCAGCCCCTGCCCCAGCCCCCTGCCCGGCTCTGGACACGCTCCAGCCCCTCCACGTCCCCCTGCAGTGAGGGGCCCAAAGCTGAACACAGGGGTCCAGGGGCGGCCTCACCGGTGCCCAGCGCAGGGGGACGGGCACTGCCCTGGCTGGTCCTGCAATTAATACTTTTGGATGGATTTTAGAGACTGGGGGGGGAGAGGAGAGAGAGAAGAAAAAAAGTCACACCTACAAGAGTCTTTCCAATGGAAGGTATGAAAAGTTCAAAGCAAGCAATATTATCAAGGCTTAAAATAAGCCTACTTTACCAAATTCCCCACCACCAGCTGCAAGACCTGCCTCCATTTGTTGTTACAGTAAGCATACTTCCAGCTGACAGCCTTCGTAGCCTTGCTTCCCCATGCAACAGAGAAGACTGAAAATATACTTACCCTTAGTTTAGGACAAGTTAGAATTTTTTTTGAGTGAACTCCTCTCAACTTGTATAGCATCAAAGTCTTCAATGAGGAAAAGAAAGTTCTGAGTCACCATGTTTGAGGAAAAAGGCCACCAGAGCTTAGACAAAACTTTCCTACTTCTGAAAACTGATTTTTTTTTTTTATACTGCTGCTGCTGACCAGTATTCACAAAAAACCCTACAACTTAACTAAAAATTTACAAAAGGATAATTTGTTTAATTATTGTCTAGCAAATCTTTGTGAAATGTAGCAAACCTAATACGATTCAGGCGAATTTCCACCTGTGGCAGCTAGCAAACCTTTCCACACTGGGAGAAATGCAGGCAATATAAATACCAAGTAAGAGGATGCAAAATGAACCTTGAAATTAGGTGGGGTATAGCAAATTACTCTTCTACAAAAACATACACTGACATAAAAGTCAGACCAGAACTCTGTTCATGGAGTATTGGATCCTTTATAGTAATTTTTGTACTTCTTGTCATTATCTGGCCATTAGATTAAACCCAACATTTTTGGGTTCTCAGACTTGAGGAGGAAGTCTTGGACCAGGAGGAAGGCTGATGGGCTATAATTTACAACGGAGAATTGGGATACAGACTTGAAAGAGGAAAAGAGAAGAACCATCAAATTTTTAATAAAGTTACACAGGAAGCGTGGCAGGGAAGCAAAACGAAGAGACATTTCACAAATGTTTGGTAGAATAAAATTAAATTAGGACACAATTTAGGAAACAAAAAACAGCAATGACCCAGCCAGTACAGACAGAATATTCACCTAGCTAAGCTCGTCTGGCACGGAGTGACAGGCTGAGGCAAGCACACAGTGGTACTTCCCCAGTGTAGCTTCTCAGCCCCCAGTGTAGCTCCTGGATCATTAACAGAAGGAAAATCCACTTATCTCTCAATTGCTTAAGGAACTTTTTGGCACCCACAGCTCCTTATGGCTTTCAATGTTTAGTTGACACCTTGCAAAGTGCTCCGTTTGTTTGGTATCTGCCAATGGTATTTTCATTTGATACTGGTTAATTCTTGTGTTATCAGAGATTAATTAACATTCCCTTGCCTACAAAACAGCAAATAACCTTGAGAAGGTGACATCCACTGTATCCACCATCCCCACCATTTCTTTTCCAAGGTGAAATGTCTTAGTCAATGCAATTAACTCCTCATATGGAAGCTGTTCTGTATGGTTGATCATTCCTGTCACCCTCCACTTTGTAATTTCTAGTCCTGACAGAGAGAAAACATGTAGGGAAAACTAGAAGACAACACCAAGCTAACAAGAACAAGAATAAGAGAGATTGCTTAAACAGTACTCCTTACAATGTTAAGATTACGCATTAGCAGAACCTGCGAACTATATCCAGTACGTATACAATACTACTTTACCAGCTCACTAGGGAGTCTGATTTTAAATATAATGAATTAAAATTGTCTAATTTATGTTCACAAGACCTTGTTATCAGTTTATGCCATAGTCCCTAATCCTGGCTCCACGGTGGCTCATAGGGCCACTTAGGGAATAGAATTAGGAACAAAGTTCTTCCCTGTGTATCAGTTTCTCAGCTGTCAGAAACCAGTAATTCTGCAGACTACTTGAGCCAAAAAAAGCACCAAAAACCAAGAAAACCCCAAAACCAACTAAAAAAACCAACCCGCAAAACTATCTAATAGCCATGGCATAGATGCATAGATCCTTCCCCCCCAAGTTCTGATTCCATGTACTTGGAACCTTTGGTTCCAAAGCATCTTGAGACAGTGAGTCCCAAAACTGAGTTCATTATGTGAAACCAACCAACCAACCAACCAGTTTTCTTCAGCCTGCCTTAAGCTCTGTGATTTCACTAGGTATTGCTTTACTTTTCAGTTACAAAAAATTAGTGAATATTCTTCCCCTTGTCAGCCTTTTCTATGCTATTATAACTTTACTGATTTCTATCAGATCCTCAACTCAGCTGTCTCTTCTCTAAACCAGAGCAGCTCTAATCATTCAGTCTCCCTTAACACAGGAGCTGCATTCTCTCTTTGGCCCTTTTTCATAGATATTCTTACTCCATGTCTAACTCTAGGTTTTTCCAGAGCCTGGAGTGTAACAGATCCTGGCAATAGCAAAGTGTCTAACTTTCAGAAAGGTGAGCCTGGTGGATGTCAAGTTATCTTCAAGTTAGGTTAAAAAGTATTGTCTGTGTATTTCTTAATCCAGTCTGAATATAGAGAAATATGAGGAGTAATTTTGCTGGCCTTCCAGCCCACATCATCTATATCAGATGCAGTTTATACATTAACACACACACACTTTTTTTCCCCCCCAAAGCTTGAATATTTCTTGTGAAATAGTGTTGTGAAAGCATTATTATTTGTCGCACAGAAAAATTTACCTGTAGCTCTTAACAACATACAAGCATACTCTCTTCCATACTGTTATACTAGTATCAACACACACTGTAACAAGTGCAGAGTTCTTCGATAACGGTGAAACCATGCCTTTCAGGCAATACACGTTTCCTAAACAAACAAAAACTGTACTGCAGAGATCACAAACAAAATTATGGTTATGAGAAATGCAAGGGAAAATGTTGGTACAAGCTTTAAAATACAGCAACTATTATAAAAAAAACCCCACTACTACTTTTGAACAAATTACTTCAATAAACAGGACTAAGATACCTCTTGATATTCAGCTAACCTTACCTGTTCTTGAGACTCGCACACAGAGAACTTCACATCCAACTAAACCACAAATGTTTTTAAGTTATTAAAATATCTTCTCTGAAGGCACCTGCTAAGAATGCCAGTCTTGTGAACAGTGATATTCTTTCAGGTTTCCAGGTTTCCATCCCTTCTAGCTATCTCCATTATGATTTAGGGTTACTGTTCCATTGTAGGAAAACCAACGGATGTCCTAAAGACCTGATGCAGTATATTGAAAAGCCTGAACATGCAAGATTCCTAATTAAAGTAACACAGCATTATAGAAATACATTTGACGGACCACAATGCCTAAAAACGTGTTTATTCTTGCACTGTAATTAGTGGGCTAAACCTGAACTCATTCTGCCAATACCAATTAATAACATCTATGGCCTGTTCGAAGTGGCCACGATGATCACAGGCGACATGGAATTCAGTAGATGTTAAGATGGTACCACTTCACACAATGCCTGTCAACCCTAAACTGCAACAACCACGCAAAGTGGTTTATCACAGTAGCGCACTTCCCAAGCTTCTGGAGTTAAACCTTCAAGGAAATGAAAATTTTAACAGTCAAAGCTCAGACAAATGATAGATAGATGTTTCCGAGTCCCTTCAGCTAAGCCTTCAGTCCTCTGGCTCCATTTTGGGAAAGTATTTATAGATCTTCTTGTATTATTTGTTTAGGTTTTTATATGCTTTGAAGAAAAACCATCAGAAGGTCTCACTGACATCCAGAATGAATAAAGCAGCTTGCATTATAGTTATTATTATTCCAGATAAAAACCATCCTGGGTTCCCCACTCTAGCGTAACCTTACCTTACAAAAGCTAAGACATTATACTAACAAAATAAAATCTCAGCAAGACAAAGCAGCTTAAAGTAAGTTAATGGATGAAGACCTAACACTAATCTTCACTAGGTTACTATCTAATTTTTCTTATTTATTTTTTATATTTTAGGAGCATAGGAACAGAAGGTACTTCCAAGGTCACCATGTCCAGACTGCTGCTACTCCAAGAAACCCTAATACATTAACTCCTTCCTAAAACGCAAGCTCTGCCTTAAGGCGATCAAGACTTTTTCCTTGACCATGGCCCAGAACACCACTGCTGATGGAACTGTTCCCATTTCCAGACCAACTGCACCAACATCTGATTCATCTCTATTTAACCTTGTGCTAACATTGCACTGCAAAGTTATTTTCCCTCCTTGATGTTTATCTTCCTAGTTAGAAAAAATAAAGAGCAAATTTATTTACTGCAAAGTAAATACAGTGAAATTAAAAAAAAAAAAACAACAGTAAGCTTTTATTTTGGTGGGTTAACAAAGCCAATCTCTTCCCTTTCTCAACACTTAATGCCTTTCTTCTGGGTAACAGTGAAGCTTAACTCTGCATCTATTACACTTCCTGGGTTTTTTCCTCTCCTAAGCAGATAACCCAAATTCTACATTATATCCCACAAGATCTCTCACCAGTGCCTTATGCACTGGTACTCCTTATTTCACCCACCACACTTTAGGATGTACTTCCTTTCCCTCAAATCATGCAATTATTACACAATCTTCTAATATATCCGGTTGTCTTCCTCCTTAGTCACAGCAACTGACGAGTTCCCAGCACAGAGCAAAAATTCTTCTAGACCATAATGGTGTGACTAAAAAGCTATTTGAAGACAGTCCAACAGAAACGTGATGGAATTTAACCAACGATATGCAGTTCACACTGTGTAATTCTGGCTGGAAAATGACTCCTAAGTTTGCATCATCAATCAATTTAACCAGCACACATCTGCTTTCTACTGATGATGCTGCCGTAAATAATAACAGCTAAAGCTGGTCTCAAGATAAAAATCCATAAAGAATAACACTATTACAAAGTCCAGCTCAAAATCTGCGTTTTCTCTCCCTTTTAGCCAGTTACTTCTCTAATGAAGTCCAAACATAAGATCTGTTACACTTTGTCTACAGAAGTCAGTTACCGAGGAAGGCATAAGGTGCAACCTTCCTTTCTTGAAACCTAGTTCCATTTATTCCATTCAACATTTGCCTCCATGTCTAATTATTTCTTCCTTCCAAGATTTTGTCTTACATCTTCCGTGTGAATCTTATTATCCTTATAATTCAATATGAATAAGAATTTGTATTCCACGGTCCTAGAGCACTATTTTGTACTTACTTAAAGGACTGAAGAAAACATGTAATACAGCACATAAAATTGGAAATCTCATTTTTTGCAAATGTGATAGTGCAAGAAGATAATACACCCGTCTAACGTGAGCACATGACTTCTTCTGTGTATCAACTGACACCACTGTCATCACTGAAAAGTAAAAGGAAGGATTAATTTATAAGTAAGGACACAGAAAATATTTGTCCTTGTCCTAGAATTTCTTTCCTTTTCCGTCTTTTAGATGGGAGAACAAGTTCTGATATTTTTTTTGCAAGGTCTAATTCAGCTTAGTATCTTTTATCTACACCTGTTGATATCCAAGCCTACAGTTTCCGTATCTAAGTGCACACACGGTTAAGAGTCAGGTTGCATTCCAGTAGTTTTTAATTCAACTGTGATGACCAGGGTTTCTCCTAATGAAAAAAAATAAATAATAATCAGACCATGGATCTTGGGACAGTCTTCTAGATGGAGCAGGACTTACCATCCACGAGTGTTTTACCCTTGACATCAGTGGAACCAGGACCTTGCTCAAACCATTTGTGTCTACTCTAGTCTCACACACACTGAAGTGCTGGGACACAAAACTCAATTCTGTTCACAACAGAATAACATTCAGTTTGATTTACAAAAGTTGAGAATCATGTGAAATGAGTTAAACTGAGGTGCAAAAAATAATGCTCTTATCAGAGGTATTTTCCTGCTGGACCACAAAAAAAAAAAATCTATCAAAAGGAAACAGGTGGTAGGAAGGAAGAGGAAGGACAAATAAAAACAAACAAAATAAAGCACAGCCCAAAAATTCCAATGATACTTAAGGAAACAATGTGAAAGATACTGATCAGCAAATACTGCCTTCCTTATTCGGCAGAACCATCAAGATTAAACCTCCCCAAACCAAGATCCAGCATCAGCATGGATATTAAACCCTGAAAAACTCTACCCTGCAGAAGAAGGGGAGTTGGGAAAATAGCCACATCTTGGAACTGCTCTTCAGCTGTAAAGAAGGCATCCCGTGGCAGTGAAGGGTACTTCTTCCTGCTCTGTGATATTTATCAGCAGTCACAGAGACAAATTAAGTGGAAGTACATTTTAATCTGTTAAAGCCTTTAACCTTCAAACTGGCCTTTGTAGTTAGTGTATTGACTCCTACCTTTGAAATACAGTTGTTGAAGGTATTTGTTATTTAGTGTAACTAACTGCCACTTTCAAAAGCTTCTGCAAGACTTAGGATGAATTCCTAAGAAAGCTTTGTCCAGATGGAGAGCTATATGCATGGAGAATAAACTACCAGAAACTGGGGGGGGGTTATCATTTTCACAGTCATAATGATCAATATTCAGACTGTCACAGGATAAAACTAAATCCTCAGTAGGGAATCCCTGATCTCATTTGCAGACTGGGGAGATGGATATGCCTAGAGTTCTTTTATAGAAGTGGACTCCACAGAGATAAATGTCTGTTATCCATCTGGTGCTGCATGTCTATTTTGTAATTGGCAGCCTTTCTACGTAAGAAGAAACATGTTACTCAGCCTTGCCTGTTCATAAAAAAATGTCATCACAACCTTTATATTTTGCACAGGAGATAAATTTGTAGTAACTGGCAGGTCTGCCCTGAGATCGACAAAAATCAACATGCGCTCTTTAAGTCCTTTTCCTCTTTGACTTTCCAGCCTGTTAGTAAGGTATCCACAAAGGTCACTGTGGATGGAAACGGAGAGTCAAAGGGAACTCCTTTCTGTTCACTGCATCCTTTCGTGACTTCAGAGAAGAAAGGTAAGTGGTCTAGCAAGACAACGTGCCCCTCAAGCACACAACGTCTACAACAAGCTGAAGTTTACTTGGCCACATAACTTAAAAAGAATATGCCAGTTCTTAGTACATGCAGTTTGGCCATTGGCCACATGCTGAGGCTGGAGAGTCTTGGGATCCTGCTCTGGTGGAAGTATGTTCTGAGGAACAGCTCAAGGTGCCCTCAGCGAAGTTCAGTCTCTCAACTGGGACTTCAAGCACACGACTCAGTTACCCTTCCTTCTTGAGGTCCTGCACAGACTTCCCTTTCTCCACTTAGTTTGGTAAATAAAGTGTTATAGCACCTTCTACTTGTATTTGTTTGAGACTATTTGAATATTGTGCTTTGTCATTTGAACCCTGCAGTTCTCAAACACTGTCACCCTGTGTCATATAATTATGCACTTGCAGACACATCCGCTCACTTTTCTGTAACATTGAATGCCAAAAATAACCTTGAAACAGGAACTACTTTATGCCTACCACTACTAATGAACTGAAAGCTAAGTATACTGTACCTTGATAAGAGTAAGAGGTTTTTTCCCCAGATGAAAAAACACCATTTTCCCCTAGCAGGATACAAAAGGAAAGGGTCAACGCTCTGCTAGCAGGAAGGTGTAGCTGGCAGCCAGTGCTCTGAGGCTGCAGCAACGCCTAATGGTCTAGTTGCCTCACACATAACCTCTTTCTTCATCTCATGCTTCAAGTCACTACCAAGGTCTAACAACATAATTACAGGTTTCCACTGAGCAACGAGTGGTAAATGCAGGTGATCTACTTTGAATGCGAACAACAGCGGCAGTAAGCAGCAGGGAAGAACAATTTCAACAGCAAGGGTTGCTCGGTATTTAGCCAGTGATCACATTAAAACTACTCTCTTGTCCCCACCTGACTTGCTCACAATTTAATAAATTCTGATAAGAAATTTATCTGCAAAACTACAGACAATCATCCAAATATTCTGTGAGGAGCAATAGTTTAACCATTTATTGCCTGCTATTTTTCTTACTTTATTCTACTATGTTTTTCAACACGGTAGAACTCTGCCAGGGGAAAGGCTGAATCTTGTGGCACTGTTCCTTTTGAGCAGCAGACAGTACTGCCCAAGGGATTTCAGATCAAAGAAAGGATCACTCTCCCAGATTAACACTTCTGAGATCAATTCATGTACGTGCTCAGTGCTGTCAATACACTTGCAAGCTGCCAACAGAATGAAGGAGTAAAAAGCCAAACCAAAAAAAGATACTAAATAGTTTATGTTTAAATCAACCATAGAGACGGTCAAGAACATAAACGTGTATTCTCCCCGAAGAGAGCTTCTCTGTTTATTTTAAAATGAGAAGCAAACAGCATGTGGCAATTAAAAAATACTTTTTCATTATGTCCAAAAAGGGGGGGGGTGTGGGGGGTGTGGAAATTCTGGTATTTAGATTTTTCCCTATTATATACAATATATTGACTCCTTTTACATCTCTTTTATTGTTAAATCTGTGAAACCAAGTCTGGAGCAAACTGCAGCTGACTGTATAAAAAAAGGTGTTGATCACATCGATTATTTTTCATGAAGTGTTTTATGCAGATGTGAAATATATGTAAAAAAGAGGACATTTAATCTGTAATCTGAATGTTCTTCTGAAAAAAAAAACTTCCCCTTACTCACCCAATTTATCAGCAGTGACAAGTTTCTAAATCAGTTAAAGACCTCCCAGTCCTGCAGTAACCTTCACAGATAAATGAGACAAAAAGTACTTCTTGCATCTATTTCCCTATTTTTGTTGGGAGAAATACTCCCTATCTGGACTAGCTGAAGTGGAAAGCATTATTCCTACACTTGTCTTTTCATTTTGGCCAGCTCTGTAAACAACAACGTGCAAGCATCAAATTTCTCAGCAGATATTTGCAAATTGTGTCTTCACCAATAAGCTTGCTCTAGAAATAAAGAGCTCCAACACACACATACACAGAGAAACAATTTTAAGTTTTCAAATCTCAGGATGTCTCTGAAAAAAAAAAAACACCAAGAAACAAATCCAAAAGTTTCTATAGTAGATGGGGCACAGAATAAAGAGGAAAATTTGAAACTTTTTTTTTTTTTAGAAAGACTGATTATTTTTGTCCATGTAGCATATTGCTTAACACATTCAAATATTTTGGTTTAAAATAAATAGCATCACATATTATAATTAAACACATTTTGTGCTGAATTACGTAACAGAAAAGGTATGCAAGTTTAATCAGCTATTACTTAGCATATTCCTCGCTTGAAGTCAGGCAGCATTCACACTACAAGTCACACATTCCTCAGCCCTTTAAATGATCTGAGGTTACTAGATGGTCCAGGCGGATCTGTACTCCAAATTATGCTGCAGTAATGCTTCTACCGAATTTCTCCCTGTCTTACAGTACAAGTTAGTCTACAGGAAGCAATCTGCAGCAAACTGACCAAAACGCTGCTGCAGGTATTATTTAACCAGCACTAAAAAAACAAACAAACAAAAAAAGGAAGATAAACGCTCCCACCCCTACCTAAACCAACCGACCCGAGCTACTCACCATTCACGGCTGTGGGAAACTGAGCCATCATGGTCCTGAATATGCCTTGCTAGCTCTTAGCCATCTGCAACATAAAAACATTGTGCCATTAATAATGCAACAAGGGCAAAACACAGCTCTGCGCTCCCGCTGAGTAGGGGGAACGTCTGTCCCCTTTAGCTCGCACTTCCGATAGCAAACAATGCCAGGCTTCAGGATGCTGCTGAACAAGCTGAATTTACGTTTTGCAGGGGGTGGGGGATTATTTTTTTTTTTTAGAGAGTATGCAGTGCAGTTCTGAACCTAGTGGCACATTCTTAAAGGAAAACAGTACCAACTGTTTAGCAACTGCTGCATAATGTACGAGAACAGTTGACAACATGTCAGAACATATGGTGTGGCAAACAGCCCTCTCCGGGCAGAAGGACAGGCTGGAGGTCCTAGCACACCTCCTCCAGCTCTCCCTGGCAAATAGTTAAGCATATCATAAAAATAGTTCCGTATACAACTCTCTTAACTGAATGCTTCTTCTGAGCAAAACTGGAAGAACAATTAGTAAAATTTATCTCTTTCACTACTCCACACACTTTTTACAAAGAAAACACTCTCACATCATGTATTAAAAAAAAAAAATTACTTTCCTAATCAAAATTTGTAGTCAGTTTCCCATAACCAACACAACAAACTTATTCCTCTGCTTGAGCTACTGCAGAGTCCAGAGCAGCATTTAAAGGAGTCTCAATATAATTTACTTTCATCATAGATATCAGAGTACAAAGACTTATTTTCTTTTTCTAGTATGTATTCTTTTAAGAGTACCTGTATTAATGCTATTTAGAATTGCAAAATATTCACCAATACTTACTTGAGGGATAAGCATAAACACCACTTTACAAACTTAGAACTAAGACAATGCAGCAAGCTTTTGCTTTGCATGAGATAGATAAATACTGAAATTTACACATCATTATCCTGCGCACTACATGCGGAAACTATTGTTCAGGACAACATTTTTATTTTATTAAAAAAAAAAAAACAACCACCCACATCTCAGACCCCTGTGGCACTCCCTCTTCAGATACTAAACCTTCTCCCCACCCACCATCCCCCCCCAAAAAACCCTTCACCTCTATATACAACCACAGATTTTCATATTAAGTACAGAAATAACACATCTCCCACAATCCCGCCCCCTGCAAGGAAACTCCTGCACATCTCATTAGAAAAATCACACAACTGGAAAGAACTCTGGTTTCATGTGTGGACAGGAGAGCATTTTTTGTATCTATTCCCCATTTCTGCAATACAAATAAAAATGTCTGCCATCACTTGCTAACAATCCACTCAATATATAAAGATATAAATAAGCAAACAAATATAATAATAATAATAATAATAATGTAATATATATTTTTATTGCTATTTATATATCCTATAAATAACATCTAAAATCATGCTACTGTAACAGGCCACAAATCACTCATTCTCACTGGATCATCTGTAATCCTTATAACCCCATGTGGACCCGGTCCCTCCCCAAAATACACGAAGAACAGTATTTTATCTTAAGTTATCTTGCTCTATGTTGCTTATATAACTGTCCAGTGAGTAATTTTTATTTTTTTTTAATTCTGACACATTACAGACAGTCATTAAGACACTTACACATACATTTCTGTGTGCACACACACATATACATATATACATAAAGTGGAAAGATGGGCGAGTCCAAATGATCTCTCAGGGTGACAGTAGGTATCAGCTGCAGAACGATGAAAAAGGAAGCGTGGATCTACTCCAAGACATGAATTCTAAAACAAACTGGAGTATTTTTAGGTTACTTACAGCATCCCCTTCCTAGGCCTTACCAGCAACCTACCAAGAGACACTTGAAATCTATATATAGCCCTCCTGAAAAATGCTTCCAATGTTGTTAAATGTTTCTACTGCACACTTCTCTTCAAAAGCTGTTCTGTCAAGGAGGGCTAGAAGAGAGCCATGGCACAGAAGCAGGATGCTGGAGAGTATCTCCAGAATCAACAGAGCAAAGCTCAATAGAGCTTTGCATTGACAGAGACATCCACCTGCACATGACTTGTTCTAGATTTACAGTCTTACCACATAAAGGCTACACATTTAATCTTTCCTACAACGTATATTATTGTCTTATTTTCAGATCACTTTTATATTTTTTTAAGTAAGTAATTACAACAGAATCACTTGATAAACAGAACCATTGAATACCCCAAGTTGGAAGGAACCAACAAGGATCATCAAGTCCAGCTTCAGGCTCTACACATGACAACCTGAAAGTTATATATCTAAGAGCATTGTCCAACCACTTCACTTCATGAACACCAGCTGGCTTGAGGCCACAACCACTTCCCTGGGGAGCTTGTCCCAGAGCATGACCACCCTCTCAGTGGAGAACTTTCTCCTAGTACCCAATCTTAATTTCCTGACACAACTTTAAGCCATTCCTTTGCATCCTATCACTAGAGAGGAGAGACCAGCACCTCCCTCACCACTCACCCTCATGAGGAAGCTGTAGACAGCAATGAGGTCACCCTTTGGTCACTTCTTCTCTAAGCTGAACAAACCTAGTATCCTCAGCTGCTCCTCATAGGTCTTTCCCTCTAATCCTTTCACCCTCTTTACTGACCTCCTTTGGACACATCTGGATATTTTTATATCCTTCTTACACTGTGGAGCCCAAACCTGCACACAGTAGTCAAGGCAAAGCCTCACAAGTGTCTTGGTTTCAGCTGCAACAGAGTTAATTTTCTTCTTAGTAGCTGGTGCAGTGCTGCGTTTTGGATTTGGTGTGAGAAATGCTGATAAACATCACCCAGCAACAACTAAAACCACCAGTGTGTTATACTAAGTCAAGGACTTTTAAGTTTCTTGGGCCTTGCCAGCAAAAAGGCTGGAGGAACACAGGGAACTGGGAGGGGACACAGCCAGGACAGGTGACACGAACTAGCCAAAGAGGTGGTCCATACCATATAATGTCATGCTGAGTATATAAGCTGGGGGAAGAAGGAGGAAAGTGGGGACATCCAGCATTATGTCGTTTGTCTTCCCGAGTAACCACTACATGTGACAGAGCCCTGCTTTGCTGGGGATGGCTGAGCACCTGCCTGCCGATGGACAGTAGTGAATGAATTCCCTGCTTTGCATGCATGCATGCACAGCTTTTGCTTTACCTATTAAATTGTTCTTGTCTCAACCCCTGAGTTTTACATTCCTTTCTGATCCTCCTCCCTATCCCTCTGGGTGAGAGGGAGTGAGCGAGTAGCTGTGCAGTGCTTGTTTGCCAGCTGGGGTTAAACCATGGCAAGTCAGTTAATTATCAGACAATACAAGTCTGATAATAAACTGATTAATTCTTAAAGCCCAAAATCTTAAGATGTATTTTTAAAATACTTCATACAACTTACACCTATAGAGAAAGTCAGACTTCACCTTCTTTGGTTTTGCTGCAAGGGCTCACATAGATTGAGCTTTCTAAACTCCCAACTGCTGACCACGCGAGTGGGAGAAGTAACCCAGGCATCTCCATGCACACAAAACATATAAACCCCCTCTCTCTTTTTGATGTCCCTGGAGTCTCAACTATACCATATTTTAAGATAATTTCAACTGAAAAATTTTGAGGTCAAAGTCCTCGTATTAACTTGGTGAGGGCCCTTCCTATTTATGAAAGCTCTGCATCTATGGAGCACAGGTGTTCCTGGTTCATTTTCATCAGCTGGGGTAACTCCAGCCCACTGTTAACATCAGCTATATACACAGGGCCACTACCTTTCGCTAACCTGTATGACAAGCGATCTCTATCCTGGGCTGCATAACAAGAAGGGTGGCCAGCAGGTCAAGGGAGGTGAGCCTCCCCCTCTACTCAGCTCTCATGAGACCCCCCCCTGCAGTGCTGCATCCACCTCTGGGGTCCCCAACATCAGAAGGACATGGACCTGTTGGAGTGAGTCCAAAGGAGGCCACAAAGATTATCAGAGGGCTGGAGAACCTCTCCTGTGTGGACAGGCTGAGGGAGTTGGGGTTGTTCAGCCTGGCGAAGAGAGGGTTCCAGAGAGACCTTATTGCAATACTCGAAGGGAGCTCCTAAGAAACTTGGAGAGAGACATTTTGTGAGGGCCTGTAGTGACAGAACAAGGGGCAATGGTTTTCAACTAAAAGAAGGCAGATTTAGGTTGGACAGAAGAAAATTCTTTACTAGTAAGTTGGTGAGGCACTGGAACAGGTTACCCAGAGAAGCTGTGGATGCTCCATCACTGGAAGTGTTCCAAAGTCACACTGGATGAGGCTTTCGGCAACCTGGTATAGCAGAAGGTAGCCCTGCCCATGGCACAGAGTTGGACTAGATGACCTTAAAAGATCCCCTTCAACCCAAATCATTCTGCAATAACAGAAGTTTCACCGCTCATGTCAAGGAGAATTAGAAACTGTATTCAGACACTGAATACAGCACACCCGAGTTATCATCAATACCACTGTCTGTCCTTTCAAAAAGAGTCCAAGATCAGATGTTTCTAATACCACACTGATAATCTGTTCCAGTGCAGTGCTCTCAAAAATAGTGACCAGACAGCCCAAATTATCAACACAGGTTTTTTCAGCATACCTGAAAATTCTCCAAGTTTCCCAAGCCTGGGCTAACCCAGCCCAATGAGTCTGCACCAGGCATTGTCATGTAGATGCACCAAACTTAGGTCCAAAAGCAAGAGAGAACTGCCCAACAGATCTGTACTAAGAGTACATTACACCAACGTGATACAATAAAGTCATGATTTAGCTCTAACATCTCACTATTATGCCTATAGGCAGACCTTGTCATACTTTAAAATGCTAGACCTGAAAGGCACCAAAACCCTCCTACATTAACCCCTATAAATAATACTGAAAACTATGACCTTACAGAAGCAGCCAAGAATCATAAACGAGATTTTTACAGGATTTCAGATCACACCAACACTGAGACACTATTCTATGCCTTTGCACAGATCCATTTCATTTGGACACCAGGGTTACACCAAACACACATGCTTCTTTAGTGACAGATTCCTAATTTGTACTGAAAGGTTAAAAAAAAAAAAAAGGAAAATAAAAATATTACTGCAACATTATTTCCCCTCATTCAAATTTTTAAGGAAGGAGGAAACAGCCCAGTAAACTCAAAGTCTACACGCATTTTTCAAAGGTCTGTGGAAACAATCCCTATCAAAGAATAGAGCTTGCTCTCAACAAGCATTCTGCCTTTTACATTTCCACAGCACACCCCAAAGGCTTGGATATTACGCATGTATCAAAGTTAAAAGCAGCTTATTTTCATGAATTCCAAATTACTCTAGTCACCATCTGTAAGAGCACCTTTGTCTAAGACACAGGTGTGCGCCATATATTTACCAAGGGAAATCTCACTAAAATAGTCTCACAGTAGGCCAAACTTACTTTTTAATCATTAAGAGGTGAAAGTTATAAATGTCTGAAGAAACTTATTACACAATATCATAGAGAAACCCAATGCCATATAGAAACACTTACTGAAGAAAAAAAAGCCTCAGGAAGACTATAACCAGTATCTGAAACAGATGATGAAAAACCAGCCATTCCAACCAGAATCTCTCACAGGAAATTACTTGGTTCTGCAAAATGTTCTAGGAGAGGTGCTTGGTGAACTCCAAGTTATCAGTCCTAAGAAACCATGACAGCCACATCACAAATCCACATTGTAACAAAAAAGTATCAAAACATCCCTGTGAACACTGTACATAACATTAAGCCATGCTGCCATTTAGGCTGAAAACAGGAAAACTTGGATGTTACATTTAAATAGCAGAACAGCAAGTTCTTGTAAACAAACCATCTGACTAGTCCCAATGTTTAAAGCACCAATTGTTTTCACAAACTGACCTGCCAAACTGCAACTTCTGTTGCCTCTCTGTGTTCACTGTAGTTGACCCAAGTTGCAAAAAGAAATGAGGAGACTGCAAGAAACAGGGGGGACCTTACCACCGTGCTGAAAGCATTAGAAAACATTAGAGCTGGGCAGACTGCAGGAGAAAGCAAAAAGAAAAAGCTTCTCTTCTATCGTAGGCATATTGCCATTTTACGAAGAACAGCCTCACCACAGTTGTTGTTAATATTTATACTTGAATCAATTTTTTTCAAAATATTTCTCAGAAAAACCGCAGCCACATAGTTTTAGTAGGAATGACAGTCTGGTGCATCAGGCTCTGTCCAATCCATTTTAACTGGAAGAAAGCAAACAGCAGAAGCACCATGTGTGGACACAGTACTATTTTGCTTTTCTCAAGGACAGAGAGAAGGTATATTGGAGATTTTTGCAGCAAGAACCAATTAGCAAGGACAGAGATTGCAGTACTAGTTGACCAATTTATCTTTGCAACACCTGTAGATCTGGACAACACAAAGACTACTCATTAGTATTTGCAAAGCAAACAGTGGCAGTATAATAGCCCATGTAGTTGTTCTGTGCTTTTTTTTGTTTTTATTATCCTCTTGAAAATCAGAGAATAATAAACATTAGTAAGGCATTATAAACAAGCACAGTCTAGAATTCCTCTTTGTTCAACACATATCAGTAGAAAAGTTTACCAATTAAAAAAAGAAAGAAAACCAACACAACATTTTGGCACGCCAAGAATTGGTATCTCCTTTATGCAGTGGAGTTACATGCAGTGACACGGCCTTTTCAAAAAGAACTGCAACCAGCTTCACAAAGTCCACCCACCCTGATAACAAATGAATGACATCAGTTACAAAAGGAAGAAGTCGGTCCTGGGTAGCTAGCAGATCGCTAGCTCTTCCTGCTCCCCCTGCCTCCCTTACTGTGGATGAAAGTACTGCAAACTTTAGTTAATATTTGGACATTTCGGGGTGGGGGGTGGGTGGTGGGTGTGTTAGAAAAAGTGTTAAATATGTTACTTCTTAACCCTATGGTATGCAGTCCCTTCCTTGCTCACTGTTATAGGGCAATTTGCTTCCAAACAGTGATTAAGATAGAACACAAAATGTGGGGTTTTTTTGGACAAGTATCTTTCTGCCAACTTTGCCTGACAAACAGGCTTTCTGAATATACTGACCATACAAAATGGATGCCATGCAAAATACAAGAATCTCTGTTTCTATTTAAAAAAAACATAATTGTGTGGTCAGTATTGATGGGTTTACTCTGTTTCTTACACAGCTGCTCAGCTGTGAAAGCACCCATTCAAAATATCAAGATCCAGTTCAACTCTCCTCTCTGTTTTCAGAAATTGGTACCGATCTTTGCTTCCTCCTAGGAGATGGCCTTTCCGCATTTTATTGCACAGTTGTTTAAAAAAACCCATGCACAATGTTTGGAATAGTAACACAAACTCAGGATTTCAACTTCCTACATGAAATTCTCTACCATCAGAGAGCCACAGGTCCCTCTCTGTCCCTGCTCCTCCAGCTTTGATTCTTCTTGCAGAGAAGAAATTCCGAAGGTGGGTATGAGAATCCCGCTTCAGGAAGCTCACTATTTAAATCCCTGGCCCTTCTCCCAGGAGACAAGTACATGAACTTCCTCAGGAAAAGATGGGAATTTAACCCAGCTCCGTCACACCCTGGACGAATACATTCATGAACCTGATCCCAGACATGGACAGACTTCACCACCTCTGCTTGCTTTGCTTAAAAAGGCAAAGAAAAAAAGAGGAAAAAAGCAGAGGGTAGATTATTTATAAGGTTATTTTTTTTAAAAGGCTCTAAACTTCTACCTTTGAGAAGGAACTTCAGCCTGCATATTATAACCTTTCCAGAGAGCTGAGATACACTTGCTCCTGAATGGGTGGTAACTTAAAATACACTTTTTTTGCTTCCTACTTTCTAATTTACATGACTCCCCACTCCATATGCTGTTTTTTCCAGATCTTGTTCTGAAATATATCAATTCTCACATCTAATTACTTGCAAGCATAGTACAAGAGCCCTAAGATGTGGGGTCCACACACCTTGAAACCTGCAATTCTCCACTCTCACACTGTGATTCCTAATTTATGCCAATGTAGACTTAGGCAAAATATAAATCTTTGATGAGTTTTCTCTTCTTTTCATTATCTTATTTCAACCATGACTGGGAACATTCACAGCGTATTACTTACGAGCTTATCCATTTGAAATCTTACCATCTTCAGAGGAAATTTCTGAGCCCTTTCCCTTCCATCAGAAGCACAAGCAAAATCTGCCTCCTAACACAGCACAAAAAAAAACCTAACAGAAGAATTCTTAATGCTATCTTTTCCTTATGATACAAGAACTGCTACCTAACTTATTGCTTGGTTTTCAGTCCCAGGTAACAGTGCAAAACATACAGAACATCTAATGGACTGCTATAGCAGTGATAGAATACACGGGCAGTTTTCTGTCCCCAGCAGAAAACAAACTTTCACCATTTGTAAAACTAATGAAGGCAAAACATTTAGCAAGACTTGGGTTTCCATTTTATGTATCTGCTTTCCAGCTGGGTAGATGCGCAAAACCATCTCAGGCTTAACTCCTCAAAATTGAATGAGATGACAAGCAAAAAGGAGACAGGCCATAAGAGGCCTTTAAAGCAAAGAAAGGTAGTTTATCTTTAATGAAACAAAAACCAGAGAAAGCTCACGGGAGAAAAAGCAAAGATCAATATAAGGAAGTTAAACCAAAAACAAATTAACTAGGTGGCGTTATTCCAGGGGGGCAACGGGTGGGCAAAAATGCATTCCCCAAAGCAAGATAGAAGAACATGGGTGTAATGCAGGTCCAAGAGGTCCCACCCAGTGTGGGAGCCCCAGGAGCCAAGCTGGTCCTGAGTTGGACCCAGGCAGCGTAGCCACAGCACCTCTTCTGCCCCAGTCTGACCCTGCTCTCAGCCACAAGTCCTGGCCACACTATATTAACCAGAATGGTCCTTCAAAGCATCCAGTTGAGATTTGGTCTCTTAACCTTTAACATTGAGCTCTACAGCATACGGTAATAATGTTCTGACCACCACAAATTAATTTCATGAACTTAAGGAATTAATTATCACCTGGGTTAGACACACATCTCAGTGTCATGTAAAGTCCCTGTGAGCAAAGGTATATCTCAGAAAAACACTTGCCCTACCACAATACTATGACTATGCTAAGAGCGTATTGGAAAAATCAAGGGAGTTTTAGATTTTGATTAGTAGAATTCTTGAGACGTTTGAAAGCTAAGACTAAAAGTATTACTTAAGTCAGCTCTGATTTTTGATACATTTATTAGTATAGCCATAATAGGTCATTTTTTTGCATTCCAGTTATATTTTTAGGAACAATGAAGAGTAACTCCCATTTCCTGTTCTTCCCTTACTTCATGTGTATGCTGTTGAATCACTAACTGCAGATACCAGTCATGACCAGTGCCACAGCATTTCACAATCAGCCTTGAAAATTTTCACTAGGAAAGCCAGCTCAGAATCATTATCTGCTACTTCTGAAGCAACAACATCCTGTGTCAAAATGTCTCAAGTCAAACTGGCTGCTCTCAGAATCACTGTTCCAAAGAAGCTGTGACTTATCTGGATCAACCATGTTTTTTCAGCTATCTGTAACTGCAAAATTGTTTAAAAATAGTCCTCAGGTAATTGTCCTCTATTAGGTAATTCCAATTGTGCTGCTACTGTCATCATGTTACATCACTTGAATTTCATGTGGTGTTCTGAAAATAAGAGTTACACAACACTGTGCTCATCAGTATACTAATGTTCAATCCATTACTTTTAACTCTAGGATCCAAGTAACCAACCTAGCCCGGCTGCATTCCTATACTGACAGTCTTAAACATTCCAGATGTGAAGAAAACCAAAATTTCATCAGCCCCACATTTACTTTATGATTTTTCTATAACCTAATCCTCACCTTTTGAACATTTGGTGCTAATGGCACAACAGCACCGGAAAAACAAGTTACTACAGTCTCTGTATAATCTTGCAATGGGCAATAAAACAAAGTATGCATGAATGTAAGAAGAATCAAAGACTCCTCATGAAATAAAATCACCTTTCTTGTTTTCTAGAGACTTACACTTAAATAAATCTGATAATAAATAAAAAAATAAATCCTGATAGACAAGTTAATCAATGAAAGGAGGAACATTCTAGTAACCAAGTAACCAGCATGCTTCAGTCCTTAGCTTGGCTTTCAAAGGGTATGAGACACGAGTAGTTAATACATACTTCAATGACTCCCATCATCACACGTGAACCAAAATTAACAGAAGGGTGTGCTTCGCAAATATCTTGACTGCCTACATGATTCATGAAAAAAGGCAACCAGACAGAGAAGACACTACCAAATTTAGTGCCCCTAACAGACTGCTGTATGTTTGCATACTAATATTAGACATTAAAGAAGCCGGATCAATAAAAGATGCTCTAAATACACTAACCATAAGAAAAACTTCGACACAAGCTTACAGCTGATTAGACTTGGACAGCCAATGCCACAGAAAACAAGGCTTCACCAGTGGCATTGCTCACAGCTGGTTTGAAATTTCAACTTACATGGGTCCGTCACAGGAAGGAACTTGAACTTACAGGTAGAAGTAAGCCTCCCAGTTCTACACCAACCGGATTCAAAACAGATTTCCAGAGGTCATTCAGGCACCTGCAATATTTGCAACCTAGCATTTGAAAATCTCAGGAATACTTAAACAGCTGCTTAGCACTTCCAAAAATCCGATCAGGCACCCTAAGAAGAGTGCTTCCCCCCTAAAAATAGTCTGTTGCATCACCAATCATCAAGCAGGGTACACAAGGAAAATGCAGTTTTAAAAGGTGAAGTTAAAGGGTGATGATGTGTTTTTAAAACAAACTACCCTATTTCACCCCATGCCTAGGATCAACCTCTGGACCTCGAAGAACACTTTGTATTAAATTTTTTACTGACAAGTGGTAGTGCTTGAAATAGGTCAGTCATAAAAAAAAGAGAATTCTCTAATTAGCTCTGCATTATCTTTGTTATCTTTATAATCACCAGTTCTCACCTAAAACAAAAAAAGTAAAGAAAGGTCACTGACTTTCCCACATCATTCAGCCACATGAAATAAGCCCTCCAATCTAAAAGCAACACCACAAATTCACAAAGTCAACAACCTACTGCTCTCATGACTTTCACAAAAGGACTACGTTTACATCAAGCTTCCCCCAGAACTTAAAAACATGGCAGGATCCATCATCTAATATACCTTGCCAAGAGATGTGGCATTACATGGAACCGAAAGCAGCTTTCAGAAGTCAAAATAAAGTAACTTGAAAACAAGCAAGTATAGCACACATACATATGGAACAAATCACAGCACCAGCGCTGCCAGGAACACCAGTGGATGTCATTGCAAGACCAAGTTCTATGATTTCTGGAAGGTCTTGGTGACTGGTCAAGGATCCTGATGACTAGAAAAAGGCAAACATCAAACCCATCTTCTGGAAGGGCAAGAGGGACAGTTTACCAATGCAAAAGGCTGCTAAGTCTGACTTCAGTCCCTGGAAAGATTATGGAGCAAATCCTCCTGGGAGCCAATGCTTATAGAACAAAAAGATGATGAGAAGGTGCCAGCACACCGCTATCCAGGATGAACCACGCCTGATGCATCTCATAGCTTTCTGTGTTGAGATGACTGGCTCTGGGAACAAGGGCAAAGCAGCTTGTTTTGACTTTACAAAGGCTTTCAGCAACATCTCCCACAGAATCCTCAGAGCCAAACTGGTAAAATACAGTTTGAATAGGTTGACTGTAAAGTGGGTGAAAAACTAGCTTGACCACTAGACTCCAAGGGCTGTGATCAGTCATGCAAAGTCCCATCCGGTTGGAACTAATTATGTTCCCCAGGGGTTGACACCATGGCCAATACTGTTTAAAGTCTTCAATGCCAACGCGGGCAATGGGATGGGATACACTCTGACCAAGCATGGATACCAGACCACAGAGGGCTACCCAGTGAGTTTATGGGATCTCCACCCTTGGAGGTAGTCCAAACACAACCAGATGTGGCTCTTAGTCAGCCCCATCTTAATGCCACATTTTAATGAAGGCTGGACCAGATGATCTCTACAAGTGCCTTCAAAATTTTATTACTCTATGACTAGATTTCAGGTAAAGAAAAGCAAATAGAAGCAGTTAAAAGCCATTTCAAAAACTGAGATACTGGAGATACAAGAAGGACATGGACCTGTTGGAGCAAATCCAGAAGAGAGCCACAAAGATGATCAGAGAGCTGGAGCACCTCGCCTATGAGGAGATCTTATTGTGGCCTTCCAGTACATAAAGAGGGCTTATGAGAAAGATGGGGACAGACTTTTCAGTAGGGCCTGTAGCAACAGGACAAGAAAGAATGGTTTCAGGCTAAAAAGAGGGTAGGCTTAGATTAGATATTAGGAACAAATTCTTCACTGTGAGGGTGGTGAGACACTGGCACCGGTTGCCCAGAGAAGCTGTGGATGCCCCATCCCTGGCAGCACTCAAGGCCAGGCTGGACAGGGCTTTGAGCAACCTGCTCTAGTGGAAGGTGCCCCTGCCCATGGCAGGGAGGTTGGACTAGATGACCTTCAAAGGTCCCTTCCACCCCAAACCATTCTATGTGATTTCCTTTCAAGTGAAAATAGGCCAGGAATTAAAATGTCTGACTTTTGAACCAGTCTTAAAAAGACAAAGATAACAGTTCTGGACTTCAAAAGAAAATCTCATTAAATGCTGTTTTCACAAATTTTACACGCTGATCAAACTAAATCTTTTCAGGTAAGAGCAGAGACTTTACTTGTAAACTCTTAATTAACAGGTTCTCTCTCAGACCAGAGACCTGTACCTCAATTTGCAATCTGGACTACACTGCTTTTCAGAAACTAATCACAATCTTTTCCTGGTAAACACCTGTTTTCAAGGTGCATGACACTTTTTGATAATGCCCCAAGCAAAGCATGTACATCACCTTTCACTTCTCAAATGCTGTCCCATTTTCCCCACCAACTCCAGAAGAGTAACTCAGTGAAGAATTACTATTATCTACAGAACTTAGTTTTGTTTTTCATAGCTGCTACTTTCCCATGGCATGCAATTAATTCACTTTTCAATATTAAAGACTACAACAGAAATATTTGTAAAAAAAGCCACCGTAATTTAAGAAGTGCCGTGGTCCCAATTACTGTAATACCTGAATCTCAATAAATAAAGGCTTCTCAACCACAGTTCAAAGTCATCCATGGGTCACTTCTGCCTTATCCTATCTCACTTTGTTCACAAGAACGGTGGAAAAAATAAGCACATAAAGCTCTAATAGCACAACACCACCTATGCTAGATAAGCCCATAGAGTTATTAGCACAAACAGACCACAGGTACTGCATTTTTGTTATTGTGAGTGCTATAGGAACATACTCTTTTTTTTTTATATTCCAGTGGCAGCTAACAACTCAGTCAGGGACACAACCCATATTCTCAATCTTGTATAGAGAGAGGAGAAAAACTAAGTGCAATTCCCTCAGGATAGTAATTAAAAGGAGAAGCATATTCACTTATCTAATTTAGGCATCTGAGTCAGGAGGCTAATCCAACCAAAATTTGTGTATAATAGAGCATGGAACAGCCCAAATCCATGTTTGCAGGGATACATGCAATTGTCTTAACACACAAAGCCTAGAGTCTGAACTAAGATTTCTCTAAATACCCAGAGGTACAGCGGTGTGAATGCTGCTCCCACCTTAGTCAGAATAAGTAATAAAAAAAAAAAAAAAAAAAAAAAAAAAGACACAAACCAAACAGGGAAGGTACACTGGAAACAAGGAAACAAAAACTAACGAGGTTTAGTAGAAGAATGAACCCCAGCTACCTATTTATCCAATCAGTTCCTTATGTTCGTTATTTCTAAACAGCACCATCACATCAGTGAATATAAACATCTGTTACAGCTATAGTCTTTGAATTTGAACGAAGTTTCAGATGAACAACTTAAAATTCCTGAAAACAAACTGCACGTTATGTACCACTGACGTTACCCACACCGTGGCAAAGCCATACCGCTTCACACACTTCGTATGTGTTCTGTGCACATACCAGCCTGGGAGCTGCTCCCACCACAGGCAAGCACGAACAAAAACAAATTTAAAAAACACCACGTTCCCAAAGATGCATACGACAGGGCAGCCTGAATGCACGAACAAGCAGCTTGCAACTCCTCATTCCAGTGTTTCAGATGGGGAATTTCCAACCGAGTAAGCCTAAGTTAAAGATCACAGGTACTATCGAAAGCAAAATCGACTTTCAAGCTCTGCAACAGGGCAGATGTCAAAGCGTCGCTTGCTATGAAAACCATTTAACGCATTCAAAATAGTAGGCTTACGGAACCCATCACGCACCTCAGCCTCACTTTATTTTCTGCATTACTACACGCCGCGGTGTGAGGCCGAGAGCCCGGGAAGCCAGCCTAGCTACAGGCACAACACTTCACAAACTTTAACTGCAGAAACCAGTTCCATTGCTCCAAATCCCAGGTTTTCACTGCCACAAGAAACAAAACCACCATCATCACCGCAACAAACCGGAGTGTCTGAACACATCCGAGCTCCCTCCCGCGGCCGGGCGCCCCCCTGGGCAGAGCGAGCCGGGCGGGCACCCACGCCGGTGCCGGTGCCCTGCAAGGGGAAGGGGCGGCAATAAAGCGAAGGCGAGCGCCGGCAGGCAGCCCAGCCCACTGGGAAACATCACTGCCCGGCGCCGGGAAACCTCACTGCCCGGCGGTGGAGCCGGCTCCCGGGAAGAGCGGCTCCCATAGAAACCCCGGAGCGTGCGGCGGGGAGCGGGACAGCAGCTGCCCGGCCCGGCTCCCTGACAGCGCCCGGCCCCTCCGCCGGACTCCGGCCTCGCCTGCTCTCCGGCAGGGCGAAACGCAGGCGAACCGCTAATTTTAAGAGAAAACAGGAGAAAAAAAAAAAGCCGAACCCCACCAACCTGAAGGAGAGGGAAAAATATAAATACAGCAGCTTGGCGCAACAGAAAGCTCGCCCGTTCCTCCCCACCGCCCGGGCGGCGGCTGCGCTTACAGGGCAGCAGGACCAGGCGCTTCCCCTCGCGGCGGCGCGGCGGCCGGCCGTGCCCCGGGCCCGCAGCGAGGCCCCGCGGGGCGGCCGGGCTGACAGCTCCGCACCGCCCGAGCTCGCCCGCCTGCCCCCCGCGCCCTGGGGACGCGCCCGCCCTCGCGGGTCAGGTCGGGCCGGGACGTGGCCCCGCTCCTCCGGGCGCGGAGGAGCCGCAGGCCCCCGCCGCTTGTACCTGTTGCTGCCCGTGAGCGCCTGCTCCGCAAGGGCCGCCGCCACCGCCTCCAGCTCCTCCTCCGCCTCCCGCGGCGGCGGCGTCAGCCCCACAACATGGCGGCGGAGGCGGGGGCCGCCCGCTGAGGAAGAGGCGGGGGGAGCCGGGGCCGCGGGCGCCGCTGGGTGCCGGCTCCTAGCCCGGGTGAGGCCGCGGGGTGGGCGGCTGTTGCCACGGCGGAGCTGGGCCGCGCCATCCCCAGTGGCGGGCAGGCGGACCGGGGCGAGGGGGTGCCGGTGCCTGGGGCGCAAGGCCGCAGCCTAAATGAGGGGGTGGCCTTGCCCGGGGGCGCTGCCGCCCGGGTCCCGCGCCGGCTGAGCCACCAGCGCTGCTGGGCCCGGCGGGGGCACAGCCCGGGGCTCACGGGGGGACAGGCGGGGCGTCACGGGAGGACAGGCCGGGGAACACGGCGGCCCGGCGGGGGGGACAGGTATGGGGTCACGGCGGCACTGCAGCGGGGACCCCCGCAGCCGGCCGCGCCGCCCGGTGCCCTCCGCTCTGCAGGGGGTTCCTGCACGGTAACCAGCTACCCTGCAAAGACCTTCACTGACTGAAAACTTCCAGCATCCTTACTAAACTTTTTCTCACTATTGATTCCAACCACTGCCTCCCGATTTGCTCCCTAAATCACTTTTTCATTGGCTTTCTACCTGTATATTTAGGGGAAACAGGGTAATAAACCCTAAAAGAATCTCCGTCCTATCTGGCCTTTTGTTTTCGTGTGGAAGCTGAAAAGCGCCCCCGGTTTGATCATTCTGTGCAGGCCGGGCTCCCAGATCAGGCTCATTTTTCCCAGCTCCACACCCTGGGAGAGGGGTGGCAGCACCCTTCAGAGCACTGGATTCGGCACACCCCAGGCACTGCTGAGCCTACTGAAATATGTGGGGTTTCAGGGATTTACCTTTTCAGAAATTAAAGAACCCTGTGGAAAGAAAATACATGAAAAATACCATCACTTTTCAACATTCAACATTCTCCTTCAGCGAGTGGATCTTGCTGCGTGACAGTGCCTTTCTACTATGTTTTTGCTGTGTAGATAATTGCATATCACCTTCGTGCAGAGCAGATTTTTCCACTGACTCATTCTTCTGGGTTCTTATTGAGCCTTTCTAGTTTGTTACACCTTTTACCATTCGTCGTGATTCCGGAATAGTCACGTTATTGTGCCATGTAATGGCCATAGTCACACACTAGCACATACCACTCGTTGGTATTTTTGCTTAGACACCTCATATTTGCCTTTGCTGTTACAGCTGCCACATTGCATTGGCAGCTCGCATTCATGTATTTATCCCTCGTGATCTCCTCGGCCCTCATCTGATTCGATGCTTTTGAACATCCAGCATTCTCCTTCCTTGCTCCCAGCCCAAAAGCGTGCTTTGTATTTTTGTTCCTATGCACAACCAGCGATCTTGTCTTTGATGTACAGGTATTTGCCAAGTAGGTGGATTAAAACATATGTTGAAGGGGTGCCTGATGATGTTGTGACTGAAATCACTCGGTGGCCCCTAGCCCAGGTGGCCTTTGGCTGTTTTGAAAGTCATCTGCAGATTTCATGAGCAGCGCTTCATTTAATTCCAAATAATTGACTGAGATAATACAGCAGCCCTGGGTCAACAACAGTTTCCTCTGGAGCCCAGTAAAAAGCCTCTCATCTGACACTTGTAATTTGAATTACTTTCTAATGTCTTTTAAAACACAGCCTTTAATCTGTCTAGTACACATTATAGTGATACGGCGTAGTGCTAAATATGACTCTGTTGTGCAGGCAACACCTACAGCCTGCTTCGGGTTGAAGGTAAGTGCTTGGATCAGACCGAACAGCCTACAGGTTCATAAAGGCTACTGTAGAGAGGATTAAGATAACAATTAACCAGATGAACATGTTTCTTCTCATAGGAAGAAAAAGATAAGGTTACTGATTACAGTAGTTAAGTATTGGGAAGGGCAGTGGAAAAATCTATCAACAAAAGTCGGTAAGAACAGGTTAGACAGATATCTGCGTGGAGTAAGGTAAATACAGTTGATCCTGCCTCGAACACTGAACTACGTGTCTTCTCAAGGAACCTCATGGCTCTTTTCTTCTATAATTAATGCTACTGCCAGGTCCTGCCAAGCAAATGGACTTGGACCATGTCCTGTGTGACATTTGAACTGCTGGACAACATACCCCGCAGAAAGCCGGGAGGGAGGGCTGGGAAGCTGTGCCAGGGGCTGGGTATGCGGTAGGGCATGCGTCTTGCGCACAAGATCAAGGGGAAGATGAATCATACCGGGGTGAGTTTTAATGTATATTTAGTTGATTTTTATTTTATATACAGTTCTGCCACTATGTAAGCCTATAGCTAGGCTTAGAACATGACCTCTAGTGACTCTCATTACCTGCTTTGCTGCCTCTGTTGCAGACTCCAGCAGAAACATGGGAGATGCCTGCAAGCTGTAACATCTTAAGAGTTGAACACCACCTTAGAACACTGCGTGCGATTTTGTACCTTAACAATGTTTACAACTATTAATTACATATGTTGATATTTTGTGTTCTTACTGTTGAACATTCCTCTCTCCCCACATAAGATAATTCATGTGCTAAATAAAGGCAATAGTGGCTTGTTGGGGTTTTTTCGTATGCCAATCTGTGCATATGAAAGATATATATATATATGCCTTCCTCTATATATATGCCTTCTTCACAACTGGGAATGAGATTTCTTATATGATACTGAAAAAAATACCAAATTGCTTCTCTACCCCTGTCTGAAAACATACTGCCATCTGAAGATAAGTTACTAAACTTAGTAAAAAAAAAAAAATAAGACAACCAAACATAACGCTTAACCATTGCCTTTGAGGTGACAAAGTGCACAAAGCAGGAAGCATATAAAGGACATTGGGATACTTGATTCCATAAATATGACAGATGGAGGACGACTCATCTCTGTTATTAATGTTATGTGAGATCCCTACAGAAAAGCAGTGATGCACCTCATTTTGAGATAATGTTGCCTAACACCTCTTTTGATACAAAACTGAAGCCAGAAAAACCTGCAATACTGTGAGCTTTGTAGCCCAGGAAGGGAGAAGTCGAAGAGAATGCAAAATTTAGCTGTCTCCCTTGAGAGAAAGCCTGGTGTAAAGAATTAGTATATCGAAGCTTTATGTATTCTTATTCTAGGCAATCTGAACGCTGTTTCACCTACATTACCACAAACAACTAGAGCTATTCAGAGATATTAGAACAACAAATACCTGTAAGATTAATCAATTAGCAGGAAGTGGAGCAGGACTCAGGCTGCAGTGTGGACACATTTCAGTGCAGCAGCCTCTCAGTCACTCTTCCTTGGAACTGGAGCATGTAGACATCCAAAGTTTAGTGTGAGCTACGAAAAATGCATCCTTAAAGTGAAGCTGAACTCTTACTCAGCCTGAAAGGACTCTTACAGGGACATCTGTTTAGTGATATCTGAGGCACAAACTAGCATTACATCCATTTTATCTAAATTGTTTGTTTTGTTTTGATTAGTAACTACATTACTATTTCTTTAAAATGAAGACTTTTGCCCTCTGGCTTGCTAGAATGAAATTTGTTTCCATTCAGAGTTTGACTACTCCTTAAAGTAGGTTCAAAAGAAAAAAAAACCAAAAAAAACCCAAACAAACAAAAAAAAACCCACTACTGTTATGAAGGTGGAGTTTCTAAAGGCACTGTTGCAGATGCTGCCTTTGGGCATCTCAGGGTTTGAGGAGAGTGTTTTCTGCAAGCTTCAACACGCAGTTTTGGGGGCTGATGTCAAGTACCAGGTGAAACAAAGTCCCTGCTGGTGGTAGTTAGTACTCTTGTAGCAAGGAGCAGGCAGTGGCAAAGCAACTTAAAATTGGCAGGAATTAATTTGTTGGTTTCAGAAAGCCATTAAGGTAAGGAAAATCAATAATAACTGATGAGTAACAGAAAAGACAGCTGGAAGGAGAAGAAACTGATGGTTTGGTAGTGTAGAGACTTTGTTCCAGACGCAGGGGCAGGGTTGCAGCACAGCAGCTACTCAGAAGAGACCAATTAAGATGAAATGTGTAGGAGAAGCAGAAAAGAAGTCGGGTTTACTATAAGCAATGTCTCAACCTCTAGTCTTACTATGTTGTCATTATGTTATCATATATTATCCTGCATATCCTTGTCATATCTGAGCCAAAACCAACTTACAACAGCAAAAAGCTAAAAAGATATGCTGAAGATGGAGAAACTATAAATATTAAAAGCAACTCAGTTTTCATATTAAGGCTTTACTTTTTAATCATTATCTGTACTTTGTCCTCAATTTCCTGTTACAGGCAATTTTGCTATCTTAGAGTAATAAAGGAAGATCTCCACTGATAGCAAAAGAGTTCATGAATGAAGTTGCTTAGCCTGAACCGAGCGGCAGTAGGCAATGTGACTTCTTTGTGTCCTCAGTTTACTCCATAATATTGCTTATTTTCTCTGCTGTGCTGCAGGAACACACACACCAGAAGTGAATGTTTTGTTCTCCCTGCCCAAGCCCTCTGACCAGGCAGTGTCTAAGTTTGTTGATAGACATGCTTCTGTAGGCATGTGTTTAAAACATACAAAGTTAAGCCAGAACATAACTGAAAACTAGAGATCAGTTACTGCCAAGAATAAGCCACCCTTTGGGTACAGTTACTGATCAGGCATCAAGGAATGTTAAGTAAAGCAACAGCTATATCTGAATGGTCAAAAAGCAGAAACTGCAGCATGGGCATCTGCACAGGTTGCTCATGTGTCATCCTGTTCAGTTTTGGTTGCTAAGGAGAGGCATTTTTTCATCTGGAGGGTCCAGCTTGTTGTCCCAACTATGAAGAACTACTTAGAAACAGCCACACCTACCCAATGAGTGACAGCGCTGACCCCTGTATTAGGTTCGACTCTATTCACGCTAAATTTGCTTTTGTTCCTCCTTTCTTTCCCTTCAGCTAATACAGAAGCAATGCACCCTCACTTAATGCTGCTGCCAGGTTTCATTTTTACATCAGGATTCTTTCCTCTGGGCAAATGCTAGATACTGTCTTTAGCCTAGGTCTTTACTTCAACCTGGAGGTACAGAACACAATAGGATAAACAAAAGGATGAGTTAATATTTACTTTCCACACCTAACACAACAAGGGAGGTGCATTTCTGGTGTTGATCCTGAGTAATAAATTGCCAAAAAGGTATAGAAGGCACAAAGAACAAGCTGCATCAAAAATAGTACTTACAGGATGCTGGTTTGATTTCTGAACCAGAAACCCACAGTTTTAAAAACAACAAATGGTACATGCTACTGTATTTATTTGCAGGATTTTCTATTACTTAATAGCTGTATCAAATAAAATATTGATTTCCCAGCTTTGTTCCCTGCCAAGCACAGATACAATTTTATAGGGGATGGAGAGCTGGACCACATTTGTTCAAAAAGCGGCAAAGCCTTCTTTGCCTACTGCACTGAAATTATTTTGAGATTTATAGAACATCTATGTAACCATAGAGAAAGTCGATTTCCAGACAGGCCAGAATGTGTTGTGAAGGAAGGCAGCGCTGACTCATGTAGATGGAATTATGGCAAATAAAATTTTGCCAACTGCTGAGCAGACACAAGAGTTTTACTTGCAAAACCTAGCTGCAATGCAGGCAGGCAGAAGCATTCAAGTACACACGAATTTCCCAAGTTTCAAGTGCTCACAATAACACAGTAGTGGGGTTAAGCAAGGTTATTTGTTGCAATTTTCAATCCTTATAATTAGTAAAAAATACCTTGGTAAACCAGTGCTGTGAGTTCATTTCAGATGCATTTGTTTCTCCACACTCATGTTTTAATTCAAGCCAGGAAGCCAGTCAAATCCCAACAGGCTGGTATCCCATGCTGCATTCACCACAAATTATTTTTTTCCCCAAGCTTTCTGTTTTAGGTGCTAGAAGCATGTCATTGGGTACACATTGCTAGGTTATGTGAGAAAACGTCATGTGCGTGCCCACGGAGAGACAATGGTGGGGAAAACCAGAGAATACCCAGGCCAGCCACTCGTCACAGGGAGCATGTTATATTATGTTTAGGGGAGGAACTGAAGGTGGGAAAAGGAAGGGATTTAGGTGATTTGGGGAGGAACAAGTGTGGCAAATAGAGGAACCTTGGGGGATCACATGTTCAGGTGACAGCAACTGGGAAACCAGAACCCAGGGACCAGTACTGCTTTTAAGTAGTGTAGCTCATGGTATACCTCTTACCCAAATTTTGCGAGGTTCTCTGGAATTACATGTTGCTTTTAAGAGTTGAATGATACAAGAATCAGCTTTGAAATTAATATCAGATCTTTCAGAATGTTTTGTGAATTACTGTGAAAGGGAAAGTTTTCCAGAATCACAGACTTCTGGAAAGATGCAGACGTGCTATAGAGGAAATAAATACTATGATAAACATAGGCAAAACAGTGTAAGACAGTAAACATATGACTAATGATATAATTAGTAAAACCAGGGATTAATTGACAGGGCAAACAGATCACTCTGGCCAGCTTATGGGATTCTACACAAAAGCTCTGCGCTGATGTTATGATGATGATGATGAAATTTCCCGACTATGACTCCCGCTCACCGGCTGTAACTTTGACAGATGGAGGTGCTACTGACCTCCTCTGCCTGACATTCTGCTGTGCTTTTCCATGACAAACAGAGGCTAAGGGAAACTTCTCCCAGCTGCTGCTGGTACCAACACTGCGTACCTCCAGTCAGGGGCTTAAGGTTGTTGTGGTCGGGGGGCTGGATCTAGTTTTGCAGTCTTTTGCCAAAACAGAGTCGACCTTTTAGATTTAGGGTTTTTCTGCACCTGAAAGTTGTTCTCTTTGAAGACGGGTGAGTCTTCCAGAGCAAGTCACTTTGTAACTTACATTGACGTTAAAGTTTAACAGAGTTCAAGCCAGAGCTGAAATCAAGGGAGTGTGAAGAGACACTGTACTATCAGCAATTAATGCTTGATTTGGATTTTCATGCAAGTTTTGTCTTGCTTTCATGCTGCTTCTTACTTTGGAAAGGGAAATCTGTAACAACTTGGTGATCTGCATCACTGATCTCCTCAGAGCCTTTTTAAAAATTAATTTGCCTGAAGAATGTTATAATGGTTAGACTGCAGAAATAGTATTGGTTGTCTAATGATTCTAATATTTCTGACCAATAATCCTCACCTGTCTGTTACTTTAACTTTCAGCTCTAAATACTTTAAGGCAAAATTATCTTTTTGTCCTATGTCAGCATTGTGAGGAAAAGAGCTTTTAGTGCTTAATAAAAGAAATCCATTGGCACTTGGCACTTCCAGTCCTTCCAAAGAGATCACAGAATCACAGAATGGTTTAGGTTGGAAAAGGCCTTTAAGATCATAAAGTACTGTGCTGTATTGCTACAGCTGAATTTGCTTTTCCTCTTCTGCACTGGGATCATCTTGATTAAACGCCACTGCCTAGATTAATGTCTGGGTACTTAGCGAGATATTAACTGGAGTGACTGCTGCAAGCGTGGTGGTTTTAACCTGCTAGAAAAAACAAGTGTAAAATAGTTGTGTCCCATGTTTCTGCCACACAGAAGTCCTGGACCATTTTGTCTTATAAGGAGCCATCTCATTCTTGCCTAAAGTAGCACTCACTAGACTGAGAGAATTTAAAATCAGATGAAAGAGAAGAAACTCTTTAATACAGAGTCACAGCAAAGGAAAGTAGCTTTGTCACTGTTACAAGGACGTCAGAATAACAATAGGTTGCTATTAAAACTCCCAAGATCTTTGTTTAGCATCACAAAGTCTTCATCAGTCCTGGAGTGGTAAACAAGAAACAAGTAACTTCATGGGTATTATTCTAGGACAATCTGCATAAGCAAACTCTGCATTGCCCAGGTTACAATGGCGAAGCTCAATATACCCTGTGCACCCCCTGACTACCCTTGACTTCATCCCTCAGTCAGAGACACTACACTGGGAAAGCACACAGTAGTTCCGCAGCGATAACGAAGCTCTGAATATCAGAGCTCACAATAACTCAATATAAGGCACAAACGTAGAAAGGTTGAATTCCAGTGCTTGCAGAACTGTATTATTTCTTCACCAGACCCCTTAACTTTGTCAAAGCAGAAGATGAATAATGCTTGTGAGATGAATGGTACTTACCCAATTGTTACTTTAAAGTTTGTATACTCTTCATTATTCATTGCATAGCCTTGGGCTTTATTTAATGTATACCATTCAGAGGCAGCACTGGATAGAAATATATTTTAGTTGGTTTTCTCTTGGGTTTTTGTGTTGTTCTTACTGTAAGGGGTGCTTCACAAATGCAGTTTTTTCTTCACAAGGTTCCTGAGGCAAGTTAATATTAGTATCTTCATCTTACAGATGAAGGACAAAGGTGGAGCAATTTACACAAGAACATTTCAAACGTTTGCTATTTTTGGGTACTCCTCTTGGGATACAGAGGCCTTGAAGGACTCGCTCTGCCTAGCTGTCATGGTTTTGTTTGAAGCTGAAGCTTTCTTTGCAGGCAGCCCATCGCACGTAGCTCAAGGCAGCGCCGCAGAAAGCGAAGGCTGGTATAAGCTACAGCGCAACCCCTCACCAAGCAAACCGACTTAAATCATTGCTTGCCACAAGCCCACCTTCCTTCTGTTCCCAGCCATATGTTCCCAGCCATATGTTCCCAGCCCCTCACACCAGTGCTGGCACCTGCCTGACTCCTTCAGAGAACTAAAGCTGGAGAAAGAAAGAACAGTGCGCAATCGGTTTTCAACAGGCTACAGAATAAGCTTTACTTTTATAATAAAGTATTATTAAAAAGTATATTTATAACCAGTTGATATTATTAACAATTTTAAAATAGATATTTTATTTGTGAATAATTATGCATTAGTAATTATATATACATGTATTATTCATTGACCTCACGTGTAATAATTACGAATTCACGTTATGAATATTCATTATTGATTATGTAGTTACTGTGATTTGCAACTATTCATAACTTATTTAAAATTATTATAAATCATATTTATGCATACAAAACCGAATAAGCTTTTGATGACCTAGCAACAAGCTGCAGAGCGGGGAAGCCCCCACCAAGGCAGCCCCTACCACAAACGGGCCCGCGACCCCTCAGATTCCATTTTTGCGCATAAATAATCAATTAATTACCAGAAAAACACCTCCTCCTCCTCCTCCTCCTCCTTTCAACCTGCAAAGCACCTTCCCCTCAGCCCGCCCCTGCGTGCACCACGCCCCCCTCAGCCCGCCCCTGCGTGCACCACGCCCCCCTCAGCGCGGCCGCCTCGCCCCGCCTGCGGCTCTTCAAGGGTTAAGCGCGGGCCACGCCTCCTCGCCCTCATTGGACAGCTGTTCCCAGGCCCCGCCCACCTCCGGCGGGACGGGCGGCGGCGGGGCGTGCCTGCGCCGAGCGGGGATTGCGCGCCGGGGCTGTGGCGCATGCGCGCCGAGAGGTGGCGCGGCGCGGCCCCGCGTTCGCGAGCCGGCATGTTTCGGCGCCCCCCGCGCAACTTCCGCGGCCGGCGGCGCGCGGCCTCCAGCGGCGGCAGCAGCAGCAGCAGCAGTGAGGAGGAGCCGGAGCCCGAGCCCGTGGCCGCTCCGTCGCCAGCCTCCGTCGCCAGCTCCCGCTCCGAGCGGGAACCGGAGCCTGACGAGGGCGAGGGGGACACCGGCCGGGCCGTCGCGTCCCCTGAGGGGGCTCGGGCGCCCGCAGCGGCGGGGCCGCCGCCCTCGGAGGAGTGGGCGGGCAGCCCCGGGGGCCGGCAGGAGAGCGGAAGAGCGGCTGCGGGCGGAGGGCCGCGTCCGGCCGGAGCCGGGGCCGGGCCGGCGCGGCGGGGAAAGGAGCTGCTGAGCTTCGGTAGCGAGGAGGAGCGGGAAGGTAAGGGCTGGGCGGCGTGCCCGCTCCGGGGGGCCGGCGGAGGCTGCCCCGCTGCGGGGCGGCAGCCGCCCCTCACAGCCCGGCGGCCTGCAGCTGCCAGGCCGGGCGCTGGGGCGAGCGGGCCCGCGGCCCGCCCTGGGCGCCTGCCTCCCACAGCCCGGGCTGCTGAGGCGGTGCCGCGGCACCCTGCGCAACCGGCAGTGCTGTGGCATGGTTAGGGCTGCTGTGAGCATTTGTGAGAGAAACACATATGAAATTACTTCGAAGGTGCTGTATGTCTGTGTGCTTCTGGCCGGGAAGCACTTGAAAGCTGCTTAGACCTGGAGGAAACCGTGGGGAAGCAGTAGTATGTGGTTCCCAGACTGGGCTAGTTAATGATGACCAAGCTTAAATAATTGAAATTTAAATGTTGAATTGGCTCTTTTGGGCTGTTGCTTTTGTGCATGATGTCACTAGACAGGTCAGGGCTGCGTAGAGGTGTCGCTTTGGACACAAACTGCAAAAAACCCTACGTTTCAGCAGGCCAGTATTGATGACGGTGGGCTGCACAGCTGTAAATTAAGAGGTGGTGGATTGTGAGTAATAAAGCCACAGAATTAGTTATACTTAATGCAGCACGAGTTTCAAAAACTATGCTGTGCACACATAGAGCTGTGTATGTAATACATGTAAGAGAGCACATGTACTGCTTTGTTAATGTTACTCAGAATCACTTTGTTTTATCTGGGTAGGTGAAGAATTTTTTAAAATTAAAAAGCCTTCCTTCAATGAAGTAACCTTTAGAATTCAAAAGAAGGAAAGACTGCTGCCTGCACAGTCGGAAACTGAAGAAAGCAAAAGTAAGTACTTTTTCCAGTTAAATATTTTATGGAATATTTACATGAAAATATATTGCAACATCAGTAAGTAAAGTGATGTACAAATACTGTTGATGGGGTTTTTTTTTTCCCCACTTGTTAACAGAACCCAGGATTATACTTAATGTTACTTTACAGGTTTAAAATTTTGATCTATTTGTGCTGAGATTATTTTCCGTATGGCCTTGGTAAAAATATCAGAACTTGGAGGCTGTTCTTGAGAAGACCTGGTTATGCAAAACACCTGTAGTACATCAGAGTTGTTAAACTTCTGACAAATCTGTGCCTCAGCATTGTATCTTTCAAACTGTGGGGCAACTATCCACTGCTTATTGCTGTCAAATTACAGTTTAATCTGAGTCTTTGCATTGAGAGAAAGTGTGAGCTTAGTAGAATTTTGTTTGATAAAACTTAATGTAAACTTTAAACTTTGTGTTATTAAACTGTATGCTGTTAACAGCATACAATGTTTTATATTGAATACAGTCAGTAGCCTTGATTGCTCTAGTGCTGTTCCTAGTCTCATTGAACTACAGAGAGTGTGTGTTTTACAGATGTGTCTAAAAGTTCTCTTCCCCTCTGCTCCCCTTTTGAGATCTCTGTGAAACAGATATACACACCTAATTGCTACTGTTAGATAAAAATAAATGAGATTGAGAAATAATTCCCTTTGCGATTGTGATTCAGATGAGATGGTAAATTTTCTTAGTAATTTCTTTTAAGAGTATACCTCTTAGTCATAACAGGTGGCATATTCCCTTGTTCAGTAGTCTGATTTACTGAAGATGTAGTGGCAGATGAAATCAATGCTTGGAAAGAATTCGGGGGTAATTGGAGACAAGATAGACATACATAAACCTTTATAGTTTAAACGAGGACTCCCTCTGTTAATGCTTAAAAAAAACCCCACTTTCTAAATATGATTTAAAAGTCAAGGGAGATGAATGCAAATGTGCTGCGAGCTATCAGCATATTAATTAATTGTCATCTGGGAGCTGATACTGCTTTTGTGCATGCAAATGTGCTCTGTGTCTCAGAAGGACATATTAGTTTAGGACTATCGCATATGCTTTGATTCAAGACAAGAACTGGCTTGTAAATAACTGTCTCGTAATGTCAGAAAATTTGTGTTTTGATGAGCACAAGTGGAGATAGCTAAGCAACCACTCTTTGCTGCAGCAAGGTGTAAATAATTACTGGTAACTAGTTATGACACATCAGATTCCAGCAGCTGAAACTGAAATTATGTATCTTACTTTTTTCCCCCTAATACAGAAATCTGTCCGTTGGAGCCTAGAACTGGCAACACCACTGGCACTCATGAAGAAGAAGAGAAGGACGATGAAAGTTATTCCTCACTAAGTGAGGACTACAACAGCTTGGACTCTGAAAATGAATCCAGCTTTCCATGGAGGAGGAAGGATTTATCACCAGGTTAGTTATCACCTGGATATTTTTTTCAAGGAAGTTATTTTACAACATTCTTTGTTTGAAGTACATGACAAAATAGGTGAGGTGAATCCCACTCAGCTTAAATCACATAAGGTGTAGGCATCTTGTTTGTGCTGAATCAGGGCTACCCTTCTCCTGAAAGAATAGTGATGGTTCCCCAGTATTTTTGGTTGCAGATGTTTGTTGTATTTCTGTTTTATTTTTGGAAATGGATGTGAAATTATGACCATTGGTTTCAGAAGAAAGGCAGCAAAGCATTCCTGTTTAACAATGCAAAATTCCCTTAATGAGATTAAGATATAACCTCACTTGTGCTGGTTTATAAACTTTCAACTCCTTTGTAAACTTGCTAAGTTTAGTAACCCTGATCTTTTGGGGAGATGGAAAGGAGAAGGACAGGCAAACAGCGACTTACTTAAGAGAAAAAAAGCGTAAGCTTTGTTTTTAGACTGAGAGACACTTTTTAAGGATGCTTTTCCGTCTCCTTATATTCAACACGGTAAGCACAGTACAACATTTTTTGTCTTATGTTCAGAATTTTACAGTGATCCTGAACAGTGGTGATTATTGATGTTAGGAGTGATACAGAGTGTTGCTTTTAGTCTTTTGCTGAGATTTTTCTTTCTGTTCAATGCAGGTAATATCCCCAGTGCAGCGTGTATCGAGGCTGCTCAGAGGAAATGTCATTTAGCCAGGACACAGGCTGATTATCTTCCACTGGATGTTTCAAACAGTCAGCGGGTCTCTCGAAGGAGAGGAAGCAGTGATTTAGAGAGTGAAGACAAGTCTGATATGAAGAGTCTCAGTTTTGTTCCTAAAATGAGAACTCTTAGGCAGAGGATGACTGAACACATGGGTGAGTGTGTGCCATTTCTCCCAGTGGTTGTGGCTTTGTTTTACTGGTGTCTGGAAGCAGGACTTGTACGGTAGGGAGTGAGTGCAGCTCAGGGCTTTGCTCCTCAGGGTCTTGGCAAAAGGCTGTACGATTGTTACTTGAGGTTTATATGGAATACTAGCCTGGTTTAGGTCTCACTAATGGGGTGGTGCAGGATGCTTTGAGAAACATTGGAAAAATTTTTGGCCTTGTTGACTTCAAAAAAATTGCCCTGTAGGCAGCACAGCATGTAATGTAAATGAAGCTGCTGTAGATCCTGTCTCTTGCTTCTGGTCCAGTCTTCTGAGTGCTCTCCCTGCATTGACATTGTGACTGGTTTTGGAAAAAAACCCATGTCCTAGCAACCCAGTCCTTGACAAGTAGTCAAGCCTGGTGCCTGCAAAGCATATCTAGCTTTTCCATTGCTTTATCCTTTTATAGCTGCTTAGTTTTGTTTTTGAACCGCTGGCTTACTTTGTTATTTGAATAAGGGTATAAGGAATGCATAACTACAAGCTGATTCTGCAATTCTAATTAATGCTAATGAGACTTTTGTTCCTGTAGTAGAGTGTATGTTCTGGAACACTCAAGGATTTGCTATGTATCATGTCACTTGCTGTTATACTCTGTACTTTTATTTACATGTATTATACACAGCTTTGCTTGGAGATGTGAAACAGATGTGTTTGCTCCTTGTAATGCAGTAGTAGTTGCCTGAGAAACTGTTAGGGAAATTAATACTGGTGTCAATTTTACAAATCCCACTAGCCATTTCCAAGCCTTCCTTGCCTTTCAGTTAGGAAGTCCTCCATCTGCACGTTTTAATTGTGCTGGGTTTTGTGTCTATCACTTCTCAGTAATGGCTGGGAGAGGCCTTGTTGCTTTAGAGGGGAGAGAAATAAAGAATGTAATTACATATAATAATGATTGGTTTAACTTCCAGTGTCTGTGGGTGATGAATCAAGTGAAGAAGAAGCACAAATGAAGTGGGAAGAACAACAAATAAAGAAAGCCATTAAACTCTCTCAGGTGACACATGCTTTCCTAATCACTAGAAGTTGCTTTTGCTTGTAGGCAAGAGAGCTTCTCTGTAGTACTGTTGTATCTCTTTCCTGCCCTCTCATTAGAGGAGATTTTAAGAAGTTATACCCTGATTCTTCAGGGAAAAGATGATGAGAAATATGGGAAGATGATAATGAATATCTGTGATTTCTGTCTAGCTGTTCAGAAGCATGGTATTGTCTGCCTCAAAGGCAGGTACCCGTATGTGATGGAAGACTGAAAAGCAGAGAATAAAATTCTGAAGCCTGACTTATTTGCTGCTGTGCAAGGGATCTTAAAAGCAAGAGTATTCAAATAACACAGATGTTAAAAAGTCGCAAAGCAAAAATTATTCTTTTATTACGCTAGATTTGTTTGGTGGCAATCTGAGAGCTCTCTTAACAGTTCAGTAGAATTATGGTTTCTTTCTGTTAAATAATTGTAAAAATAAACTGTATCTTCTATTGAGCTCGAAGTTTTTGTTTCTGGCTTGAATCACCTACTCTGGATCAGCTAGAAAAATCTGAATAACCAGTTATTTATGTCAGAATAGATCATTGTAGACATTTTTGCCTGTTAAAAGGGCGTAGTTAGAGGACTAGGAGAAAGTTGCATTTTTCTGCTGCTGAATTTCAAAGCCAGTATATGACTGGTGATCTTAGGTCCTCCTAGCCTACTTTGTTTCTGGAAAACTTATTTTCTGATGTTCAATAAACAATTTTTAGTAGCAGACCTTGTTAGTCACGGACTTAATTGCTTCAACTGTTTGTGTTTTGGCTACATTTTAATATACAAACTTCTACTGGTTTAGAATGCAAAGTGTCTTAATTTATAAGCTAAAATTCAGTGGAACTTTAGTTACAATTGCATTTAAGATGACTTGTCAGTGACAAATCTGTCTTTTGGCCACTAGCTTTGTCAGAAGATACATACGTATTTATTGAGGGTGTCAGAAAGTTTACTCTAAGAAAACAGAAAGTTAAGGGACTCATAGGAGGCAAATAATTTATCATAAATGTATTCAAATAGTTTTAAAAAAGCAAGATATGAGTGAAATTAGATATCATCACTGCTTGGCTATAGTTTATATTTCTACATGTTATATTTGGAATCATGATACTAGTAAAGTCTCAGCTGTTAGTACAGAAGCATTATGCATTATTGAAAGCTATTTATTTTTTCAGACCAAGACAGCAACTTAAGTGTACCCTAAATTAGGGATTACTTTGAGCTATTTATATGTGTATGCACTGTATGTTTTTATACAACATACATATGCAGTTTTTATACTTTGTTTTCCTTGCTTGTGTGTTGTACTTTTCTGTACTTCATTTGATGATTGAAATGTATTTTTATGTCATATGGCTTGTATTCTCAAATAATAAGTCTTGTGATCTATAGAGCTGTAGATGGAAAACTTGTGTAAATGGTGTATTAAAAATTAACACTTAAAATTCTTGTAGGAAACTTATGATGAGGCTTTCCTGCATAAACCTCAACCAGCTAAACCAAAGTTTGATCCCTCTGTTTCTCTACCATCTGTGAACTTGGAAATTGTGAAGAAGCGACTGACTGAAAGGTAAATCCTGCTTTTGGATAACTCAAAAGTTAAGTTCATGTACTGGAGGATTTTTTGGTGGTTATTTCATGTCTAGTATGCGTCTTATGATGTCTAGTAGGGTACTACAAATTTTTAACTTTACCTTGCAACTTTTCAAGAGTGTTTTATCAAGTGAACTTTAGAGAGTAAGTTCATTGAAATGACAGCAGCTTTTCATGCTTGCTAGTAGTTTTTGATAGGAGCGTTGGTTCAATGTTATGTTTGCCCAGCAAGCAAAACTTCAGCTGGGGCAGATGGCGCTGGCAATCCTAACTCTCTTACGGTGGTTCTTTCAGCTGCAAAAATAGCTCAGTATTTTCTAAAGCAGCAGTAAGTTCTCTACAGCCCGTTTAGGCAACGTAGAACCTGCTTTGATTTTTTTCTTCAGTTGTATGCCAGGCCATGGCTTCTCTTTAACAGTTTAGTTACTGTATGGGCACCTGAAATGTCCTGGGATGGAGGTGGGAACCTCCAAGAGGGAGTGTGAAAAGGACAGCTGGGGTCAGGCATCCTAAGGTAAGCCACCCCTGTCATCTCTCAGAGCACTGGGAAGCAGCTGTTCAGATAAGTTTAGACAAGTAATATTATACAGCTGAGACATAAATGTGTGCTATGAACTTGTATTGAGCTCTCTCTGAATGCGCTTTGCTTTGTATAGACTATCACTGACCTGCTTGCTAAAAGCATTGCAACTAAATTGGTTTAAATCTTTTTGTGGAATTGTATGCTTTGCCATAATCAACTGAAAGGAATTCAGTTAAACGAAGTAGGAATTTAGGTACAGAATCAAATAAGAAAAGTTGGAGTAAGGCTGTCAAGAGTGGGAAACCCATCTGGAAAATAGCAATAAGGGGATGGGGAACCTGTTTGATGTAAACTTTATAGATTATAGTGTTTAACATGATAAATACTAATTTTTTTTTTTTTTTAACTTGTAGCATGATAGAAAGCAATAGCTTGGTTAGGTTATTGTCATTGAAAAGTGTTCCCTGCTTCAGGGAAGTGAAAGAAGTTGGGGTCCATTTCTTGGTTCTGTTACAGGCTTGCTTAAGCTGAGCAAACACTTGAGATATGTAAGAAGGGAAGGGGGAGGGAGAAGGAAGCAGAGTTGTTATAATGTTCCTCTACTAGCTATTAAATATTTAGTGACAGCTGTAGACATATGTTCCTGGGTTTGATCAACTACTAGCAGCAAGAGTCCTCAGTTGGTTTGTATTTAGTAGTGAGCATGTGGTGATTGCTTATAGTTACTGCTATCCGTGCAACTTATATTAAACTAGTATGGACATGCTGACGTGAGCTGTATTTTTTCCCAGGTTACATTGGGTAGAATCCATTTAATGTGAGACCACAAAATGTGGCTTTTTATGTTTTTGGGAAGCGTGGTTATTGAGGCATCCAGGTAAAATGTCAGTGGTGCTTTCAAGACTAGCACCACGCAAGTGATGTTTGAGTCTCCAAAGCATGACGCTTGTGCACACCTCATGCTTCTGCAAATATTGGCATGAGTAAATCAGCACTGCTTCGGTCAAATACAAGTACTATTATTAGCACAGGCAAAGATTTTGTATGTGATTATAATGAGAAAAGTATTTTGGAATGTCAGCTGTTAACTTGGCGATAATTTTAGTTGTTTGGGTTTCTCTTTTGTAGGATAGCATCATTATTGGATGTGCACCGTGCCCACCAGCGGGAGTATGAAAAATATATGGAGGACATCAAGAATTCAAAGATCACTGTCCAGGAGTTAGAGAAGTCTTCAGATGCAGCTCTGAATTACAAATTCTACAGGGCCATGAAAACATATGTAGAAAACTTGATAAACTGTTTGAATGAAAAAGTATGTGTATTTTCTTCCCTCCCCTCCCCCCCCCCTCCCCCCCTTCCCCGATAAAAGTGCATTCTGTTAATGAAAGATAAGAGGTTTTTGTTTGGAAATGGTGAGGGGCACCATCCAGTTAATCAGTCCTATCCAAAATTTTAATGTAACAAGAAACAAAATATAGGGAAAACAAATCAACCCTCACCTGAAGTGATGATCGAGCTGGTATAGGTATACTGAACTGAGCTGTGGTCTCATCTAGTTTCTGTTGCATGAAAACAAAGTGTTGTTGGAGGGAGTTTTTTGCAGGTCTAGTAATCAGAGCGCACTGCAGTTGAATGAGAGGTGGTGCATAAATTCACTTTTGGAATCTCAAAATGCCTTTACTTAGGGTTACGTAACAGATGTAGTAAGGATCTTGTGTTAGGTTCCTGTTGGAATTGAGTTAGCAGAGCTGTGTGAGAATTTGTTTACATTATTGGCTGCATCTGTTTTCCTGAACTGCAAACTTTGTGTATTTAAAAAGATGTTGGGAGAAGGGGAGGAGCCACCTAAAGTTTGGCCTCACTGAAAGTAAACTGCTGTTATCCTCTACAGATAGTGCTATCAAATCTAACATATGTCACTTAATTGCATTGCAGTTGTGAATTTTACATAATTTTGAAGAGGAAAAAATATTAATTAATGAATAAATTTTAACACCCAGTGGCTCAAAAGCAAACAGAGCAAATGAATTATACCAGTAGTATCCTGTTGAACGCTTTTGTATGAAGTCTTGGGTATCCTTTGAGGAGTAACTGGTATTTAGTTTGTTTTTCAGCCTTACAAAAAAAGATTGAAAAACTCCAATGACCAGGGTATTACTTTTCAATGTATGATGCTTTGGTTCTAATTTCACAGCTATACTGCAAACCCATAGAAACTGTTATTTGTTTGTTTTTTGGGGATTTTAATTAATTGCAAACCTGATTACTGTTTACTGTATTTCAGCTGAAATACATTAATGAGCTAGAACTGGCTGTACATGTACTGTTTGAGCAACAAGCAACGAGAGTATTGAAACGAAGGCAAGATGAGCTGAAAAATGAATCTGCTTATATTCAGCATCTGACAAGTTAGTATGAAGTTAGAAGTTACCTTCTTATTGAAACATTCACTCTGAGCAGAAATGTACAATTACCATTTGGATGAAGTTTTTCATTTTTCTTTGATCTCCTTTCACACACCCTACCCCACTCCCTCCATCAGTAGATGTGTTCTGCTATACCTCAATTGAAATCCGTACCTCAGTAACACTCATGATACTATTTTTCCTCTGGTTTAATAGTGAACATAACGTGACCAAGTACTTGATCAAATTCTGGTTATTCAACTCAGCAATTTTATGTCAATATTTAAGAATTAAAAATGAGTCTGTTTTCCAGTAGGTCTTAATTTGGAGAAAGCTTGCTTGTTATGCTATTCTGTGAATATATGAGAAAGCAACGTGTTTAGTTGGCAACATCACTTTTACATGAGTGTCTTTTAAGACTGTGTGTGCTCAGAATGAAGGTCTCAAACTAGGAGGTCACACGATGTGATGGAAGGACATGAAAAAAGAAGCCACTTTGTTGTAAGGGTTCTGTCTAGCAAAATGGTGTTTTTCAGTCACTGTAGGAAAAGTTACTACTATTTTCTCATCTTGTATTTTCTTTGCACACCATTGTTTGAATGCCATGTAAATCTTTAGCTGTTGCTATTTAAAAAAAACAGACCTCCAAACCCCTTACAACTGTTTGGGCAAAGCTAAGAACAATATGCTTGGAGCTCTTGGGAAAAGATGGAGGCCAGGTGGACCAGTTTCTGGTAACTGCTGGTCATATGGGTTCAGTCTTCTTGCTACACAGGATCAACTGCTGATTAGAGAAAGCTAGCGGCCTGTATGGTTTTGTAAAATGGTGTAGCAAACTGACAGCGGGTATTAAGAAGAAAAAGGTAGCTACCATAATAATAGTTGCCATTAAAATGATTTTACTTCCAGCACATTGCAAATGAGACTGTACTTGCATGTTTAAGAGCACTTTTAATAGTTTTTTTATCATCTTAGTTCTATTTAATATAGTGGAAAGGCTGGGTTTTTTTGATATGATAATACTTCAGCAGTAGTATGCTTTTTTTGGCATGTTGTGTGCCTATCAGCCAGCTGATAGTGCTAGAAATGAATGGCCCAACTAGCAAATGCTTCTAGTTTCTACTTCTGTGTTGGACTAGAGGATCAGAGTAGGGATAGGTAATTGGAATTACACAGTCAGTGACCACTCGGGTAACAGGAAGCAGTGGGGAGCTGACTAGTCTTGAAATCTAAATGCAGTGATTTTGAATAGTGTAAATTGGGGATTTGACTTCCATTGCAATGTTGGAACCTAACCTCAAAAGTTATTACGTGGTTTCGCTTTTGACATAGAGGACAAAGGCAGGTTCCTGTACTTGCCTTTCACACTGCTAAGAACCTATTGTGGAAGGCGCTAAGTCCCTTTTCCAGGATTAGGAAGCAGTGAGCATTGACTGGAATGTCATCAAACTCACCTTTTCATCAGCTGCTGTAAGCAAACAACCACATCTGACTCTATACAGCTGGCAAGTAATATTTACTGTGCTTTGCTCTGGAGACTGTTAGGGTTTTGGTTAGGAGGGTTGATTTTTCTTTGGCTTTTTCCAAATGAAGTACAATACTAGAAGTATCTGTGTTTCCTGTTTGAAAAAATAGGAACTTTAAAATCATACAATTTTACTTTTGGCTGTTTCTGTCTTCTGATAGGTGGGAGTGACAAACCAACTAATGGTGGATTGGAAGGTGATGAGAAGGTACAGCTTCTGGAAATGTGTGAGCATCGAAGGTAGGTGTTACATATAGGTGCGCTGTGTACTGACTTCCTGTCATTTATGTGGCGATGAATGTAAACCTGTAGGATGACTAAATGAGATTACACAAAAAAATACATATTTGCTTTCCAAAGCTTGAAGTACTTTGAAACCATATAATTGTGAATCTGTTGTTTTCATGTTGATTTAAATCTGAATGCCAATAGATCTTTTTATTTTAAATTAACAAGTCTTAAATGTGGCAAAGCTATGACGGGAGCTTTTTCATTCCTGCTGTAATACGTAATAATTATGATCTTACACAGAAATATATTGTAGTATTGTATAGATACCAAAATTAGGTGGTATTGTTACTACTGAGGTGGTGGTGGTGAGTGGAACAAAGCAACATCTAGCCCCTACTTTGCTATCATTGTAGGTCAGACTGGTAGTATGTTTTGGAAATTACGGTGTTCAGAGATTGGTACCAATTTTTTTAAGTTATTGGGAGTTTTGGAAGTTTTATGGTTGCATTGGTGCCTCAACTGATAACTATACTTTGAGACAAGAACCTTGGATTTTAATGGATGAAAAATAATATAATAACTCCCACTTGAAGCAGATAACCTTTAATGCTGGTTGATGTAAATAACTGTATAAAAGTATTTATGCAATACCACTTTCATATCATAGCATCACATATTACTTTCCTGAGGCAGAGATGCGAACTATTGATTTTGCAGCCTGTTACGATTCTTGGTGATGGCAATAGTTTTTTGAGCCTAATCTGTACTTGGGTGCTATCGCAGTTTTTATGTGGGTTGTTGCATGAGTGATCCAGAACTGAGATGGCAAAGACTGAGAGCTCGGTAGTTTACACTATAACGGTCAGAAACAGTGTCCGGTACCATGCTTGATGTTCAGTGTTCCAGATAGGATGAGTCATTTAGCCTCAGTGGAAATGAGGTCAAGTGAAGGTTACTACATGTTTCATGAGGGGAGATCAGGGATGTTGCTGTAACCTCTTTTACATCAGTTCCCAAATCCTCTCCTTCCAGGGTTTATGTGTCCATATGGTTACATAATTACTGTTGCTCCCTCATTGTGTTTCCTTATGCTGTTGCTTTTGAAACTTGCTTTAAGTACTTTTTTGAAGTTGGATTATTTTTCATTAAGCTTCCTTCTGCATACATGGGATAGAGTAACTCATCTGGGTTCGTTACAAAATACAGGACTTGTAGACGGCAAGTGAGAGAGTGTTCGGGAGAAACTGATCACCATGAAGGCATGTCAAGTGATGATGAGCTGACTCCAACAGAGGTGAAAGAGTTCCAGAAGAGCAAAGGTTAGTGACAGTCTTAATGTGATGTCATAGAACAAAATATCTCTCTCATATTTTTAAAATATTTTTTTATGGGTGGGGAAGGTGAAGAAATGCATCATTTCAGTTACGCATTGTTAGTTACACGCTGCAGAAAAGAAATGCATTCAGACAGGTCTGACCAATGATGTGGGAAGAATAGGCGTATAGTAGTAGATTTCTTTTGGTATGATTTACGTGGTAGTGGCATCGCACATGACTGTTTCAACTAGAAGTAAGCTCTTCTAGATTATGCCGTAGCTGATCTGAGTACTCAGTGCAATGCTACAACATGTTTTGTGTAATCAAAGAAGACAAGACTGATTTAAAGGTTGGTGTTTTAACTGTCTTGAATGAATAAATGAAGAGGAGTAGGGAAAGGCATGATACCCGTTCTCCGGATAACAGCAGAAGGGTTTTCATGTCTGAAACTTATCACTGTGGTACATAGTTGTTGTATAAATCTGCAGAATAGGTGATGAAGCTTGCCTTTTTTGGTTAGACTTTTTTTTCTGAAACTGAGTTTTTCAGGGAACTGGTTTTAAAACTTGTTTCAGTGTCAGGTGTGTCCGATAAGTGACAAATGCAATTATACAGATGTTTCTTTGTCCTGTAGATGTATAAACTTCAGCTTATGCCTCAATAAGTTCTGTGATTGTTTCTTTTTATTCCCAATGAATATTATTCATAGATAACGTTTTAGAGGATAGTAGGAAAGTCTTTGAAGATGTACATGCAGATTTTTGTGACATCAGAAAAATCCTGTTGAAATTCCAGGAATGGAAAGAGAAGTTTCCTGACACTTACTGCGATGCTTATATCAGTTTCTGCCTGCCTAAACTATTAAATCCTTTGATCAGAGTTCAGTTAATAAATTGGAATCCTCTTGAGGTAGGTGCATCAGCTGACTTTGTGTTCCTCAAAAATTGTATGTGCGTTTGCATTACGTGTTAGTATGAAAAATGAGATTATTTTTTTCCTATACATAGTACAGTACATTATGTATGAATAGAAAGATGCTACGTTGGGCTCAGAAACTGAAACATGTGGTTGGAGTCATCTTAACTTTCTCCTTTCCCCTTACCTTCAGGCTCTTTTGCAACACCCCATGTAAAAAGAATACTTCTCGTGAGTTCTCTGACAACACTTTGACAATCCCACCCTTTAAATTCTATCTTGGAAATCTTTTTTTTTTTTATCTGCTGCTCTGGCCCATTTAGTGATAAGGGTGGAACTGAAATTAAGTGGGAATCTGTGGTATCATTGGATGGAGCTTTTCTTTTAATCCTGACCAGCTGAACAACTAACAAGAATGATCTTTCAGCAGAATTTTACAGAGTTGGAAGAGATGCCCTGGTTCAGAGCTATAGAAGAATTCAGTGATGCCAAACATGAATCTGAATCAAAAAGGGATGATGATCCTGATCAAGAAGTTTTGCCTAGAGTGATTGAAAAAACTATCCTTCCAAAAATTACAGGTAGAGTAAGAATATCTTGAAAATGTTCACTGCAGCTAGGCAATCAAATGTTAAATAAAAGTGATAGCTATCAAATAATGTTAGTTATATAATGGTACTTCAAGATGTACTGATTACATAGTTCCACAGAGTGAGGTTAAGGTAGCTGCTTGTTAAGATTATTGTGAGAGGCTTAGCTTTTTATATGTTTACTTCTGTTATCTTGTAATGCCTTGAAACTAGAGTGGATAACTACATGCATATTGTGAATTAAAAATAAATTGGGATTATTTTTTTCCCCTAGCATTTGTAAAGAGTGTGTGGGATCCTTTGTCGTCTTCACAGACAAAGAACCTTGTACAGCTTTGCAATAGCATCTTTGAAAAACAAGTCCTCTCCAAAAATGAATGCAGTCAAGCAAAAGAGGTAAACACTCCTGTGCTACTGGGGAAGGGAAACCTTCATCCACTGTGTGTACTCTCTGTGTGGGCCCCTAAATGGGCACTTAGAACATTGTCCTGAACTTGTTTGGTTCTGATTACTTGTTTGCTTTGTCACTCTATTAAGTTAAACTTCCAGCTCTCTGGTGCTTTCATTATTGAAGATGGTGGGAGATGGGACATTCTGGAGGCAGAAATTAGCTTCTGTTCCTAGAAAAATTTTGCCTGTACCTGTCAGGTATCCGAGTGTAGATCTAATCTTGCTTCACTGCAGTTACAATGGTTAGAATTTAGATTTGTGTTTAAATCTTTCAAAATTTGAGCTTTAAATGCTAATAATGCTCCAGTGGTCAACTCCTTAAGCTTAGAATTTAAAATTTGAAAATCCTCAAGGGGTGGTTAATTGGCTAGGTAAAGACTACTTCATAATCTTAGCAATCTTTTATTAAATACTCTTATACACAGTCACACTAGCATGTCTTCCTTCAGCATGATTCCAGTTTTATTCTGATGTAAAACTGGTGAAACAGGGTGGATGTTTGGGCTGTGAGTATGAAAAGAAATTTTAAGGAAATGTTTATGCCTTCCAACTGTGAGCCTTCCAAAGTCTGCTGATTTGAAACTATGACTTGAAGTGGTACAATTGACCTTAGCCAAGATACAGTTTGTACAGAAAATAAATGTGAACTTTAAATAAATAGGCTATAAAAAAAAGGTAGGTGGCAATCTATGGCACCTAAAAGCACGTTGCCTAAAACCACATACTATCCTAGCTATGGTGGTATTTTTTTACATAGAATTTCACAGCTTTAGAGAGATCCTATTTGCATTACTTATTTTGTTCTTGAGCTATACAGTTTTCCTGTTGCCTTGCAAATTAACATGCAAAAAAAGGCCTCACTTAGGGAAATAATTTCATCTTTAAAAAATTCCTCTAGGTTAACCCTGTAGATAATTACAGCTGTAATTTGTCTACTGTTTTTAATATAGCCATGATCTTGGTGTGTATTACGGACAAGTAGCAACTGTATTTACCTTTAACACATTGCACTTTTAGATGAACAAAATAACAAAATAACCATTGAAGTTGTTACAAATGGAGGAAGTTGTCTGTCTTGTGAGGACACATTAATAATTCCTTTTTTAATAGGATTTGAAGAACACTGTTGTCCTAAGAATGAAGAAATCTATAGAGGAAGATGTCTTTATTCCTCTGTATCCTAAAAGGTAAGCTGACTCTGGGACTCGTTCAAACTTTTTTTTTCCCCAGTTCTTCTACCCTTCTCCCCACAGATGAAGATGAAATACTGTATTCATCCATTAACAGCTAATGGAACAAACAGGCCTTCTACTGTTCTATAATGGGAAAGGTTATGAAATATGATGTGTGTTTATAAACTCTAATGAGGGTAACTCCACTGATTTAATGGTGTTGGTTTTTTTTCTCTTGTCATGAAAAGCTTTCCAATATATGCGGTCCTTAACCTGGTTTCAGCATAGCTACTTGTATCTGAGGGCCTGTCTTAGTTTAGGTGGTCTGGTGTCACGTGCATGTGTCCCCCAGTTCCTCCTGTCATTCCTGAAACAGGGGTTTTATTGTTCATGCCGGACACTTATTTCAAAGATGGGAATAAGTAGGAGTCTAGGAGATGCGGGGTCAAGATACAGCTAGGAGAGAAGCTTTGCTCAAGTTTGTGTAGGTTATTTGGTTCTAAGCAAAGCTGTTCTGCTATGATTCCATGAAATGTAGACACAGGTGTTCCCAATTGGTAACTTTATTGGAAATTATTTCATAGTAATTATAATATAATGGATCCAGATTGAAAGATGTTTCCCTAAACTTTCCTTTTGGTTGTAGCTGTTGCTGCTGAAAGAATTTCAGAATTAACATTCATAAGTATTTTAAAGATCAATTGTCTGTTTATCATCTTTTAAAAATAAATAAATCCTTATTTAACTTATTTTCTTCTTTCCATGACCAGCACAGTGGAAGACAAGTCATCACTATGTTCAAAATTTCAAGAAAGACGGTTTTGGTCAGCTGTTAAGGTAGAGAAAATACAGCTGTCTTTGACATTCATTTTAGTAAAAAAATATTTTGCAGTTATTCAGGAAATATATCTTCAGGCAAGCCAAATTTGTGGGAGATTAATACATTTTTATTAGGACGGATAACTATTTTTCTCAGTGAAGGGTGTGTTCTCTGTGCAACCTGCATGTGATGATTTAAGAATGAACTAAATGAACACACAATTTCTGTTTACCCAGCTGGTACATCTTCTGCAAGAGACTTTGATCTGACCATCTGTTCCTACTGGTTCATTTTTTTTTTTTTTTTGAGTGTCTCAGCCAGGCCTGTTGGCCTTATACCATCTTAGTCCCTTTCACCCAACACTGTGGGGATAGCTAGGCTCTTTTGGGGATCCTGGGCAGAACTATGATGGCACTAAGTTGCAGATACAATTAAAGCTTTATTTTTTTTAACAGAATTTTATGATCAGACTAGCATAATATTTTTATCATCAGAATCAGTGTAGCACAATTTATAAGTAGCGTAGCACAGAAGAGGTTAGCTTACGGTTCCTCATCACCTGAACTCTCTGCAGATTGGGTCAGATCTTAATATTTGGCTTGCAGTATCAATAATGTAACAGTCATAACCTAGGCTAGAAACATGTAAAGGAGTCACTCAAGCTTTGGAGGAAGCAGAGGATGGCGGAGGTGTCCCTGGCCTCTGTGGGGCTCGTGGCTCTTGCTGTCCAGCAGCAGTTCTGTTGCAAGTTCCCCATAGGACTTGTAGCTGCTTAATTTTACAGACAGTGCTCTGTCTGCTGTTATGCTTCCCTGTTCTGTGATGGGGTCATTGCTACAACCAGCTTGGCTGGGTGCCTGGCACCTTCAGGGCTCCTTAGGAGGGGAGTAGTCAGCCTGGCACCCAGGAATTTTGAGGCTGACAGGGAAGGAAAGAGAAATCTGTTTGGTTTGTCTGCTTGGTGCACAGGACCTTCATGGCCTAATAATGGGGAGAAACAGGAATAATACCTGAGTACCTGAGCAGTTTGGTCACAGTGAATGGGTATTTGCTTTACGGTTAGCATAACTAATGCCAGTTTATTATTGTAGAATATAATTACTGTGTGTTCATATCAGCACATTGTTGTAATTTTATTTTTGGGGTGCTGAGTTGGGAATTTCTGAATGCCTGTGATTCAGTTCCTACTTAAGATGTGTTTCCACTAGGAGTGGATTTGGATTCTTACTAAAGATGAGACTTAGATGCATGAAAACCATCAAAATCCCTGACAATATTCTGGTTCCCCTGCTATTTGTGATGCCTAGCCCTGCGTAGGCTTCCTGTTGTCATGATGCAGAATTTCCTTTCTGTTGAAAAGCCTGGAAAACTGGATATGTTGAGGTCTATTTGGCAAGACTTGCCACCTCTGCTCCTGAGGTGAGCTGCTGTGCAAGAATCAGTCATGGACAGACAAAGAGAAAGCAAGAGGGAGCTTAATAGTTAGGGGTTAGGACACCTAGCAAAAGCCGAGGCAGACTTGGAATTCTGATCCCACCTTCTTAGGATTGTGTTTTGTGTTTTCCTGGTAGTCAGACCTGGGTGGTGCTTTCCTCTGTAGACTGAAGTTTTCTCCTTCCAGCTTTTGATTTGTCTTCACTGTCATAGCGGTCACCTTTGAAGGGGTGATAATGGAGAGTAGTTCAAAGCGTTTTGTTCTGTATATCTGTTGAATAATTGTCACATCATTTTTTTTTCTGGAGTGGAGGTGTGAGTTTGGTCATTCCAAGGTAAATAGTACTGCAGCTCATTGGTGTCAAGACTCTTGGGACCTGCTTGGACTCTGGCACTGAGACCCGCTGCCGTTGTGCAGCCCCCTGTTCATGCTGTTAAGCCCAGCCTTTCAATATGGGATGCCATCTTCACAATGCTTATTGGGAACAGCCTCTAAACCATGCCCAGAAATTATGTGGAGGAATGCTAACTGGCTTGGGTGAGAAGTGAGCCAGGAACTGTTCTAATGCAAAGTCTGGGTGATGGAAGTTCAGTGTTTGTACCCTGATACTGCCTCACTTGCTTAGATACAGTGTGTAGCTCAAGATGTGCTTCTTGTTTACTACACTGTGTACTTTCCTGATTAATGCTGGCCAGTGGAAGCACTCCTTTTTTTGATCAATGTTTTGGCTGCTCATGCAGTTGGATGGAGTATTTGATGGGACACTTCCAGAAGACTGTGCAAAGGTGGTGGGCTTTGTTAGTGCTTTTTGATTGATGACTGCAAAGACAGCAGGCTGAACAAGTTCCCTGAAAATTAATCTATTGCAAGTTAAGGGAAAAAATACTCATGTTCTTATGTCAGACTCAAGAATAACAATTGTAAGGTTTTATAGTGATGGGGCAACAGAATTAAACTTCTCAGTACCTAATAATACTGAGATCAACTACAAAAAAAATCTTTGTGTTGCTATGAATCATGGCTGCCTGCCCCATTGTGTTATGAGGGACTGTGTGTAGTCTTTCCCTGAGCAGATGTTGTTTTGTAACTTTTTTTTTTTTACTTTCTGTCTCTGATTCTGTTTGCTTAGGATTGGATAGCACTTCATTTTACTAATTCTTGTAGGGGGAGTGTCTTAATACTCTTCCTTTTTTCATGCTTTCAGCTTTGACTGCTAGCTCTCCTGTGTAAAGCACAGTCATCTTCTGTATTTGGGCATTAGCAAATTGTTAACCTATTAAAGGGTAAAATACTCTTCCCAGCATGGGAAGTTACCTTACATATATGCATTAGAGTGCAGTTCATATGCACATGTGAAATTATCCTACTTGGTATGACATGCAGAATGAAACTTTATAACTCAGGATAGGTTATAAAGCAGGTATGTTTAATTTACCAGCGGGCATCAGGGTGGATAATTCCAAAAGCACCTGTTGCCCGGACTTCTTTGTGCACACGTGATTTAAAGTATACATTCATTACATATTCAATAGATGCCCGAGAATAGGTTGCGTTAGGATAATTAGGCTACCGAGAAGTCATTAACATAAGTTTCCTCCCATTTGTGCTTGTGCACTGTCTCCTGGTGGTGGTCGTGGGGGTCGTTGTTCCCAAGTTACTTCGAAACCAAAAAACAGGACAGATCGCGTACCAGTGTCCTCTTATCAGCACGTGAGCATCCCAGGTCCATCTTACCAGTACAAAGGGCCCCAGGACCGGGCCCAATTTGCAAAGTCATACTGTGAAGATCCTCTTTGTACATACAATGAGAGTTTTAATTATTCCAAGTTTTCCATATCCTATTAATCCAGTTATTTTTGAGCTTTCTATCAGGTAAGGTTATTTACTGTATGCAGCTTGTTAGTGGCTAACTGACAGTTAAGTTTGGAGAGTGTGAATCCTGGGATTTGAGTACTTTAATTGGATGGACATAGTATTTTTGCCTTTATCATACATAAAACTTGAAGTATTGTGTTTTAGCACATTTCCAGCCACGAGGTATATACATTCTATGTTTCTTCACTACTGCAGCTCCTCTCCAATGTTCTTCTTTGGGATGGGATTGTACAAGAAGATACGGTCCGGGATTTGGGACTGAGCAAGTTGCTGAACCGTTACCTTCTTCTGAACCTCTTAAACACACCACTAGGGCCGGATAATATAGAAAAGTGTAAGAAGGTAAAAGACATTGTACATTGGAAGAGGGTGTATGCTAAATTCCCACCCCACCCCCCCCACCCCCATGTAAAGGGGTTGAAACTTAAGATAGAATACTTAAAAAAATTAAACCCCAAACATTTAATGTTGTTTAAATTTTATGACTTTGGTACATAAAAGCATTTTTAAGCAAATATTGGTCCGTAAGATCTTAAAAGTAATTACTTGTGGGGATAATTAATCTGTTTCAGAGAAAAATCACACTACTAATAATGACTGAACCTGCCAAAAAGTCCCTGTGAGAAGTTGATATGACTTGGTTACATTGAAAGACTTCTGAAACTTTCCAAACTTTCTGTGTGAACAGGTGGTTGCATGCCTCCCAGAAAGATGGTTCCAAGATCTTAAAAGTGGGTCAACCCTCCCTGAGTTACTGAACTTCTGCCAGCACTTGCTGCGGTGTGCTCAGACGCTACACAAGGATAACCACAGGTAAGACTTTCCTTGGGATTCAAGCACTTCCTTGAATAGTTTGTATTAAATATTTCTCAAATTCCTGAAGTCTCATATATTCAATGCTTTCAAGGATGTTGTCATCACATATACATAGAACAAAAGATGGAGTCCATAATGTAAAGGATGTTTCTGCAGTTGTAGTTTAATGTGATAGTCTGAGGTGCTGGATGCTGAGTATTGTTAGTGACCAGTGTAGCCAAGGTCACCTGATGACAAGCAGCCAAGAAGAGATACATGACTTCTTACAATTAATCAGCATAGTGTGTTACATACCTTAAGTAGTCAGGTACGTAAAAGTGCTGCTATATAATATTTTTTTCCCCAGTGATGAAACAAAAGAAGCTCTCCTCCTGCTAGTGAAAATCAAAGCTCTGCATATTGTTGAAGACTTCATTGAAGAGTATAAACTTGAACACCTTAAACCTATAACTGGGAAATAGAAATTTTTGAAGCAAAATTTGTATTACTGAAATGAGCCTGCTATTAACACTAAAACAGTTCTAACATGAAATTTAATTAGTGGATCCTGCCTACTCAAAGATGCAGTAGTAATCACTGTCTTATTGTTAAATACTTCTGTTTTTTCCCAATGTCTTCTACTGCTGCCTACTCCTAGGTTAAGGAGTCTTTTTAGAAGTTACAGTTGTCGAAATAAAGTGATGGTGTAGGCATTCTAAAAATATATGACAATGCTTTGGAACAATTCTGGAAGGACAAAGTGCCTGTAATGGTTATTATGCTAGCCAATAGACAACTTGGCACACTATTTTGGAATTCATTGCTAAATATCACTCTGACCCAGCAGTCATTGAACTCTTCTAACTTGTGGTGGACAGTGATTTTTGGTAGGGTTATTGTTAAACCATCCCTAGTGATAAAGTATTTGTAACGTTGCAGGGGCTTTGACCCTGGTACAGAATCAAGGGGAGTCAGTGTGCAGATACGGGGTTTGAGTGGTGAGTGTTTATTGATGGAAATGTGGGTTCAGTGAGGTACGAAGCTGTGTGACAAATGTCTGGGGAAGAGCAAATACATAGTGAAGATTGTGTCTGACATGTGCCTGTAGATACAGGCTGCACTAGTGTGCCCAGTGCTGCAGCTGTCATATGCCCTGCTCTGTCAGGCTGTTAGGAACGGACATCTTGATGATGAGCAGCACAGGAACAACTTCAGTTACTTTCTAGTAACTGAAACTCTTTAAGACAGTCTCCCTTTTGTTTCCCAGTAAGATCTAGTCAACCTTACTTCATCATACCCTTATTAGTTTTCTGATGTTTTATAACTTTGTATATTTACAATAAATGTTGTTACAGAATAAGGATGCTCTATTGTAGAAATTATAGTGCATCACAGACTGTGTATGTTTAGTTGTGACTGTATTTCTCCCACATCTTCTGGGACTAGAATTTAACTCTTGCAGACTTAATTGCTTTGATTTCTTTTATAATTTTTAAGTTAAAAATATATTTTTGTAAAATATTTTAAATGTAAATAGTTTTGCTCAGTGTTACAGACAGAAGATGACTCTTTAATTGTTTTATTTGAGAAATAAAGTAAAAATATTTTGCTGTGTTAATGACTCCTACAGTTCAATTCTTTAACATGTGACAAGAATGTTGTTAGAACTATCAAAAAACCTCAGCCACCATTAGTCTTCATTATCTTTAGGAGTTATAAGTTGATGTTTCTAGTAATGGCAAACTCCTGTTGCTTTTCCTCTTAGAATGCCAGCAAAAATGATCAGCAATCACCCCAAGCTTGTGATCTCAGTGCTTTTCTCCTGTTCTTTGTGTCATCCCAGTTAAAGGTCTCCCCTGAAGCACCCAGTCTCATGGCATTATGAAAATGGAACAGATGTTGTCTCACACTTTAGCTCTGTAGATCTTTCTGGAAGAAAGATTACTTGAAATGACTTGTAAGCATAGGAGGGCAGTTAAAACTGTATTTCCATAGCAGAAGCAAGTGTTGTGAAACCAGCTGTCCCAGTATTGAGATCCTACTCTGACACTTTTGAGTACATTGCCACGAACCTTACACTCATTCACATGATTTGACAACACAACTAACTTGACTGGGTGATACAACCCCCTCTTTTTAATTGCAGTATTAAAAGGCTTCTCATTTCTGGAGAAGGGGTGAACATAGCATTACACTCAGAAAAAGGAGTGGCTGTTTTCAGGAATCAGTAGTTCAAACACAAAAGTCTGTACACTTCAAAATTTTATGGAATAGTTGACTTCATTTTGCTTATAATATGCTAGTAATATTTTATAAAACTTGACAACTGATAATCCATACAGTAAATTCAAAGTAATTAATTTTCTCAGTAATTCCTAGACTACAAAACCCATCATTTTTTAAGTTCTTCACTCACTTCTCTCCAAATTTTTTCCTCTATTTTTGAAGTATCATATTCTCGCAGCATATCAAACTCTAGCCATGGCTGGCTCCACTTCTGTGCTTCTTGCATTTTTTTTTCAGGTAGCTCAAACTTTATTCCTTTTACATTGTATTTTGGTCTTTCCCACCGTTTTGACCATGGTTTAGGTTTCATTCGTACCTGCAGCTAGGGTGAAAGATTCAAAAAAATAAATTAAAAGGTATTAAGAAATCAGAACTTTGATTGTGAGTTTAGCAAAAGGTGAGACAACTGCTGCTCTAACAGAAGTAACAGAAAACTGACCAATCTGTCAGCGTTTGAAGGAACTACCACTTTACACTGTTGGGAGAAAAGAATTTTTTTGAGTCCACATCACTGTTGCCGTAGTATCTCACAGAACTTTTTAAGCAACACTGTCTTCATTTATTATACTGTCCTTTTCACTTTATGTGTTGTTAACTGATCTTTTGTAGTTCTACTGTTACTTTTTAAGGAAAAAGTAGCATACCAGAGGAGGAATGATTGCTCTAAGTCACTTCAGTTACTAGATAACACTCTTTGACAGCATCTGCTGGTTTCTGGATCTTCTCGGAGATGCAGATTTTAGCAGACTCCTCCAACCTTACCTTCTTTCCTGACACCTACTACTCCCAATATGTAACCACATTAATATCTCTCTGAGAAAAGCTTTCCTCTGTTCACAAGGTTATACAGAGGCACATGGAGGCCACTGCTCCTTGCATGTCTTCAGAATTAACTACTGAGAGTGGTAGGTGTTGACATTCTCAACATTCTTTCACTAGAGAGATGGCATTAAAGCCTTGCCTTATTCTGTATGCTTTTGTCACTGGTAACTAGTGTAGCAAAGAGCTGTTTAACAGCCTTCCAGGATAAGTCAGAGATGAAAGTTACCTGAATGATACTCTGCTTTCCTTCTGAAACATACAGCTCTTACCTTGTTTACAGGAATTTCTTCATGCTCTAAATGAGACACAGGTTTCATATTCATGTCGAAAGTACTGTATTCAGGGAGGGCATCTCGCAGGTACAGCAGGTTGTCATCCAGTCTCTTTTCCAGCTTCAGAACCTCAATCGCTTGGATTCGAGGACTGTATAGTTCATAACGTATTTCAACACCTTAGAGAGAGAAAAGTCTGGTTTAATGATCCAAATTCATTAGAAATACTAACACCAAATTAGTATTTCTTCAGTGTTATACATTTCTGTATTATTCAAGAACTGCTTTTTACTTGTAAGAGAACTACAATATACAGTGCTGTGTGCACCTGCGATCAATCATACATGTGCATTATATCTGCACAGGCAAATGCAGATTTATTTTGTAAGTCAAGTCTTTGATAACAGAATGGATTAAGAGACATTGAATGGCTTGAATTTAAGATAAGCCTGGGTTTTAAACTTCACTCCCTTTTGATTATAAGGGCTCTTACCACCTATCTCATTGCATGCATAACGTATATAAAGAAACACCCACCCCTTTCATACTTGCATCGCCCCCCCATTTTGTCATAAACCAGAATATGAACCTACTATAAAACTCTGCTCATCAGCTGCTAGCTGAAGAGTTCATGCCTCTCTCCCCAGTTCATGCAAACACACAGCCCTCAAACTGGGCTAGTATTTACACAGCAGTAAGTGGCCCAGGCTCAGTATAAGCACCATACTGGATGGCATTCGGTCTCATCAGAATACAGATCTAAAAATCACAGAGTATACAGACGAAATACTAAGCTGTTCCATGCCTTCAAATATATAGCACATCAGCACCTCCACGCAAAGTTTTAAACTTGCAGTATTTCCTAGCAGGCAGATTCACGATTTCACTTTAGTCTATTGTCATCCTCTCCACAGACTGAATTTCTACTCCAGATATCCCTTCACATATAATTTCAACATTTTTTTTCATAATTACCACAGTTAAAAACCCACCTTGGTCTTCTATAACATTTCGAAGGACAAAGGTAGCGCCAAGTCCTTTTCCTCCTCTCTGAATGCAGATGCCCACAAACCGGTTGACTTTGCCACTGGCATATGGATCTGCAGTAGTAACAGCAAGTATGCTGCCTGCCAAAAAAACCTTAAACTAAATAGACCGTTCAAGTAAATATGTACCAAAATGTGGTAGGAGAGTCAAAGTGCATGCATTTAGGTACATTTTGAAAATATTTAATTTTCCACGAGAACCATCAGAAAGAGAATAAACTTCTAACATGCCCTGAATTAATATATATTTGAGTGATTCTGCAGATTAACTATAAAGCTTCTTCACCTTCAGACCTTCATCTTTATTTTTCACTCTTCACTATCCAAACTGAATACAAATAATATTTTCCTTTCTTGAGCCTTATTGGTGAACCATATGCTAAAGCGCCAGGATTGAAAAAAACTTAAGAAACACATTAGTATTATAATTTTGATGGAAAATGAATGTAAATATGAAATTAAAATATGAGGTAGAATGTATAGAAACACACACTAGTTGATCTAACACACCTGACACTGTGATGCTCTTCTACATCTGACCACACTTTCTACCACTCCACCCAATGTAAAACAGTGACAAAATTATGGAAATTTTAATGCTGTTACTGACCAACATAGAACTCTGGGATGCTGAAGACTTTTCTTCTCTGTATCATATCCTTTCTTTCTATATAGTATTTAAGAGGATCCGTTCTCCCTCTGGGAGGTATAAATTCAGGGCTCAGGAACCTATAAGAAAATCCAAACTTTAGTAAGTATAAAACAAAAATATTGGCATAAAAAGAACTAGAGAAGTCCAAGTATTTGGCCTAAAAATTACCACCACAACCACCAATACCAGTTACCTTTTCAGAGACATGAACTGCAGTCCATGAGGTTACCAATGTTTTTTTTTTTGTTTTATCTAGACCTTTTTTTGTGGGGTTTTGTTCATGGGTTTGGGTTTTTTTGTTGTTTTTCTTTTCTTTTTTTTTTTTTCTTTTAAACAGTTGGAATTTCTTTTTTTGCAAAAACAGTAACAAATGTTCTCAGAGGAGCTGACTGAAAGAGAACAGTGCAGTTACTGCTGTCACAGCTTAGGAACAGGTTATTTCATGGTTTAATTGTAATGCATGTGATGGAACACTTACTATTTGATGACTTCATAATAACAGATATGGCACAATCTATTATCAGTTTTTACAAACTGATTCTACAAGAGACACCAGATAAATGTTCTTTTGTGTAAGAAAAGCTTAAAGGGACTCTTGAAACTATTTTCTGCTCCAATAAATTAAACCATGCCAAGAAATTTCGTCATGTCCTGGAACTCAGTTATCTGACTGCTGAGTTGAAGGCACACTTACTTCCTGGGGCAGCACTGGTCTGAGCTGAGGACCGTTCCCAACAGACCATTTGGATGTGGTCACTCTGGGTTGGATGGTAATATCTCTTGGCCTCAGAGCTTGAGGATGAAGCTGGATGCATTTAATTCACAGATGTATCTTAAAAAAATCTCTTAAAGAAGTAGCTTAAAAGTCCTGGATCTGGCCAGGAGAGAAGTGCCCAATGCAGAAAAGGACAAATGCAAACGCACCTTACAAACCTTATGGGGGCTGTGGGTGAGGGGGGCACAGGGCAGCACAGAGGTTCTGGTTGGTGCTGCTACCCACAGGCAGCCACGTACACAATAAACAACATCAAGCCTATTCATGATCTTCAAAGTTGCACAATCTCAGGAGAATAAAATGTAATTTAAATGTAGTTCCCTGTTCTGCCCAGCTGCCACATCACACTGCATTTCTTAGAAAAGCCACACTGACTCTTCAAATCTTGAAAGATATTTCCATTAACGGATCTGAAGACAGAATGGAAATTTTTATAGTCTGATTTTTAATACTTTCCCCATTCCTAGGCTGCCTCCATGTTATGGGTTTTTTGGGGGGTGTGAGCATGAAAAATAACAGTACTATCACTCTGCTTCTGAACACAGCACTGCAGTTTTAACCACTGAATCATTTAGAGCCACTCAAACAGGTTGAGGTGACAACCAAAATACTCTGAATGAGAGATGTCTCATGGCTATCACTGCTGACATTAGCTCCATTTCACAAACAGGAGCAGTGTATAGACTCACAGCTGATCTTAAGATCTAAGGCAAAGGCACCTTGTGGCATGCTGAAGAGGTGTACACCTTCAACAGAGAGAACCTCACACATTAACCCCAAATTTGCAAGGGTGTTTGCTGCTATACATTTTTTCTCAAGTTTCACCACTTTCAGGAACTCCAGAACACAGTTATTTTAAGGTGTTTTAAACATATTTCAACATAAATGGTCTTTGCTAGAACTTCGCAAATGCTTTTTCTGTAATAAAGCCTTGGAGAGTTAAGGAGGTGCCCACAAAAATTACCCACATGATGGCAGCCCTGCACAAACCCACAACAAGCACCAGCCCACCCTACCTCCTCTCCACTCTCTGCTTCTGCTTGTCAATAATGATGGGCTTTGGAGGCGGCTGAAATTTTGCTGGCTTTCCATCGCTGTTACTTCGATACCCCGAGAAAGAAAAACACCCTGTAAAAAAAGAGAAAAAATATTAAATATTAAAAAACCAAACAAACCCAACTGTTTTCAAGCTGAACCGCCCCCAAAAGCTGCACCGTTCGAGACCGCGATGCCGCAGAGCAGGCTCCGGGCCTGCCGCCCCCGCTCTCCGGGCACACACGCCGCGGGGCGCTGAGGGGCAGGGGCAGGCCAAGGGCCAGAGGGGGCACCGGGTGGGAGGGACAAGGGGCTCGGGCGGTCGGGGGGCACCGGGCGGGGGGGACACAAGGGGCTCGGGCGGTCCTCACTGGCAGGCAGGCCCGCCGCGGCACTGCGCGGCACCAGCCTCCCGCAGGCGGCTGCCATGGCGACTGCGGCCGCTTCCGGGCTGCCGGCGCCTGCGCGCAGCGCCGCTATGGCGGGCGCGGCGGGCCAAACTACCCCGAGCGCGAAGCGGAGCTGCGGCTGGCGGTGCTGCCCAGCCGTGCCTGCAGGGGGCGCCGGGCGCGGGGCTGGGCCCGCCTCGGCGCCTGCGGGTTTTCCCGCGGCACGGCCTGGCTGTGGGGCAGCACTGTTGATCCTGAGGCCTGTCGTGCTGGGGGGTCTGTGGGGCCATGGCTGGTGCCTGCCATGGGGCTGGGCCCCTGCCCCAAGTGGCACCCTGAATGGCACCCCAAGTGGGACCCCGAACGGCACCCCGAATGGCTGAGGGCCGCGGCTGCCTCCTCACAGTATGGTAGGTGGCAGCAAGAGCAGGCAGCTGGTGCTGGCGCCAAGTGCCCCCTCAAGGGTGGGGAGGAAGCAAAATGGCTCCTTTCACCTCTCGCACTCAAGGAGATTTGGGGTGGGGGAGAAGGACCCAAAAGGAGGACCCGGGAGCACCCCTGGCTATGAAGGAGATTTGGGGTGGGGAGAAGGACCCGGGAGCACCCCTGGCTATGAAGGAGATTTGGGGTGGGGAGAAGGACCCGGGAGCACCCCTGGCCATCCAGCAGATGTGGAAGGGGAGAGGGTCCAGGTGCTGTGGGTTGCAATGCTGGAGCTTCCAGTGTGGCACTGGGCTCAGTAGTGGTGTGGAGAATATGGTGCAGGCATGCTTGTGGTAGCTCCTTGGGACATCAGGGGAATCCACCACCGTTTATTACTGCTGCCTTCGCTGATGAAAGTGGTTTTGTGGTTTCTAGAAACACGCTCCTGTCTGTTTCCATGATAGAAAGGCTCACCTAATAATTTTTTTCTGGGCCATTGTACACTCTATCCATAATCAGATAACTTGCAGTCCCAGTGTTTTAACCATGATTAGTTTAGATTAGAAAGTATTATATACATTGGTGTTACTTCTAGTATGCTTGTTTCAGTCAGATTTCCTCAGGTATCGGTAGCAGTCTGGATTCAATTAGCAGATACACAGGCACGAGAAAAGTGAAGTTTAAATGCAAAGTGGGGCCCTGTAAATAACATTCCACTGTTTAAACTTTGCAAAGGTTGACTTCAAAATATGCCTGACCTCATCAACTACTTTGATCAATCATGTTGCCTCTGATGTTCCCTCAGCCCCTTTTATTGGTGGCAGCTGACTTTGTAGCCCACCTAAGCCCCCACATTAACAAGAATTATTTTCTACTTTGTGACTGTTTGATTTCTTAACTGTGCTTTAGAAGATGATAGGGTGTGCAGAAGACAAGTTGCAGTATTTCTTGATAATCTGATCTAACACAGGAGTTAGTAATCAGGACGCAGATGGACAGAGGAGGGCACTCTGATCCTTAAAATACAAAAAAGCCCTCGACCAACATTAAACACACCACTTGAGGCAAAGATTCCTTCTCGAGATTTTTTTTTTTTTTAAAGTTCTTGTCATTACCTAAGCACTATTAAAAGGACAGAAGAATATATCTCAGCATGGGTTGTGGGGGTATGAGGAATGGAGCATATAGGGGTAATTCTAATAACTTAATGCTGATTGAAGCAATCCCAAAACAGCTATAAGGAGATGTGTGGGTTACACCTTGGAAAAATGCAGACTTGTGGCTTATGACTGTCTTTAAAGGAGAGAATTGGATGCTTCAGTGTAAAGGAGATATTTCTAACTCCTTCGTTGACCACTGTTGATTGCAGCCTAACAAGACCATCTTGACAGGCTAGAACTGCATTGAGGTCAGGGCTTCCCAAGTTACTGTAAGTGGACCTCACTTCACTTGAGGTGCCCTACAAGGCCCAGCACCCCTGCACCTTGTGTCTAGCTCCTGTGTGGCTTGTTGAGGCATCCCAGCATCAAGGCACTGTTGATTTGCTTGGCTAAGCTGGCCAGGTATGCCCCAGCCATCCATTTTTATAGAGCACAAGTACAGGAGATTATCAAGGTTGACTTGTAGACAGCTGTTTCCTTAGGTTCATCAGTTGTACTGTGTGAGCTTCTTACTCATGGTTGACCCCCTGTTCTTGGGACCCCATGTTCTCTTTTTAGGGACAGCTTTCTTGAGTTTGAAATACAAGGAACTTGGTCTTGAGTGCTGGCATGATCAGCAGCAGAGCGCTCCAGCATGGTGCACAGGGGGGTTTCCCAGACCAGAGGAACCTCATGGGAGCTGAGAGCTGTACCAGCAACACCCAGCTCATGCCTCTCGGCACCTGAGGAGAGCTAGGCAGGGCTAGGAGCAATGTAGCCAAGTGCCCTGCCCCCCTCCCCCATAAAGGAAGCCCTTAAAGAGGGCAAGCAGCCAGAAGCACTGCCATTAGGGCAGCCAAACAGGGCCTGGTGCTGCAGTTTGTACAGAAGGGTGTGCAGGAAGGGTGCTGAGGCCCTGCTAGCCTGACCAGGGAGCAACGGTATCCACTAGACAGAAAACTATGACTTCTTTAAGCTCTGCATCCGTGTCAGCTGCAGCTGCCCAGACAGAGCTCCAGTGGGAGCACATAGCCACGCAGGTGCCAGGCTGCGGAGTATCTGAATCTTCCAGGCTTTTGTGCAAAACCATGTCAGCATGGGCACAGCCTGGGTTCCTCCATGTCCTCTTTATCCCTGGTATTAAACCAGCTGTATAAGTTTCTCTGGAAAGGTTTGAGTGTAGTGGATTGGATTGAAATATTTAAAGAACATGATGGCAGCTCTAGTCTTTCTGGAAGCTTCCCTGTAATGAGACATGGGTTGTTGGTTAGCTTGAGGTGAGTTGACCTTGCTGAAACTTAATAATTGGAGACATCCCAGAACGTTGCTTAAAATAACCTAAGGTGGCAGCCCCTTCTGGCCTGCACAGCTGTTTGTTAAGGTGGCCATCAAGCATCCACAATTACATGTTTTACCTTTACTTTACCTTTACCAAGCAAAGAGGAGCGGGAGAACTGTTCTTCAGACACAGCGTCCTAACCCTGAGCATGGAGAATCGATGGGCTGGAAAATCTTCAGCTCTTTCTGTCAAAACAGCCCCAGGCCTGGGTTGTTTTGGAGCATACATCCTGTGGGAGCCACGCGCGGCTAACCCTGCCAGACCAACCGCATGTTCTCCCTCTGCGTGCGCTTGCTGGAGCAGTGATCGCATCTGCTGCCCTGAGCCCAAGGCTCCTGGAAGGCCTCTGGCAATGGGCATGGCTTCCATGGCACATCACCAGCGTGCTCATGCATGTCTATTTTCTCCCGTTTCCTTTTCCCTTTGTTACATTCCAGCCCTGAAGGATCAATTGGTATTGTTTAACCTTTATGGGAGAAGAAAAGAAGCAGGTGCCAACAATTTCTGTCGGGGTGCAGGTGATGCATGAAATATGAACTGGTCTGTGGGCAGCTTTGCCAGTGCCTTAGTGGATACTGGCCCTATGTTCAGAGTCAGAAGTGTCTTTAATTTCCTCTTGGGCTCTGTGGTGCGTTCAGATCACTGAGAATTTAAGATGTGATGGGCTTTGCAGGATTCTCTTGGGGTTTTGGTCTTGGTTGTGTCCCCACTCCATATTGAGTTTCCTATGGGATGCCTGAGGGACAGCAACACTGGCTTATCTCAGCATTCACAAAACACTCATTTTTCCTAATTTTCTGACTCTGTAACACATTTTTAAGAGGAATTGAATCTAATGTGGAACCGAATGTTGAAAATAATCTAATATGGACTCCAACAGTATGTTGAGAAGACAGGTATAGCGTTGCCTCAGAGGTTATATGAGTGAGATATGAGTTGGGAGGGGCATGAAGAATGTGTGACAAGGCACGATAAGTTCAGTAATTGGTGCCAGAGGCTCTTCCCTTAAGCAGTAAATACTTGGGTCCTCTTGAGTCCTGTATGGGTCCAGATGCCAAGGGGTGTCTGTGTCCCTAAGTTTCTGTAAGTGATGGAGGGTGAGTCTCTGGAGCCATCTTACTGAAAGCCATATAGAAACATCATGAAACAAACAACTCATTATCCAATCTAGGCAGCTCCTTCAGTACTTGTGTCAAACTGAAAGACAACTCTTGGATTGGGGGCATCTACCTCATTCCAGAAATCAGAGGTACTGTCCTTTAGAAACAGTCTGGAACATCTTGAAAACTTACAGAAAGCACTGAGTTGAATGTCTGTATCCTTTTCCCTGAGATGATTTTTTTAAAAAATAAATCAAAATGGATTATGAACGAAATCCCATTCATCCTGGAAGGCAAGTGTAACCTAAAGACTGATGAGTGAACTCCCAGGTACCTTTACATTTCATAGAGTCAATATTTGTTCTTTCTCCATTTGTAACCCCATTACTCTCTCTAGGTGGGCAGGAGATTTCAAAGGGGGACCATTTCTTTTTCTTGATTAATGCATTAATGCTAGGTGGTTTGTCATAGTAAATTATACCTACTATCACAACCTGCTCATGCAAGAGAAAAAAGAAGACAAAAATTTATGACCAAATTGCTCGGAGTCACAGTTTCTTACTATTTTAAACAAAGCAAGCCAACTTCTGCTCTTCATTACTGTGTGAACAGTGACAAAACTGGGGAGAAAATGTGATCCAATATCCTTTGTTTTGCAAAACCCCTTTAGAAATCATAACATTAATTTCCACTGCACTGGTTCAACTGCGTGCCTTATTATTGCATGAAGATAGGTGGGAGACAGAAAGTACTGCTTCATTTTATGTCTCACTTAGCTTCCCCTGGCTTCACAGCAGGGCTTTCACCTGAGAACCAGCCTTCACAAGCTTTGCGTCTCTGCCACCTCCTCCACAGAAGCAGCAGCCGCTATGGACACTTGCTTCCTAAACCAGCTGAAGAAGCCCTCATGTCTCCTAGGTATTCATAATATTATTTGTGGCAATCTTCTTTTGGTGAAAACCAAACTGCCTCAAATCAGCACTTAGGACTGGGACTCTTTTTAATGAACACAGCTGCTTTTCCTTTAATGTCAGAAGGTAGTTTTTGCAGTGGGAGGACTATATGGAGGCTAGTTGGTGTGCTGTGTTGCGGTAGATTCAGTGAGCTGAAAATAAACTATTTTACCTGTCACTGCAAAAAAGGAGAAGGTGATTTGGCTAGTTGTGTATGCCCAAGATGGCGCTGGCAAGTGAAGCAAGAAATTTTCAGCAATGTAGTAATAAATATGAAAGATACTCCATGGGCAACAGCATCTCAGGTTGGGAATGACTAGGGAAGGGCTGTGCATGAAATAGCAGCCAGGGGATTACTGCAGAACAAGGTAGAGAACAAGCACCAGAGTGACAGGCAGGGGAAGACTGGGAGGGTGATGCTGGCTTGTCAATCTATCGCAAAGTACTGGTCCAGCAAAAATCCAGAAGGGCTTGAAAGCTGAGTGGGCTCTAGTCCCTTTTTACCTCAGCTGAGGTGTTTCTGAGGCAAGTTACTTTTGTATAGAAATGCCACCTTTTATACGAGGCTGATGCAGATTCCCATTGCTTGCAACCCCTAAGCTAATGATTAGCATACCCACACAGCTCTGCACATAACAGTGCTTTCAGTTCAGACAGTGCCTAGCCTGGTGAACGCAGACATTTGCAAATCTCTTGTAAGCTACTGTATAGTCTCCTTCCTTCCTCTGCTTTCTTTGTATATGGCCCAGTAAGTAACGTCACTGCATTAGGTATTAGCGATGTGTCTTTGAGCCAGGTGCCCAGAGACAACGAATGCAGTAAAATTTCAGTATGAGCTTTCTTCAGTGGGAAGTGTCTCTTACCCTAGAAACAAGTTAACTGGAGTTCCCTGATGCTAGTATTGTGGCTACAGAGTGCAAAGGTTTGAATGGTTTGAACTTCAGTGCCTTTGGAAGTTCCTTAGGCTGTTTTAGATTGGATAATCCAGCGCTGTCTGCAATGCCCAGCACACCTGGACTGTGTCACTGGGTAGTCTCTTGAGACTGTAAAACTAATAACTGACAATATTGTTGTCCTGAGTACTTAAATGCATGTGGAAGCATACAGTTACTCCTGAAATAGTCCTTTCAAACAGAAAAGAGTAAAAAAAGCAGAAGAAAATGTATTTTTAAGCACATGTGAAAGGAGAATATAAACCTGTTCTTCATGCAAATGGCAGACCTATTCCATTGTTGAATTTGCACTGAGGCCAGTGAATTTACACTTGGGATTAATTTTACCCATTCAGCAGAAAGGCATTTCCTCTGATTCCCTTTGATTTCTTACCAGTTTGTGATCTGTGAGCCAGACTTTTTTTGTGTGATTTTCTGTCTGTACAAAAATGAGGGAAATACCCTGTGCCCCTAGGCAAAGATAAGCCTGAGGCGAAAGCTGATCTGTCCGTGTTATGCTGGAGATTTGCTTGCTATATGTTCCTCACATGTTCTTCAGCTCTGCCTTCTGTTAGACCTGTCCTTTAATATAGAGAACATGAGCAAGTATTAAGCTTCAGTGAAATTGGTTTTCTGTAATCTAGAATTGTTCAAATCCATCCATGATCAGAGACATGAGGATGGGAGGGACTTAGAGAGATGTGTTGTTGGTTCACTGTCACAGGAGAAGATAGTCCTGGCCCTGAACCTGGGGAGCCAATAAGATTTTTTTCATTGACTTCACCAGTTCAAACTTGAGCGCAGTTTATACTGGATGCCCCTGTAGGAACGGTCTATCCTGCTAACCGCTGTAAATCGATGGGAGCATGGCGGGTAGCAGCCTGGGCTGTAGCTGTGCTGGAGTCTGGAGGTAGGACTGCAGGAGGCACTGTCATTCCTGGGCAGCTCCAATCAGGCATGCCTAGGTAACAAGATGGAGAAGATGCTGTAACACTGGCAGACAGTACCAGTCTGCCCTGTGGGTCCAAGGTTATTTATTTGGTTCTTAGCCCATGCCACTGTGTCTTCGCCATGGCTATTAAGAACTTCTGAAACACTGGTGAGTCTTTTAGCACACACCATCTGGCCATGTTCCAGCTATGAAGCTCCAAAGCAGGATTCCTTCCTACCTGTTGGGAGTGGCCCAAGTCCCTGCCAACTCCCAAGCCATGCTCAGGAATTGTCTGGATGCCAGGTGGCCTATGTCAAAAGTGTGCCAAGGACTAGTCCAACAGGTAGCTGTAACCAGATGGGTTGCAGTGCCTGTGTCCACACCCTTGCTTGGTTCCGCTTATTACTATAGACATGGATGTTATGCAAAGGCTTCATGGCTATACTTGAAAATGTAGTTTTTGGGAAGGAAGATCTTTGGCAATGAAAATGGCTTTCCCAACCTAAGTGTCTAATGTGAGTTATAACAGTAGTTGCTATAAGGATGGGGTGTGATTGTGTGTAGAGGATGTGTGTCCATGAGGGACAGGAGGATCTGGGGGAGTGCTGAAGGTCTCTTTTGTTGTTCTTCAGCTATTGCGCTTGCATGCCCTCAAGGTGGAGTCCACAGTACTAGTGAGGTTTGGGATAGGTGCCGGTAGTATCATTTTAAGTATCATTTTAAGGTTGAATATTGAGATTATTCCTGGTTTGTATCAAATTGCATCATGGCATGTTTCTTCCACAGGACAAGCAGAGAACTTCCAGATGAGTAAATCAGAGCAAGAGTTCTGGTTCCTGTGGAAATGAACAACAATGTAAGTTATCTGTGAGGGTTGGTAGTATAACGGGAAACAAAAGGGACACAGTGGAGATCAAGATTAAAAGGAGTCTGTAGCCTGAAGTGACTCTCTCACCTACACAGCAGCAGGATAGAGACAATTCTCCCTTGGTTACCATAGGTGAGATAATAGAAAAAACATACCCCTGCTCACATTGAACAATCTGGGATGTCTCTGGTCTTCAAAGCAAAGACCATCTAGGTCAGAGGTAGGTATCTGCAGGTGTAAAATTCATCCTCTTATCTAACAAGCACTCTTAGAGAGCTACAGAGTATACTAAAGGAAAGATAGCAGTCGCAAAAGAAAGCCAGTACGTACTGTCACCCAATTGATGGAGAAATCTTCCCAGGAATACTGTTAGAAGAGGACTAATGAGTCAGGTCAAGTGGGAAAAGCGTTTCATCTTACAGATAAAAGACAGTGCATGTCCTGAAGGTCTTGGTGAACTTCAGGGTCTCAGCTGGGTGCTGTATGCCCACATAGCAAAAAATCTCAGGGAACAACATCCAAACAGGCAGGACAGATGAAACACAGGGAAAAGGAAGGATCCAATTCACAGCTGAGGAACTTTGAACCTTGAAATTCTTGTCTCTTGAAATCCTTATGGGACTCACAGGGGAGTACAAAGATGAAGATGATTCCATATCCCTGGAGTTCTAGTACAGTGATTAATCCAAGAACATCCTGTACACAAGGCGCCAACTAAATCCAGTCAGATATCCCCAGATAAAGCACCAGACTGTACAGTATCCTCTTACATAGAACATGGCATCACTATACTGAGGAGGATGCTAGCTGAGAGAGGTTTCAACATCAATTACTTGGTGCAGACACAAGGAGAAAGTTTTCTGCTTTGTTGCAGGTCACTTTGTAGTCTCTAGATATTTTATTTTTGACATTTTTGCACATTGGAGGATTTTGCATTACTCTGTACATTTCCCAATGTTTTAGTGGGGTAAGTGCATCAATTAGGTCCTTTGCTCTACATGTAATTATGTTAAAGCAACACTCCCACTCCAAACCTGTCCCAGTATGGAGCAAAGTCCCCCAGGTTTGTATTTGTTTTGTAAACTGGTGTGATTGAATGATGCAAAATGTGAAAACTTCAAAGGCTTATCAGTTTGAATATTCTGCACAGCTGTTGTTTAACATTGAATATGAACGCAGGGGAAGATTTTACTTGTGAGATGCTTGGTGTTGTATTGCAAAACTACATTATGTGAAGTCCTGTGCCTTCAAATTGATGAAAGCAAACAGCACTTACTTCCATGAGTAACCCCATCTGTTTCTGTAAGACACTCTAAGGGGAAAGATTAGGGGAAAAAAAAGAAGAACAAAGAGCTGTACTATGCTGGGAAGCTTTGCTATTTTATATTTGAAGCTCTGTCCACACAGTTTAGATATATTTCTGTAGGTAAAAATGCACAGATACTTTGTCACAGAATCACAGAGTCACAGAATGGTCGGGTTTGGAAGGGACCTCTGGAGATCATCTAGTCCAACCCCCTGCTAAAGCAGGTTCACTGAGAGCTGGTTGCACAGAGTTGCATCCAGGCAGGTTTTGAACGTCTCCAGAGAAGGAGACTCCACAGCTTCTCTGGGCAACCTGTTCCAGAGCTCTGTCACCCTCAGAGGAAAGAAGTTCTTCCTCACATTCAGGTGGAACTGCCTGTGCTTCAGTCTGTGCCCGTTGCCCCTTGTCCTGTTGCTGAGCACCTGGATTCATTCTAGGTATTTGGTGATCTCGATTCATTCTAGGGCTGATTTTTGGTAATGCTTTCCTGTTTTTCACTAACCCTGCACCACTGCCCTCTACCTTGCTGACTAAACCATCAACAGCTTGAAGAAGGGCTGCTCAGTAGAAAAGCCAGACCAGGATTAGCTTTCAGCTAGAGAACCATATGTAGGGTTGAAGCCATTTGTTTATACAGTCACAAGCAGGTTTATTTGTACAAATGTGCTAGGACTAGCCTTGCTTTCTGAACCCTAAAGAGCCTGGCCCTGTCCTCTTGACACTTGCCCTTAAGATACTGGTAGACACTGAGAAGGTCCCCTCTCAGTCTTCTTTTCTCCAGGCTAAACAGCCCCAGGTCTCTCAGCCTTTCCTCATCAGGGAGATGCTCCAGTCCGCACATCATCTTTGTAGCCTTCCGCTGGCCCCTCTCCAATAGTTCCCTGTCTCTCTTGTTATTATCTTATATTCATTTACAAGGAGGCAATGTGGCCAAGTGGAAAGAGCCCTAACCAGACGTAAAGACTGAAAGTGTTTACATTTTCCTATATATGACAGTTTCCCCTGGCTGACCTTGAAAAAGTAGTGACCTCAAACATATGACTGTACTTCACCCATGTGTGAAATGGCAGAATGCAACAGTGGTCTTTTGGGGAGTGCTTTGAGACCTTATGGAAAAAATGGGAAGAAGTAATATTACTAGGGTTCAGCAAGCAAGGCTAGTCCTAGCACATTTGTACAAATAAACCTGCTTGTGACTGTATAAACAAACATGGCTTCAACCCTACATATGGTTCTCTAGCTGAAAGCTAATCCTGGTCTGGCTTTTTTACTGAGCAGCCCTTCTTCAAGCTGTTGATGGTTTAGTCAGCAAGGTAGAGGGCAGTGGTGCAGGGTTAGTGAAAAACAGGAAAGCATTACCAAAAATCAGCCCTAGAATGAATCGAGATCAGCAAATACACATGAAACTGGGAATCAATCTAACTGAGTCCATTCCTGATTACCATTTATAAACTGGGTGATGTTGGGTGACAAAACTGGATGACAAATTGCTTCACTTATCAGTGCCTCAGTTTCTCCAGTTACAGTTGCACTTAACTGCTTTTAAAGAACTCTGGGAATTTGCATGCGTGTTTCAGACATTATGGGTTTATGTATAGCAGAAGGATAGGCTCTGCAAGAGACAGGAGTATGGGAGGAGAAAGAACAGCGCACTTAAGTATCATAGTCAAAAAGGATAACTGAGGTACAGTTCTCAAGCATCCTGGACTAAAGCCAGGTTGGGATTCAAGTGCCTAACTTATGGTTTAGCTGTGACTGGAGAAGTACCCCAGGAGGTGGGACTGGTTTGTGTGTCTTGGTGCTGAGTGGCTACAGCACTGGTTTCTGCAGGGGAAGCTGAGGGGTGCTGACCTCAGGCCTAGGCTCTGTGTATGTAACCAGGTGCTATGGACTTCTTCACTTCTTAAGCTGGACATATAGACCCCATGTGCTTTTTGCCATGAGCAGGAAAGTATTAAAGTCCAGCTCAGACACAAGGCTCTGTGTCTTCCAGAAGGACAAAGCGTTTTTAAGTACACCCAAATGATGTATGTAAAAAAAAAAGTACTCATTCTCCATAGTTACTCTGTGAGAGAAATAAACCAAATAATCATTCCTCCAAGCTAAGATGTATTGCTGAACTGCCTCAGAACTGGCCTATTCCTGCTTCTGGGTGGCTTTGGGGACAAGTATCATCATCTGCATTATTACCTGTCCCCAGGAGACATATTTAAAGCATGGCTGGATTTCAAGGGCTGTTACTCCGAAAAACAAAAGGCCATATTGGTGTCCTCTTGATTCGTGTTTACCCCATGAGACTGCTCATGGAGAGAGGCCATCCTTTGTCTGTGCTGCAGTTGGGACAGGTGGCCTCTTTCCGTTTGAAACACACAGCTGATGTTCCCACATGCCCTAAGGAATAAGGGCATTATGGAGATGGGCTTTAACTGAATTGTCTGTTTCCCAAAGACAGATCTATCTATCTATCTATCTATCTATCTATCTATATCCCTTTGTATATATATTTTATTTTTTCCTCATCAAGAGCTGCTTTCCTTTTGGAAGGCATCTTTACAAACTTGCTTAAATACAAAACCTTCACATTACACTGATGTAAACTTCTTCCCCTCTTCTTTGACTTTATTAGCAATGACCTAAAGGGCTGCTCAAGCACACTTCCCATGTTTAGCCTTAAACTCTTTGTCACCAGATATTTTTCCTTCCTCATATACTGAGTCAGCCAAACCTAATTACCCTTTAATCAGTAAAATCAACACCTGCTAACAGGGTGGGCTCTTTTCAGCAAATAGTGCTTCCCTTTTCCAGAGCACTGATAAATTTCCAGGGACCCTATTGTTTCTTTGTCCTGCTGATAAGGATCTTTGATTGCTAATCTGGTAATGGGTATGGTTATCTCTTGCCTTTAAGGCGATAGTGGTGAATCTTCCCCTTGGCAAGGGTTGCAGAAATAAGTGAGACAAGATTTATATATAGATGCTAGGAGCCAAACGTCCTGATCTTTTCTCTTTAAAACTTAAGTCAAAGCTGGAAAGTATGGGTCAGAGAGGTCTGACATGTGAATTAAAGTCTCAGGTGAAATGAAGAGTAAGGCAGCCCATAGAAGCTCCTAGTCTTTGATCTTGCTTAATCAGCCATCTGCAAAAAGTAAAGGTGGCCGGATTGTCTGCAGGGAGGGACTGGGACTGGATTGTACAGAGCCTGGTGGACCTCAGGGTATGTCTGTGCTGTGAGGTCTACCCAGAGCCACCACTGTCCTTGAGAGGAGACTCATCTGTACCTTCACTGTAGATCCTCAGTGTGTGAAGAGCTGTTTGTGGGAAGGAGGGGTGCTTAGATGCAATTCAGGCCAGACCAGCCTCTTGTTCACATGGTCTGGGTGAATGGGTCATGGACAGGATTTTTGCTCAGATTCAAGATTTCCCATGCTACCCTCATCCTCAGCGTGGCTGGCAGGAGATTGAGCAAATGGCAGTATGGACAGAAAGCCAACAGGGCTGCGGGACTTACAGCTGTCCTTGAGGTTGGCTTCTAGCACACAGATTGTCCCAGGACAGATTTCTGGTGGAAACAATGACTGTGGTGTTCATGGCAGCACTCTTGAAAATATCTTTCACATATAACCTGACAGCCAGTCTGATTTTCATCTGAGAACAGCTGAAACATTGTTAGACATTTCAGCATTAGAAACTCTATAAGCACTCTCAGCTCTGAAAAAAAACCTACTCCCTTTGGGCTGAAGTCTCTTATACTTGTTTTCAGTCTAAGGTGAATGTTTTTGGGAAGTTTCACTTCATTCCATGTGGATGAACAAGACAGAGGAGTAAAAGCCAGCTTTGGTTTTCCTTGGATGTTCCCACGGAGGTTATTTTTGCTGGATAGAATCTGCAGCTTTGTTCAGGAGCTGTACACATGCCTGGCTACATCTCGCCTTCCCTAGCAGCCCCACACAGAGCTGCTCCATAGGTTTGTATAGGTGTATACACAGGCTGCTAAATGGCCAGTGTTGGCTTTGCCTGTGAAAACTATCCCCCGCTTTCCCACACTGACACTCAGCCTCTGCTCTAGCCTAGATATGTTGGTTATGTCCATTATTTGTCTGCAAACCTGTGCCTGAGCTGCAGCTAACACTGATGGCTGAAGCTCAGGATCTCCTTCCTGTACCCAGGGAGAACAGGGTCTGCCACTCCAATCCACCTCTGTGTCCCAGCACTCAGCTCAGCTCTTCCAAGTTAGCATGGATGACTTGATGCTGCCAGAGTATGGATGAAGATCAGGCGGGATCAAGTACTGGATGTACTTCCAGGTGAGCTGAAACCTTCCTTTAACTCTGTAGGGTGAGTAGTGCTTGAGTAAGCAGCTAAGGCCATGCTAGTTGCAGGTTAAAGTAATTGCTATGGAAGGGACAGGTCTCCTGGGTCTGAACGCCACAGGTTAGGATCTGCATGAAAATCCTCTGTTGAGTTTGATGGAGGGGAGAGGGGTCCAGTGGGATACAGGGAGCCTGGCATAGCTGGCTGCTGTCGAAAGGAAAGAGGATTTTGGATATGTGGGCTGACACCAGTCCCAGCCCTGCAGGGAGATCCAGGAGGGGTTGATTCCTGGGCCTGTGCAAAGTCTCTTCCGTTGTAGGATCACTCTCAACAGTGGACACAGCTGAAGGATTCTCCTGTCACCAGCCTGGCAGGACACCACTGCTCACAGTAATGTCAGCAGCAGCTACAAACACGCATCACTCCAAAAATCTGTGTGAATTCAGGCACTTTGTTTTGGGCTCCCTCCTTTGAAAATACTGCCCATCCTTCTGTCCGTCTGTCTGCACCAGAGAGACAAGATCCCTGGGTATCTAAATTAACAGCAACGGGGCTTCTCCAAACCAGCCCCCCGGCACACACACACCCCCCCGCCCCGACTCTCCCCCCTAACAGCTTGCAGTGGCACTGCTGGACAGCTGCACAGTCATTGTCTGCAGCAAATTTGGGCGAAGCGGTGGCTTTTAGGACCCTGGGACCTCCGCCAAGGCTCAGGTAGGTCTGTCTCATTCGTCAGCCTCCCTCAGCCGGGATTCATTCACTCCCAGGGATGTGTGTGTGTGTGTGTGTGTGTGTGTGTGCTGAGCGCTTTTCCCTTCCCGCTGCTGGCTGTGATCCTTCCAAGCAATGGGACTAACATTGTTCTCCGGGCAATGAGGAGTACTGGACTGGGACAGAAAGCACTTTCCTTTTCTCTGGAAGTAGAAAAGCTGTGAGGATACTTAAGGATGTGCTGGCCAGATGTGTCTCCCACCTCCACCTTCCTCATAGGACTCATGTGCTTGACAGCTTTCAGCAACTTTGCTAAGACTTCTGCAGACTTCTCAGGTAGGGGAGAAGCGCTGATCCCTTGTGTGCTGGACGGCTGCCTATGGATCGGAGCTCTTCTTACAGGGCTCAGAGCAGCTCGGAAAGTGGATGTGAGCAGATCTAGGGTAGTTATGTCGGGAGTAATTTTAATCTTTTAAAAATAAGCCGATTAAAAGCATCTTCTGTAAGAGGATTTTGAGTTTGTTAAAAGCCTTTCTCAATAACCCTTAGTAAAACTATTTCAGCAGAGTTCGAGTAACTTTGGGAACAAGGAAGGGAATAGTGTTAACTCATTTAAGTTTGTAGCAGGTTTTGTGCTGTTTCTCTGAGGAGTGAAAAGAGCTAGATTAGCAGACTGGGGAGGTCTAGGATATAAATTAAAGCTAACATAGCAAGACCCAATTATTTTGTAGTGGGCCAGGTTCCCCTCCTCTTAATGTACAGCTTCCGATCATTGTAAAAGCCCCAAGCTGAGATAAAGGAGATGTTACATGCACAGAATAAATTATATTCTGAGCCTATGCTTACTTAAGCCGGGAGAAGAAATTTCTCATTTCTAAATAATCTGAATGGAAAAATATTTTGAATTGTGCATAGCCAGTAAATAGAGAATACTTTGAAGGTATGGAGTCCCATGTAAATTTTATAACTATGTACAGCTGCATCAGTCACTGTAAAATTACCTTGCTGCTTCTGTCCTTTGTGGATGTGCATGTGGATCAGAGAAAATATAGATCTCATTTTACAGTTGAGCAGGGTTGATTAGTTTGCTCAGGAATGCCTAGTGAGGGTCATTTTGCTTTTGGGGTATTGATTCTAATTTTGGGTCTTAGTGTGAAGAACTAGTCTGGCATATTCTTTAGGTGTGTGTTGCAAAACTCTTGTAGTGGATAAGAGCTGCTAATTATAGTTAAAAGTGTCATTTGCAAGAGCTGAGTCTCACTAGACTTGGGTGTCAACACACCACAACACTGCTGCTCACTCCTGGGAGTGCGTGTGTCTGCGTGCTGTGAGATTTGTGTTAGAAATGAGGAGCCTGGGGGGGAGGGGGGAGAATATACACACTATCTTGAAGTCTTAATGTAAATTGAAGGGGGCTGACTTGCTTGTGATTCAGTCTCCTTTGGAGGCAGATCAGTCCTGGGGGCTGCCATTCAAGGCAGGTCTGCCTCTGAATGGGAAGGACTGAGGCATTTCCGTGTTTCTGGTGTGTTTTTATCACTTTCTTGGCATTGAGCTTTCTCTATGCTCCTCCTTGCAAACAAGTTAATGAAGAAGGGGGTGCACGGAGCAGGCACAACAGGAGCTAAAGCTGCAATGGGACAAGTTCTAGTCCCTCTGAAATATAAAGGTTGTCCCAGCCAGGCTAAATTGCTAAGCATTAAAATGTACGAAAGCGTCACAGAGCAAGGGTATTTTACAGTGTGGGTATACAATACAGCCAGAGCAATGGAAGCAAATTCAACAGGCTTTGGTGATGCTGGCGGGAGATGGGCCGGGGGGGGAGATGCTGTTGTTTTGAAAAATGGATAAGGTTGCTGATAACAAAATCATGTTTCCTGCAACATCCAACTGTACTGTTATACTTTGGGAGGAGTAGTTTAAAACCCTGTGTGCATGCATGGTGAGGCTGTACTCTGAAGCAGGGTCTGTAATCCCAACAGCACAATCTCCCATGAGTTTCCACAATTGTTGAAATCTTCTGCCAGATCCAAGCTATGTTTCCTGATAGCAGCTTGGCAAATGTCCCCAGTCTTGTTGGACTGACCGTACCTTGCAGCACAGGAAACATGGTTTGCCACAGGAAAGGGTTGTACCCAGTGTGTAGCAGCTCAGATATGGTTTTGTAAGTTATGGAGCTGGGTAGCCACAAGGTGAAAGGGGGTAGGAAAAGGCACAGCATTGCCCAGATCACACCTTATGTTCCCCCAATGCATTTTGCAAAGACCCCATTCCTCTCCCTCCAATGCCTGAGGGTACCATGTGTGAGTGAAGGCACAATGGCCCAGATAACTTATGGAGCACGTGGTTTGTTACTGTTACCCCTATATATGAATTGTCAGCTGGCATGAGGAATGAAAGGGACTAGCCTGTTATCATAATTTGACCGTAATGTTTTCTGGCTACTTAAATTTTCTGTGCTACAGAGTGTTCTAGGTTCTTCCCAATGTGGCTGGAATTGAGCAAGTGAAAGTCTCTGGGGAAACCAAAGCTTTACCATATGATATCCCATGTAGCAGTGGTGGATCAAAAACATAAATTGTCTGCATCCCAGGGAGATGAATGGATTTGTATTGCTTATTGCTGCTGAGGAATGCAAGGCTTGCTGGGTCCTATAGAGGTTTCTGCAGGAGTTCGACTGCTGCCCGCATGCTGCAGGGAGATGACACAGCTCATTGCGATGTAAGGGCTTTTCCAAGTTCCAAATACCAGTACCGTCCAGAGAGAGCAGCAGATGCTCTTTGGAGAAGAATGTTTTTTTTTTAACTCAGTCCCGTAGACCTTGTTCAGCAACAAAGCTTTACTGGCTTCTCAGCTTGGTTCAGCTCAGCACTACCAGGGAGGTGCTGCTGTTAGTGATAGGTCACAGCCTTTTCGTGGTGGGCCAGAGTGCATAGATCCAGTCCTGAAAAGAAACAGCTTAGGGATGGTCAGTCGTAAGCTCTAAGTAGATCACAAAGAGCACTGATCTTACTCTCACACTGCCCCTATGCATTAGGACTGGCCAAAAGACTTACCAAGAATTGCAAACCCACCCATGTCCTACTCACTGCTCCCAATATTCTCCCACTGGCTGGGTCTTCAAGGTGTGTGTCTCTTGGCTGCAGGAAGATGTCTTTCTTACATAGGTTATGGCAAGGCACCCTGAGGGAGTGCCCAGAGGTGTGGTGAGCTGAGGCAGTCATGGGAAAGCACAGGTAGAGCTGGTGGGGATCTCTGTCATCTCTGCTCCCAGGCCTCTGAGCACATGGTCTCACACTGTGACTCCATCCCTCCTGTTTGAACAGCTCAAACACCACAATGTGAACATGATGAGTGCGTGTCCTGCTGGGGACTTGTGCAATCTGAGATGTAAGAATTAAAATTCCTTTTAAGTGAAGTATTTGAACTATGTGAAGAGTTTTGAAGTTGTCTTCTTTAATAGTTCTTTAAACATTGATGTTTGCGGGAGGGTGTTGGGGGTAGGAAGTGGGTCCTTGGGGAGAGAGTGGAGTTATCAGGCACTTTGCAGCCACTTCTTAAGAAGGCCTGGACTTTTTCTCTGTGGCTGCTTGTAGTATGGGCTCTTGATCTAATCTCATTCTGTGATCAGTTCTTGTGCTCAAGACTGTTTGAAGGCTTAGGACCTAGTGTCTTGATGTGTCGCATAGCCCTTATGTTCAAGGTGACACTTGAAGGCTGTGATGAGGTGTGAGGTAAGAGGCTGGTCTTTTGAATCTCTGTGCTTTAACTATAAACCCTTAATCTAATCTCAGTCCTAGCAATGAACTCTCTGAAATCCCTGCTGGCTGATAAAACTTCACCTTTGTTTTAGCCCTTTTCTGTCTGTGGTGGGTGTCCAAGAGAAAGTAATATCCTTGCCCTGCGAGAGGAAGCTGTGCCACGGCTCCTCTGCATAGGCTCTGGGAGGCAGTGATCCATGTGCAGTGCATAGAGCTTGCTCCTTAGGGGGACTAGGTTAATGAAAATGGGGCCAAAATTAGTCATTGGTACTAACTTAAAATGCAGGCATTGAAAGCTGTCAAAAACTTAGTCAACAGGTATTGCTCGTTTCCTGTGTGGTGTCTCTAGCTCCAGCCATGGGGTTCCTGTCTCTGAAGTTAGTCATGCAGACACATGTTGAATTCTACTCTGCCCACTGCCAGCCAAGGTGACCATTTAATTTCCAGCTGCATACCTGCAGGGAATTAGGCTTATGTAATTATGATGCTGTGCTCCAATTCTCCTCAATAACTTTCCCATTCATTAGCTAATTTCAAGCACATTGGGCAGAAAGGTAGTGGCATCAGATCTATGTGATTGCTGTGAGTTTCATGTTAGTGGAGATGGGTCCCTTCACTGTTGCCACAGTGCAGAAAAGGTTGTGCTGTGAACTCAACCACTTGCAGACATAGAGAATCCCCTGTAGGGACCTAAGCCAAAACCATAGGTTTCTAGGCATGGAAATAGCTTTGATGGGAGCTCATGCTTTTTCTGACACAGAAGAACCCAGCTGCAGGACATAAAGTTGTAGGAATAACAGCCCCAGAAGTGCTACTCCCCCTGGGCCTGCTTTAATATTTATGTTCTTTGCATCATATTTGGCACAAGTTGGATGTGAGCAGCACTTTGCTTAAGGGAGCTGATCCGGCATCGAGCCAGATGAATACTGATAACTCCCATCCACACCCTACAGGTGAGCCCTGGGTAGCTTTTGGGACCTCTTCCGAGAGGCTTTTCCTGGCTTTGAAAGCACAAAGATATTTTTTGTTGTTGGTTGTTTTTTTTCCCCCTTTTCCCCAAGAATGGCAGGTTTCAACGGAAAGCTGCTTTTGCCACATCCCTGCTAATTGGCTCAGTGTGTTTGTTTGAGCTGATGAGGGCTGGAGTTGGGAGGGGAAAAGCACTTCTCCCTGATTGCATTTAATCGGTCCATAATAAAGGCAATTTGTTTGACAAGTCCATTCACCAAATTATCACCAAAATCTACATGCTAACAGCTTCTGAATGGCTAACAGCTCTGAATGGGTCGATGGTGTCAAGGGGGCTCCGGGATTTCCATGTGTTGAAAGCTGCAGGCTGTAAAAAGGGGATTTTCAAGAGAAAGGCAGATACAATTTCTCTTCCAGTGTGGTGGTGTAACTCAGTAATGAGGTTTGTGCTTTTGACCCCAGGGACAGATATGCTTTACACTTCGTTTAAAGACTGGGCCAAACCCAGGCCACCCCTATACCTTCTCTTGGTAAAGGGCTCTGAGTGATGAGGTTGGAGGGACCTCAGGCTGCTGCTTGAAGAGGTCCTTGCCCCAGGCAATGTTTTCCTCCTCAGCTGGAGGTCGTACATGCCAAGCCATCAATCACAGCTGTGTGGGCTGCAGTTTGGCTTGCTGAGGGACATCTGTGCTGGGGTTGAGAAACTCTCCTTTGCAGAGGTAAGAAAACCCAAAATCTCATCAAAACCACTGTTGGCCTCTTCTGGTAATGTTGTTGTGCATTGTCTGGTAATGATGTGGCTGCATGATGAGCTGTAGGAGATGGGTCTGGGGAGCTGAGAGGGTGGCTGGGTCTGGCAGCCATGGCAGAGCGGTTCTCACAAGGTTTTGTGTCATGTCTGTCTGTCAGTGAGAAGCAGTCTAAAGACCTCAGAGAGCTGAGAGATGTTGGAGGAGGAAATCGGGGGGTGTGTGTGTCCAGTGCCAGTTCTGCTGCTGTTGGGAGAGGAGGAGAAGCTGTAGCACAGAAGCTGGGACTATTTCAGTGCCTTAGTGAGTTGTTCCAGTTTTTCAGCAGGGATGCAGCTTTGTGGGCATCAATATACCACATTAAGCAAAGATGTAAGTGTCTATGCACTGCTGTCCTGAGGCCTGCTCCAGAAGACACTGTGTATTTCCCAACAGTTGTGACGATAGTGCTGTGAGGGCTTGCTGACTCTTAAAATGTTCAGTTTACTTTTACTGATAGTCGAGGGCACCGAACTGAGTTTCAGGAAGAGAAACACGTGTTTCCAATTCTGTGTGTTTGTGGTCCTGGGCTGTGACTAGAGGTGTTGCTGTTACTGCTGCAAAAAAACAGTGGCAGGTCTGTATTTGTGGTGCCAGGGAAAGAAGGCACTGTTGGGGAGGGATGGATGGGGTTGCTGTGCATGCCAGGATGTCTCATGAGGGGTCCATGTGAAACCTCATGTAGGGAATGACTTCAGCCTCCAGAGCTGTATGTATGCATCTGGCTCATGTCATACGGAAATCCACTGTTTTAGTCATCAGAGCTGTCAGCAAGAGCCAAGAGACCTCAGGGATCCCAATGTCTGTGATGACTGACAATGTTTATATAGTATCTTCTAATTGCAATGACCCAGAAACTGATCCACTGATGCAAACTTTTGTCAGTACCAGGAACACTTTAATTAGTAATGTTAAAAAAAAAATAATCTGCTGTGGTAATTTTAATCACTTCAGAGTATCCCAGGTTATCAGTACCCACTAGATGCACAACCTATTTGAGGAAAATGTCCTTGCAGCATTCTTCCTTTGCCTGCATGTTGTTAGGGATACAAATGCTGCAGAATTAAAGAAAACAACTGTTTCATGTCCTCAGGTGAAAATCGTTCCCTGATTTAAGACACTGTGAAAACAGATTTTATATAGAATAGTTTGGTCAATTAAAAAAAAAAAGTGGGAATTTTAATGTATCTTTTCTCAGCAGATCCTAAAATCATAATTTAAAATACCTAGAACCTAAAATCATAATTTAAATTTGGGGTGGGGGCACGATAAGCTTAGTCTCTGCAGGGGGAGAAGAACATGTATTTACACTTGGCACCTTTGCTGATTGTTTTGTTGATGCTAGTTTAAACATGGCCCGATCTCCCAAAGTGCTCAGTGTTCAGAAAATGGGATCATGCTGTGTTTAGGTGGGTGTGCAGTGATTTAGGTGGCCAGGACTGTTTACGTGTGTTATTTGAGATTGCCTGCTTGTGCTTGGCATGTTTGCGCATGTACAGGTTGAACTTTGTGCTTTCTGTTCCAAGATAGCAGTCCCAGTTCCTGTGGGGGACCATTCAAAGCAACTACTGCTGGGTTTTTTTGTGCTGTCATTCCTTTTTATCCAGATATCCAAGACCTTCACAGATTCAGGCTGTTTCTGTCCCTTGACAAGTATGTGGCTGCCTGCAGGAACAGACCCGATGTGCTGCTGAAATTAGTTCAAAGGACTTTTGGTCAGGTTGGTTTGGTGCAGTACTATAAGGTTCCTTGTGTCTTCGCCAGTGCTGTGCCTCACTGACCTGGTACTGCTGTTGTCTGGGATTTATGTGCTCTTTCCAAGAGACAGGCAAGGGCCAAATTCTGCTCAGCTGTGAGGCAACTTTGCTGACTTGCAAAGAGCTTTACAGGATGCACAGAAGTTAATCCAAAGTCATCTTCTTGCTGATCAAATCTGGTAGAGAAGTAGTAATTGTGAATGTGTTTAAGAGAACTGCTTGAGTTACCTATTCTTCTCCTTATTTATTTATTTACCTAGCTGCTTCTTTTGCCTGGGGAAAGACGGTGAGTTATGTCTCTCTCAGCCTAGGTTTGGGCTGATCCAAGTATGCCTGGCTCAGCTCACTAACTGAGGATATGAGATTTTTCATAGTAATTAAAGTATGTGTGTCTGCTCTTTTGGGGATGCTTAATGCTTCTCTGCCTAGAACCCAGCAAGTGTCTTCTTGTGTCAGAGAGACAGTGATGGTTTGGTAGTTCTGAGTTGCACTGTAAATAAATCTTGGCAGAGTCTCTTAAAGTATACCGTGTGCTCTTGAACCATGTTGATAGTTGCTGTGGTGCCAGTGTTGATGGGGTTCCTTTGGATGTTAAGACTTGCTGTGCAATAACCACTCGTGGATCCATCTGGATCCTTGCATGAAGATGGAGCAGTGTGTGTGGGACCTGCAGTTTGGGCAAACTCTCCGGGTGGTCAGGTTTCAGAAGTGTATCTGAATTAACAGATGGATGTAGCATACTGCTGAAGAATTTGCAGTAGATGTCCAAGCATTTCAGTTGTGGTAGGCAGGGGAGGTCATGTTGACCAGCTGGCAAAGTATCCCACATCCTTAACAACAGAGGAAGAAAGATGTAAAAAATGTATTTCCTTTTTAAATGTTACATTAAGAGAAGATGGCCTTGAGACCTAGAGTATGAGAGGTTTTATCAGCCACTTACAATCAGAGAAATTCACTCTGTACTTTTGTGCACCATCTTTTGACCTGGTATCAGCACACTGGTTGCCAGCAGCGACACTTTTCACTCTGCCAGCAGCCCATAGAAGCACCAGAGTTGTCAGGCTGTGAGAGGACTCTCTTAGGTAAGTTACACTAAATTCTCAATGGACTTGGTACCTGATGGTGCTTCTTGTCAAAAGGGCCCATTCAGACCACCTACTATGAGACCCCCTATGTGACTGTGTTATTTTATTTTTATCTGCTATCAGATGATTGTGGTTTTGCTGCTATGATATTATCGCCGTGTTGTATTAGCCTCAAGGATTTAAAATGGGCTTTTACTCCAACAAGTAAATATAAAAACACAGCAGTGGGAGGATTTTCTGCTAACTTTTCCTCTGTGATTTTTGTATCGCACTGTGGGCTGGGGTGACCTGCATCCTATGCTTGGGATCTGTGGGCTCAGCTATGATCCTTTATTGTTTGCTGCTCTGCATTTATAGCAAGGTTGCTTTATGGCATTCCTGGCATTCAATAGTGTATGCTATTCCTGGTGTTCATTTCCCCTGTTTGCTGTATTTTGCAGAGGCTTTTGGCTCACATGTTTCCCTTAAATCTGTGTTGGGCCAAAAGTGCAGACACTTAGTGCAATTAGAGTGATAGGTGGTAACTTGAGCTGCTGTAGCTGGATGACGTTCAGTTTTGGGACTCAGTCTTTGGGAAATCTCTTGCCTCTGTGGTCTGTGTGGGACCTGTAAGTACACTGCTGCTGTGGCCCTGGCAATAAGCATAAGATGCTATGGGAAAAAATTGTGCACTTTGGTTTTGAAAGTTTAGCTTTTGTGTTCAACATTCAGAGAACAGTATTAAGGTTGCAAATCAAACATTTGGAAGTTAAGGAATGTTAAAAATTAAGGTAGTTTAGCTACTTGAATCTAGACTTTTGGATTTTTATGTTGTAAGTTACTCTTTAATGAGAACATGCTACTTTTTCTCCACCTCCTTGGGATTCCTGTATTGTTTTCTTTATCCTTCTGGTTCGTTATGGTCCTAGGGCCTTATTTACTGTGTGCTATTCAAAACCTATTCGGCTTGTTGCGAGTATTCTACAAACAGGGATGTACTTACCCTTCTGGAAGCAAAGTCTGGAGCACCACCTGCACTGCGTGCATGAGGATCCAAGGCAGAGAGATTAGCATTAGGAGCTCTAACTTTAGCCCAATATTTCAGAGGTTGTTTAGTATCTATCTTTTTCTCCAGGAGCAGCCCCTTATCCATTCTATCAAGCTGTGATAGGCAGGAAGAAACATGTGGTACTCGATACACAATTCCTTCTCCAGTACTGTAATGCATATGCGCAAATGGACTGCACAGGTTATAATGAGCATTATAGTTGCGAGTCAAGTGCAGGTAACTAAGTGTTGTGGGTTAACTCTTACAGGCAACTAGCAGCACACTGCCTCTTGCTCAACTCCCCTTCCCACCCCCAACAGGATAGGGGAAGAGGAAAGGAAGAGTAAAAGCAGAAAACTCATGGGTCGAGATAAAAAATAGTTTCATAAGTGAAGAAGTGGAAGAAAGAAAGAAAAAAAAAAACCCAAAGTGATGCAAAGGCAATCACTTACTGCCTCCCACAGGTAGACTGATGCTCAGCCAGTTTCCAAGCAAAAGATGGCTGACTTATCTAACCCCACACCACTCTGTTTTATTGCTGAACACGACATTATAGAGCACGGAGTATCTCTTGATTAGTTGGGGTCATCTACCTGGTTGTGTCCCCTCCCAACCTCCTGTGCACCCCCCATTCTACTCACTGTGGGGGCAGAGTGAGAAACACAAAAAGCATTGATGCTGTGCAAATATTGTTCAGCAATAGCTAAAACATTAATGGGTTACCAGTACTGTTTTGGTCACAGATCCAAAGCACAGCACTATGCAAGCTGCTATGAAAAAAAATTAACTCCATCACAGCCAGACACAGTACACTAAGGAAAGGGCAATGTTATGCCTGTATTTTATATGTAATACAAGCTAGAGGTGGATATGATAGCAAGCTTTCAGTTGGCAGATATGATCTGAGCCTATAAAGTGCAGTCGTAAGATGGGTCTGGTTTTGCGTAGTTCTTAGAGCAGTCATGCTTCAAGGGTTACTTTACTTGGGACAAAAGTACTTAAAATTGGGTTACAAATCTGGGATCAGTCCTTGGAATGTATTTAAAGACATCTTTAAAAATTAGTTTTGAAGACATTCCCCCTCCAAATTTTTCTTGGTTTTTTCGGTCCCTTTATAGCAGAAAAAAAAAGTAAATGTGTCTATTGAAAGGCACAAATACAGATCCTCTGGTGCAAGTGATATCACCAAAACTAGAGCCCCTGGGATTTATCCGGTTTAGTTTCCTCTCTAGATTTTTATGATGTGGGTAACCCCTTGGAAACGGAGATTGTTGTTCTGTTTCCAAAGCATGTCCATCTTCATGTATCTTTTGTACCGGGGCCGCTTCTGTTGTGTTAACACTGCTTCCTGGTTTATGTGCTCAAGCTGAATTCCAGCTCAAAGAGGTTAAAGCTTTATAAAAGTGAGTTGAGCAGGGAAGTGGCTCCACAGCTGATGATGAAGCGCACACATCTGTGACCCACGCTGTGCTCACATGTTAGTTTATTGTTAGCCTCACAATAAAGGATAGCACTGGGTTTTGTTCAGCTAAACAACTGATGGGGTGAATTGTATAGAAAAAAAGAATAGATGAAGCCTGGCTGTTATTTGCAAAAATGTTCTTTGTTATAGCTGCACTGTGTGGGACGCAGAACTCCCAGAAGAGGATAGTCTCTGTAGCAGCCAAGGGGAGCTGATGGATTGGATAGGGAGGCAGAGACAGAAATTTAGCAAGATGAGATGAAAAAATTTTCTGCATTTTCCTGCCATTTGGGTTAGCTTGTTTTTAGCTGACAGCCCTAGGCTTTCACTTTGGCTATACTACAAGAGTAGAGGGTCTGTTACTCTGCTATACCAATAAGTTGCATTGGAAACACAGTTGGTGCCGTTTGGCTTGGTTTTGGTTCAGAGTTAGCATGCAAAGATAGATAGTGCATTTTGGCAATGGTATAGCCAGTGGCTGGAGCGTGAAGGTCTATCAGCAGCTGCAGGAAGCTGAATGCTTGGTGTTAGGCAATCCATTTTTCTTGCTGGATAAATGAAGATCACTTTTTCTTTATCTCTGTTAAACATTGTTCATATAATTGGAGGGCAGTGTTCAAATTCAAACTGATAAGATTATTTTGCTTCCCTAACCTGTGTGACAATGGTCCCCTTGGCAAATTGAACCTCCTTTTGCTGTAATGGGAACCAATCTCATTAGAAACAGAGCTGGATTAGTGAAGAGTCCAACCTACCGTACAGAAACGCATTCTAACCCCAGCAGGCCTGAAGTGTCTTTTGTTCACTCCAGCCTGCTCTGCATTTTCCCATCGCTTATACATCTGTGTGGTGGAGCTGACGGTGATTATTTCTGTTGAAGAAAAGCCTGCTGGGGGTGAAAAGGAAGTTGATTGACCAGCATGATATCACAATATGAACAATTAAGTGTTTTTTAAATGTTTCCCTTGATATCAGTCATTGGAGCACAAGACTGATTAAGATCCCTGTTGCAGGGTACTGGAGATTAAGGGCTGCTTGTCACTGGTTTGATCTGTGAGACAGAAGATGATCCTCTTCTGTCTCTGAGCGTTACTTTCTTCTACAGATCAGAAAATCTGGACCTACTGACACCAAAGTCTCAGATGTCTGGACAAAGGAAGCTCTTATTTTGGGGGAAAAAAGGCAAACCTTTACATCTGTGGCCTGTGTTAGTTCTGTCTGTCCTTCTTGGTGATGGTTGTTGGCTCTTGATGGGTTGTGCATGGACCGTCCAAGCTGCTTTATCAAGCGGTTGGGACCAAGACCCTTGAGCTGGCTCTATGCATGCCAGTACCAGCAAGACAGCAGCATGACTGTGCCTGCAGCAGGCTCTTGGGGAGATGCTGTGGCTCAGCACCAGTGCTGAGCTGTGGGGGTGCTGCTTCTGGAGATGCTCATATGTATGCTTGTGTTTGCCCTAGCTCAATGCTGGTGTTGTAATGTGCTGCTGTTATCTGTTGTTTGCTTTCTTCCCTTTGCATCCTCACATTCTGTTTTTGGGATCCACCCTATCTGTCTGTCTACTTGTGTTATCTGCAATTTTTCCTCTTTCTGAGGTTTCTCAGCTCTGGGAGATCAGAGGTACAGCCCTGGCTGATTCCAGCTGTTCCCGTGAGGTGAAGCCATGCCAAAGATGCTAAGGTGTGAATCCCACCACTTCCTGGGTTAAGAGCCATTTTCTGAATCCTTAAGGAAATCCTTGTGCCCTTGCATTTCTCCTGTGTCCTACTTCTCTGACTGATCTTGGAGGTGTTGCCTGGAGCTTGTCTCCTGGCTGGAAGTTTGTGCTTGAAGCAATCTGGTGGGGAGGACAGACTGTGGACAGTGTTTGAAAGTGGCACCAATGAAAGAACGACCCTGGTCAGTTACTGTAGTAATTTGTTGCTGTTAATTAACCTGGAGGCTAATGCTTAAGTGGTGAGGAGTCCTGACTTGGTGAGTAATTCAATATAAAGCAGTGGGGCTATTCACATGAGGGAGAGCTGGCTTCTCTTTATGCCCACTCCTGATGGATTTGAAGTGGGTTTTTTTAAAAATAAATGTCATTAGCAAGATCAAGGGTTAACCAGGGTAATTAACAGTGCCAAGCTATAGCCTATGTCTGTCTTACCATCCAGGCTACAAATAGGCAGCTTAAGAAATAGATCTGTTTTCTGTTCTTGTTACATTTCTGGATATATTTTAAGGTTTCTCAGAAAGACCTTGAACAATGAAACACCCTTTGACAATAGCAATCCTTTTCTTCATGGCACAGCCTGAGCAAGCATTCAGACCCTTTCCTTCTGGGATTGCTCATTTCCTTTTTTTCTCCTGAAATAAAAACAATACTCCCCAAAAGCGCAACTTCTGCAGTGCTGTGACAGAGACAGCCTCTGTTGCTCTATCAGGCAGGCACTGGATGGGACATTGTCTTCTGTTTTCCCCCTTTAAGCTGCAACTCGGGGAAAACAAATAATAGCAACAAAAACCCTCTTTTCATATGTTGTTTTAGTGCTGTCAAAAAAAGTAACTAATGCCCACCCTGAATTTCTCAGTGCTTTTTCAAAGACTTCCATCCTTTATGTGCACAGGGGAGAATGAGGCATGTGGGAAAGAAATTACATTCAGTGAAATGAAATATTGTCAAGCCAATTGAAGCCACAGTCCACAGTGTGTATTTTACTGTAGCTTGATTCCTTGATGATTTTTTTTGGAGCCCAGATTCCATAGTTACCTGGATTGTGGTGACTTCTAAATAGTTTTGGGGCTGGGAAGTTGATGGGCATGTGTACTGCCCCGTTGATAGTGCTGCCTCTTTGAAGATTTTATGATACAGAAAGGTCTCCTGAACTAGATAGATAGCTCTGAGCAGATGGTTAGGTAGATAGTCCTGTTGATCTGCTGCTTTCAAATGAATGTTTTTACTTGATCCTGCCTGTGACTAATTAGATGAAGTTACTCCTGGAATGGATGCCTTTGTTTGCATTTCCGCAGTCCAAAACATTGAAGCAGGCTCAAAAGCAGCAGAGGGTTTATGCACACCTGTAAAGTCTGCCAGCAAATGCTTTTGATGAGACACTGCTTCAGCAAGACCTATGGTGGCTGTTTGCCTATACCGTGCAGCAGACCTGGAGTAAGGTAAAGGTGCAGCTGTGGCTGGTGGGAGCATTTTCTTTGCCAGCTTGGTCTGACAATGGCAGGCTCTGATGTTACCTTCTCCAGTGTCCCCATGACCTTCTTGTCAAGGTGGTAGAGAAACAGTTCTACTGCTTTTTTCACCACCGGTCCAGCTGTGCCTGCTCTGCTCCTCAGTACTGTATCAGAATTGTCTTGATCCAAACTTTATATGTTGTCTTACAAAGCAGCAAATCAGCCTGACCCACTTTGATGTCCAGGGCAGACCTTGCTGCAGCCTTTCAATACTTAAAGGGGACTTAAAGAGAGAGAGGGACTTTGTACCAAGGCCTGTAGTGACAGGACAAGGGGCAATGGTTTTAAACTGAAAGAGGGCAGATTTAGACAAGACATAAGGAAGAATTTTTTTATGATGAGGATAGTGAAACACTTGAACAGGTTGCCCAGAGATGCTGTGGGTGCCCCATCATTGGAAGTGTTCAAGGTCACGTGGGATGAGGGTTTGAGCAACCTCACCTAGTGGAAGATGCTGGTGGCATTGGACTAGGTGATCTTTAAAGGTCCCTTCCAAGCATTCTGCGCTTGCTCATAAGAGATTTCAGAATTGTCTTTGAACTCAGACCTGTCCCTTTATGCAAAGGTCTTCCGCTACTTGAAAACTGTTTTTCTGCGGTGGAGTTAGTGAGGGCTGCAGGATGCTGCTAGTACCCTGAGTGAGTTATTACCCTAGTATCCATGCCTGTTGGATGTAGGATTGCCTTTTAAAGCCCATCTCAGCCTTGCCAGTGTTGGGGCATGTAGAAGAACGAAGCTGGGTTAATTAGCATTGATAATATACAGCTGTGGGCTGGCTTCAGGGGCGGGGGGTTGGCTGATGTAGATAATGTGCAGCTGTGGCTGGTTCTGTTAAGTGGGTGAGAGCCAATGAAGAGAGAGCAGCCGAGGAAGAAGAGGGGAGAGGAAGAAGCACGAGAAAAGAGAGCAGGCCCTGGATGAGATGAGACAAGGAGAAGGCAGCAGAGGGGCTGGCATGAAGAATATGCTGGTATGAGATGGTAAAAGACCTTGTTGTAGCTTGATAGTTTGGAGAGTGCTGTGACAGGGGCATTAGTACAGAGCTGCATTATTGTGTCTGCTGGCCAAAGCAGCCTACACTACAAAATGCTGGATGGGGAAGGAGGCTGGCTAGATGCTTAATCCCTTGTTTCAGGGCTTTTCTGGTCCATTTCCTAGTGCAGTTTTCTGGAGGAGACCAGAGCTGTCTCAAGCCCAGTCATATGTCATTGGCTTAATGGCAGCACTGGTGGATGTGGAAGGAGATCAGGCTTTTCCCTGAGCACTTGGCCTGGTGGTGATGGTGCAAGAGGGAGGTCAACACCCTTTTTGGCTCTCCAAGGAGTGGGTATCAAGGGTCAATAACTCTTCATTTAGGGCTTTTCCCATTAGTGACAACGAGCCTGATTTGCATTATAGAGAAACTGTCATGTAAATGGTGCCTGGCTCAAGATAACAGAGCTCAGCTGTGCTCCAGCCCCTGTGGGGTGTGCAATGAGGGTAAGAAGTTTTCTTAGACGTTAGGCTTGTGGAGGGAACACTTATCACAGGAATGTGGTGGGGAGACATAGGGAAATGTCCATCTGATGGTATTTTTAAACAGAGATTGATCATGCAGGAGATCAGTGGACAGAGGTGGAAATTTACTCTTCCAGGCTGTTCTCCATCATAATCTTGGCTGGCCATGTCGGGGGAGCATCCAGCCTTCCTGATGCCCATGCACAAGCGGTTTGGTGTATTTTGAGTGCTCTGATGAAGGCTGTTTTATTCTCAGTCTGGTAGCTTGTTCATGCTAGTGTTTCAGTGATAAATCATTATTGATGTTTCTAATGAGGCTCTGGAAACTTTAAAACCTGTAGTAGTAAGGTAAGGCTGCAGGTTATATACCTTGGAGGCTTGGTGTGCCTGCAAGGCAGGCCAGGTGAGGTGCTTTGTTTGTGACTTCACTCTAAATTTTCTAGCTTTTCTTGAAGGTTGTAATGCTTTCTCCCTCTTCTCCCTTCAGTTCTGAATTTCCAGCAGGTCTCCAACTAATATGTTCAAGCATACTCAAAAAACCCCATCAAGAGTAATTCAGTTACATGGCACTTATCATTCATGGCTGTGGAAGCATTTTGCTGTAGAGACTACTGCTAGCACTGTCTTGCAGATGGAGAAACTGAGGCACAGATTGTACCATTAGCAGTGGGATTCCATTTTCCTTAACTGTTCCAAAGACACCTTCTCAGCTTAGCTGTTCCTTTGGACTTCTAGGGGATGCATCATCTGACTTGCATTACGGCTACATCTAGAGATCACTGGCATCTCATGAGTGCCGGTTCCTCTCCACTGACCCAAAGAACATCCAGACAACTAGCTTAGACTAGATGGATCCTGCTCAAAACCACTGGAGAGCAGTAAAGCTGACAACCTGGCTTCTATCCCATCTCTGTCTATTTTTTAGTTCTTGGCACTTTGCTGACTTGCAAAGAATATAAGGTGATTCTGTAACTCTTTCTTTCTGTCTTTTTAGGACACTTCTTGCAGGAAACTCCCTATTATGGTGGTGAGGTATGGAACTGGAATACCACCCTGTGTTAGTGTCATGACAAGTAATGTCTGTGTCGTAGATTGCAAGCTTTGCAGTTGCTCCCTTACCATGAGGAATGCTAAGTAATGCTCCTTGTACTGCTCCGGTAGAGCTAAACAAGCCCAAGGAGCAAGGAGCCTGGCATTAGTGGTTTGAGACTAGTGAGATTCGAATTTTCTATTTTTCACTTTCCATCTTTAGGACATTGATTGTTTTGATGGATGTGCTGTCTCCTATTGAGCAGAAATGCTGTGCTTGTTTGAAGAGCAGAATGACATTCATTCCCTCTGAAACGACCTGGGCTTGGGCATTTAAAGCAGACTAGGTATAAATGTTGCAATTGGGAGGTGATGGGTTTATTTCATTAGTCAATGGGAGGAAACACTGTGGTCAGTGGGATAATGAAATCTGAAGATAAATTTTGATGTGCCAGATGGCCTGGCATAGTGGTTCCACTAACTGGGGAGGAAGGAGAGCCGATAGTAGCTTTGAAAAGCTGTAGCAAGAGGCAACGCGTGATTTCTCTGAGCTAAAACCCTCTTTTTGTGATGTCTCAGTTGAGTGCAGGCCTGTGGGATTCATCCAGACCTGCTGTCTTTTTTTTTTTTTTTTTTGGTCTTTTTGGGCGGTAGGAGACAGGCCTTCAGTGAAAGTCAATGAAGCATTGGCAGTACTTGTGTGATCAGTGGCTCGGCAGGAAAAAATAATCCTGCCATCTCACCCTTTTGGAAGGGGCTGATAATTGAAATTATCTTTGTTCTGTATGGAAAGTTGTGTTTATGGTGTCCCCTTATCCACAAATATGTAAGACTTAAGATTCAGAAATCCTGATATTTGTTTTTGGGATGAGATTGTAGGCTCTTTCAGCATAATGCTTTGTTTGGGCTTAACTCTTCATTTTCTGGGATCAGCGCTTTCATCCCCACTGAAGCAGGCAAGAAAAAAAGGTTTGGGGACTGAAAAATATATTGTAGTTTTCAAGAGTGACCCCTGAGATAGGAATACCTCTGTTCTGGCTTTGTCCAACCTGAGATACTGTCACCAGATTTTGCTTTCACAGAGGACTCACTGGCTCCTTTCATTTCCATTCGTTTTTATTGTGCTTGGCACCACTTATGCACCAGCACACACTGAGGCACTTCCCATCCTGCGTCTCTCTGCAGGGTTGTGGCCCAAGAGGTACCTCAAAGGCAAGTGGGATGAAGTTGGATATAGCCCTTCTCCTTTCTGCTTTGCTCCCTGCTCAGCACAAGTACTCATTCCTTATCTCTCTCGCCTACCCACACCAACATTTTTCCAGGAAACAAACAAGGAGCAGGGTTTGCCAGGCTTGGCTGTATTGTCTAAATCAAGAGCTGAGGAAAGCCAGTTGCACATTGGCCACCTCACCTGGCAGCACCCTGGTGCTGTTTTCTTTTAGCGAGCGTCCAGTGTGGGCAAAAGCATGTACTTGGGCTCTGGGCCATTGCAGCAACTCTGCTGATGAGTGCCCAAGCCTGGAACAGTCTGATAAAAGCTCTTAATCTTTAAAGCGGTGTCCAGAATAGTAGCTAGACTTCATCTGGCTGTGAAATAATGAAAAGTGTATTTACAATAAGAAGCCTTATTGAAAAATGTAACTGGGACACAGCCAGTAGCATCTGTATCTCCTGGCAAAAGGGAACAGAGGAACTTTTTCATAGTAGTTCAGTGTGTTTTGGTATTATGAAAGCTCAATGGGCTGAATCTTCAGTGAAGTCTGACAGCAGAGATGCTGCAGTGATAATGATCTGTGTACAACCTGAGAGTAGGTGTTGTAGCCCCCATCTTAACTCCTATTTACATTATCATGGGTCAAAACCACCCCTTTTTTTTAACCCATAAATACCTTGCATACTGTAGCATTTTGAAACAATACATACAGCTGAGCCATTTCCAACCTAATGCCTTCTTTAAGAGCAGACCACATGCTGGCAGTAGAATTTAATGTGGAAAATGTTAATCTGGCAAGTGAGCTGCTCCTGTTGCAAAGCGTCTAAGTTCTGCCACTGTAAGGGGACCCAACTGCCAGGCAGTCCAGTGAGTGGAGGCACTTAGTGGTGGCAGGGAAAGTCCCAGAGGAGACACAGCTGTGGGGCAGGCTGTTATAACTGCAGTGGTCCCAGCTGTCGGGCAAGGCAGAGAAGAGATTGATGGGGTGGGTGGGGGACCTGAGGCAAGGAGAGTTCAAGCATCACCCTGACCCGCAAGAAGGGAAAATAGCCCCAACCCTCAGCAAAGTTTGATTGAAACCTGCTGTTCCCCCGAAGGGGAAAGGTCAGGCTCCGCTTTGTCAGGCGCACTCAAACAAAAAAACCTGTTTATTCGGGACCCACCCCTGTACCTTGTGGGGTGGAGGGCAAATGGGCTTGGAAACGTTCAATGCTCCTCTCTCTGGTAACATTTGTGTTGTTGAACAGTGGAGATTCAGGTTGGGCTGGAAGCAAGTGGGCAGGTTAAACGCCTACGTACACATTAACAGCAGGTAGCCTCCATGAGTGTTACATTGGTGGTCTGGGAATGGTGCTGGTCAGTGCCTTGGCTGCCCTGAGGAAGGGATGGGTTGTGTTGGAGGTGGTGATTGTTGCCAGCATGTGCTCGTTGGCTGGGAAAGAGTTAATTTTCTTCTCAGTGGTATTTAGCTGCTGGCTGGGGTTAAAACACCCTCAAAACCTGAGTTCAGTGCGGGATGCTGCCGGCACCTGGGCAGAGGAGGGGTTCCACACTTCATTGCCAGCACTGTGCTGCAGGTAGCCCAGTGACCCAGCATCGGGTTTGGCCAGCCCCGATGTTTAGCTGGAAGTGAGGTATAAATACAGTGTGTCTGGGGACCCGCCGCCAGGAGGGCAGTCATTTAGAGGTGTCCTGGATTCTCACTGGTGGAGGTGTCTGCCAGAAAAACTGACCTGCTTTGCTCCCAGGCATCGTCTTTCTTGAGCCCCCCAAAATGTGGGCAGGGAATAGTTTCTGGCCATTTGAACTATTATTGTGACCTGCTCCCTGCTGCAGTCTTTCAGAGGGACTCCGTTGGTCCCATGTAACGTGATGGGTACTTGTCCAGCCATCATACTATACAGACAGAAATGGCTCTGTCACTTGTATATACATGACAGAAACATGGATATTGGGAATCAGATATGACTCCATGTTCTGTCCTGCATCTGGTTTGTCATCGTATTGTAAATAAAGCTGTTTGAAACAAGGGGTCTGTGTGACTTGCCCTAGCCAAATGGGCACCTCTTCAACTAACCGAAGTAAGAACTGGCAGTTCAGGAGGCAATTTCTGTGTGAGTTGGGTGTTTCCATCAAAGGATGAAAACAGCTTCAACCATCTGATTTTAATGTACCATCACACATCTGTTGGAGTCCTCCCAGCTGCTTTCCAGTCTCTTCCCTCCCTTTCTGCCCTTACATAGAGGAGAAGCTGAACCAAGTACAGGTCAGCCAAGCATGGGCAATCTGGCATCTCTGCTCTGGTCCTGCATGGCTTTATCTGTTTGAAAGCTACCGGTATAGAATACATTGATTAATGGCCCAGTAAATTATTTGGCAGCCTTTATACATTGTTCTGTAGCTGTTGGCTGCAGAGAGCTATTGGAGTGGAAAAGCATCACAAAGTGCCAGCTTACTAGGCTGTGACGGTGCCCACTGTATGGCAGGCATTTTTCCTAACAGGAAAGGAAATAAAGGCATTTTGCTGAGGAATGTTGCAGGCAGAGACTGGCTCACAAGCAGGGTAGGAGAAATGAATTTTTAAAAGCCCCAAACCAGGGGGAGAAAACCCCAGATGTGTAGTTCAAACACAAAGCTGGCACTCTTCAGATAATGGAGTCTTTGCCACAGGATTGTAGGTCAAAACTGACTTCGATTTGATTTTGCAGAGTTTGGTTATATGGTGTTTGTGCGTTGGAGGGAAGATCAAATTCTGCCCAGATCTAAGGCTGCGAAGTTCTCTCTCCTGCTCTTTTTTTCCAAGGCAGTGCAGACTAAAGAGGGAAGAACAGGCTGTGTCTCTGCCAGCTGCTGCTGAGGCACCGGCTTTTCGCAGCTCTCCAGAGTCACTTCCTGATCAGTAAGCACAGCAGTGACTGGGAAATATGACCTTAAAATACTCCCTATGGGTGCCGAACAAACTGTTATTATCAAATATCAAAAGCAAAAAGTTTCTGTTGTCCTGTAACAAATTGAGATTCTGGTCCATGTGGGGAGCAAAATGTGTCATCAAGAAAGAAGAAAAATTATATTAGTTGATGACATATGAAATAAAAGATATTAAAACATTTTTAAAATGTCATGCAGGGCATCCCCTTGCCTGCCTGATGCATTCATTCGGCTCTTTTGTGCAAGCCCTGTTGTTTTGTTTCTCCAGTTTTGTAAAAGGCGGCTATCAAGGCTTATTTGAGTTGTCTAGGTATTACAGGAAATAAGCAAATGCCTTGCTCTGCCCTGGCCCGATGTAGTTACTTGTGTGAAAAGCCTGCTTTGCAGTGATCTTTCCTTACCTGGGGGACTGGAATTTAGCTCCTTCCATGTTCAGTGTTGTTACAGTTCCCTTAATGGGCAACGAGGAGGGAGATGCAGCTCCAGAAGTCAGTTCTTCTAAATGGTCTTTTAAACGCTGTGACTTAAGCAGGATCTGAACTCCTGCTCAGACTCCTGGCTTCTTGGTTGATTTTTGGTGGGAAGTAAGGATTTCAAGCAGGACTAAGAGCTAAATTTTGTATTGAATCTAAGCCCATGTCACTTAAAGTCGCTGGATGCTTTGCCTTTGGAATAACTAATGGAAAGAAACTTTGCTGTGGGAGTCTGATCTTACTGAAAAGGAAATCTGGCTTTAGGGCTTCTGCCATCAAAAATGCTGCAGCATTGTAATGCAAGAACTTCCTCTGCTGGTTCAAAGTTGTTAAAACTGAATTTGATGGGTTTAATTTTATATTCATTCAGAAGTGTGGTCTTCTGCAGTTGGGATGGGCGAAATGCACGCAGGAGTTGTGGAAGGGACTGCAGAAGTGCAGATTTCCAGCTGTTGCCTGGCACCATGGCTTTTTCCCCACCACTTGGCTTGCTGTCACTCTGCCTGCCATGTGAGAAGGCCTGTGTATGGGGATGTAAGAACAGTCTGACCAAAATAAGATAGAGCAGATGGTTGGGAGGGGAGAGCTAGAGATAGTAGGACAAGCAACTGGTCACTTGATGGGTGCTATGGGTTCTTCAAAGAGTAATGAAAGGCCAGGAACATTTTACCTGAAAGACCTCACTGTAACTTTTTGCACGTCTTATGTCCAAGGTGTTGATCAATAGGATTCTTTACAGGAAAATAATGTTAACTTTACTATTTTGATTTGATTAGTCAGAGGCCGCTGGCCTGCTGCCAGACTATTCACTTGGCTGCCTGACCCCAAATGGCTTCAACTGAAAGAGTGGGGGTGTGTCTGCTCACAGGTTATGTGTGTTGGCAGTGCTGGTTGTGTGCTTGGTATCAGCAGGTCTGGTAAAAGCTACCTTCTCTCCCCGTAAAGAGGGAGAAGAGCACCTTAGTGCCTAACCCAGCAGATCTTTACTTAAATGCAGTCATGCCTCATGCTTGGTTATATAAAGCCAGACTTGCAGCCCTTATGTTTGGCCTTGTCTTTGCATAATGAGACACCGAAGTATTGCTTGTCTTGGCTAAACAGCAGAAATTGGCTGTGATGAATTGCATTTGTGCCTCTTTCTGATCAGCTTAAGGTGACTATTTCGAGTGGCCAGGAAGAAAGATGAGTGTTTACATTTTCTTTAAACGGCTGGCGCAGGCTCTTGGCCCCTAAGTAGCCCAGATTAGTGCATAGCCAAGAGTTCTGGCATGGGGCCACAAGGACAGATTATTCACTGTACTTTGAAAGGGTGTTGGGTTTCTGGATCTGACCTTTTGGGTGGATAAATAGGAGGATTAGCTGCTAAGGAAGCAATTATCCACTCTCTATAATTAATATCTCCTCCTTATTCTCTGGTGTTACATGACCTGGAACCAGAATCTGTTGGTGTTGCCAGTTTTGTGTAATTACCACCTTTAAAACAAGGGCTAGAGTCCCAGACCTTTCGAAGTCAGCGCAGTGGAAGTTGGGAGTAAGAACGCAAGGGTGAAGGTATTGAGTCAAGCTCCAGAATCCAAAACAATGAGGACTCGGATGATTAAAGACTGTAGTTTTGTCCCTGAGGTAACTCTCTACGCTTTAATGCCACTGTGTCTTTTGACATGAAGATTAAATATGCTTGCCATTCTTCTTAAACAAAGCCTGCCCTGTCAATAAAGCAAACAGGTGCCTAATGCTTCTGCACATGCCTTTTTGAAGGTTGCCTTTCCCATCAATTCTGCTGTGTTTCAGCTGTCACAACTTAAAATGCAATCTTGATCAGGTGCAGCTAGAGACTGTCATTCTGCACTACCATTTCCCATTTACAAACCCATGCAGATGTAGACAGATGTTGATAGCATCTGACAGTTCTAGGTTGAGGACATATTCTTTTTACCCTGCTTTTAAAAGTAAACCTAGATTCCTTATTTATTTCTCCATCTATTTTGAGGTATTTATGATGTCCATTGCCATTATAAAGGAGAGTGAGACTCAAAATATTTAATGATTCTCTGGAAATGTCCAATTTTGGTGTGTATCTGGATTTTTTTTTAAAGGACCATAATTTTAAGAAGAACAGAGCAGTGGCTCAGCCAAATCAAATCAGATTCCCATCTCTGAAAGCACTTCTTGTCAAACTTTCACACACAAAAATCACTTTCGGAACAAAAAGCTAAAGGAGAATAAACTTTTAAAACATGTAGATATAAAGTTAAATATTAACTTCTTTTTAAACTTCTAACAGGATTAAGTGGAGCTTTTAAAATGTATTTTTAAGTTAGAGATTTATTACAGACCCCTATTTGATGCCATTGCTGAAGTAGTAGCATAGGTGGAAGTTAGTTATTTCCCCCCTGCACTGTATTTTGAGATAAAGGCAAATCAAGGGTTAATAAATTAAGGAAAATTAAACCTTTTATTACATATTTTAGACTATGCTATCTGCATACCAGGTGTTATCAAAGGAATTGTCAGTTGAGTGAAAAGTCACTGGGGAAATGCTGCTGGGTTTTAGGGAATGATGAGGTTTGGGTAGGTGAGGTGGGACTTTGTACAGCACATATGTAAATGGGGAAATCACATAAATACATAGTGAGTTTATGCACTGCAACCCAGCTTGGGATTATCTTTCTACCTACTGCACGCTGACAGCAAAAACAAACAGAAAAGGTTAAGCATTTACAGTGCCAAACAGCACTATTTTACTCAGAGGAGACCTCCTAAGATGTGTCCTGGGGACCACATCTAAGAAAGGGCTAACCTATCAAATAGTCTTCTGTAGAGCATGAACTCCAGTAAAACAGCACCCAGTAATCTGATTATCTAGCCTTGAGTGAATAGAAATTTTCATTGAATAGTCAAACATAAAGCAGAAATTTGCCTTTTGTGAACTAAGATCTTTCTCCAACTGACCATGGGAGGCTGAATTCCTGGTGCAAATACCTTCCATGTTTACTGCAGATACTAGAAAATGTCATTTTCTTGGTAGAAGAAGGTCTCGAATTGCTACTAATACTGTAGAGTCATTCTCAGAGTAGTGGGTTCCCCCCTGCCTTTGGAGGGATATGTGGGCTTGTTTGTCTGAGCTCAGTGGGAGACCAACTGAATTAGCCTGACTTAACCCTGTGCAGTGAGAACCTGAGGACTGTTATATTACCCTTAAGGCAAATTGAACTTGGAGACAAACACTGACAGTGCAGATTCAGAAGAAGAAAAACATGTGGGGAATGTGAAAGCTGAACATCCTCTATACTCTTGCGGATCAGTGCGGTGCTGCCTCTTATTAAATCAAGGAGGTCACTCTGTGTTGTTGTAAAAGATATTTGTCTTGGTTTTCTGGGTACCCAAGGACCAGCCTGCAGGGAAACTTCAATTAGATCTCTGTTATCTTCAGTTAACTTACTAGTTCTATTCAAATAATAAATTCAAATAATAGAATAACAGAAGTCACCTTCAATTAAGGGATCATCACTAAGTAGCAGTAGCGATAGTTTATAGGAGTCATCATTTCTCAGTTGCTGTGTAGGACTTGTGTGTCCTGGCCAACACTTGCTTTTTTTGACATCAGGACAACTGCAGGAGGTGCATGTACCTTGACATGTTCAGGTCAGCAGCTTGCTGATTTTTCTGTGTCTCAGTTGATACTGCATATAGGTATCCTTGTAGGTCTGCTTGGCCAGAGCAGATTTCCATTGGCGAAGCAGACCTCGGACTTTTCTAGATGATGAGAGCTGATACCTGATCTTCCGAAGTTACCAGCAAAGCTGACATGAGCTCCCTTGATGCCTGAATCATTTCTGCTGGTGGTGACTGCCCAAACCTCAGAACTTGTGGTCATGTTTCCTCTCAGCCCCAGAAGCAGGACTTTTTGGTTTCTTTTGATATTCTCAGCCTTTACTTTCTCAGAGGTAACTCTACAGTTACCCTCCAACAGTTGCAAATCATGACATCTGCTATGATCATTAATTTTAATGAGAAATAAGTAAAATTAGAGTTAATTCAATCTGTCTTTGGTTGTATTCAAGGCACTTACAGATTTTTTTTTTCCACAGTATATCTAAAATGTACTTTTAAAAGTAAGTGAAGTAGGCATTCTCCCACAATCACCTGTCTCCAGGAGATGGAGCTCCAAGAAAAACACTAACTACTGTTGGGTTTGTAATTTAAGTTATGAAGGTTAGCAACACTAATTCTACGTCCCTGGCTGGGAAGACTTGTCAACAGCTCAATTGCCATGAGTGAATCTCATTTTGTATTCCAGAAGTGTAGTGAAAGAGATTGAGAGAAGAAAAATGCACACATTTACCTCGGAGAGAGCCTGGGCCTGTATCCAGTTGTGAGTAATGCTTGCTGGAAACAAGGCATGAGCACTTAACAAGGAGGGTAATTAACTATAACTGTAGCTTATGAAGATACGCCACAGATTTTTGCTTGCTCGGAGCTTTTCAATCCGAAATGCAGGGGTTTACTCAGTGAATACTTCTTTTTGAAGTTATTGAGCTTCAGTGAAAGGTTTGTCATGTGAGCACCTAAGGCCTGTGTTATGGTGGAGGTCTGGCTAAACGGGCTTAATAGCTCTGCTTGGCTTTCAAATCTCAGTAATTGGGTTGCACCCAGATGTGAGGCTAGGGTTTGGTCTTTGCTGATTAGGAAAACTTATCCCAAAGAGACCTTGTGCATTTGGAACTTGAATAGACCGCTCTCTTTTGGCTCTGACAGCTTTCAAAAGAAAGTCCTGAAAGAGGTGAAACCCCCAATCCATCAGCAGCAGAGCCCTTATGTCCTGCTGTTCCCCTTGCCCTGGCTGCTTCTCCTTCCTCCCTGGCTGGCCTGGACGTGCTCTCCTGTGGTCTTTGGGAAAGCAGGGGTTTGCTGCGAGAGGGCTCTCCTTCCTGGGGGAGAGCTGGCTGTGCACATGTGCATTAGAGCAGATCCTGGGCTGAGGTTTGACGGCAAGAAATTCAGCCTATTCAGTGCTGGACTTCTTTAAAAATGGATTTAAATGACAAATTTTTCTTCTTGAGAGGGACCATGACTTGACTTAACAGGCTACCAAATAGGTTGAAGCTGTTTGGCAAACAGCTAGTCAAAAGTGTCAATTATTATTGTTGTGGCGGAAAAAAACCCCTCACTTGAAAACAGAATGCCAAGTAACAGTCACAGCTTTTGTTTTAAATAAAAATTAAATCGGGTTCTACAAGTTCTTTTTTTCTATGAGATTTTTTTCCCAGTTTTTGAACCTGAAAACTCCAAATAAGGTGAGAATTTTCAGAGAAAAAATAAACCAAAACCTTTTGCTCAAAAACCTTTTCTTTTTTTTTTTTTTTTTTTTAATTGAGGAGGAAAAGTGATAGGAAGAGAAATATCGATAGTGAGGTACACAGTTGTGTTTTTCATTTCTTTTATTCTTAATAATTTAAGAGCCTTTGGTCACAATGAATTAAGTGTTTTAGGAGTTTTTTAACCAAGACTAAAATCAATAGTGAAGATTATAAAAGATGGCAGTTCAACCTGAAAAATAACTTTTGCTTGTGTAGGCAGAAGTGTTCATGTATACTTAGCTGGAACCCTGAATTTGTGTTTATCAGTTTACACCAAACATTTATCTCAATAATAGTCCATCTAGTGGATAAAACCAAATTAACACACAGCTTCATGCTGTTGGAAATGCTCAGAGCCCTTTTTCTGAAGATGAGTAATACAGAAATCAAGATGTCTTTTCAGACAAAGAGACCTACTTTTGTGAGTGCCAATATTGCTGGGTTTTAATGTTATTTTTTGACATGTGGGAATGCTTTAGTGTGCAGGTGATGCTTTGAAGTGCTGAGTTCTGTCTTTGTAAGCTGTAACTCTCCCCTGGATTTCATTATTCACCATAGATTTTTGGGAATGATATGCTCCTGTCACTTGTAGGCTCTACTCGATGTACAGTAAAGACTGAAGAGTGAGCCTGAGAGGTTCCTACTGTGCCATAGCTTTGGTATGGGCTACACCCTTTCTCTGGGTTGTTCTTCCTTGTGATTTATAGAAGAAATCATAGATCATGACTGTAGTGCTAGGGTGTTTTGATAGTTGTTGTACTGTCAGAGTGATCCCCTGGCACTTTCCTAAACAGTTTGTATGCAATTTCTGGAGTAGGCATGGGCATGTGGGGTCCAGCAATACCGGTTTGGAGGCTATGAGGGATTAACCATATAGCCAAGGCCAGACCATGCCAGTTGTCTCAGAGTAAGAGAAGGGCACCTGCCACTAGTTATTATTTTTAAGGGTGTACAAGAAAAACAGGTGATGAGGGCATCTCTTCTTGTCATATGACAAGATATGTGAAGGAAATCATCTGGGTTGGCTGAAGGTGATGGAATCACTGGGAGGGCCCATAGGTACTTGAGTTGGATGACTGCACGGCATGGCCCCTGGGGTGTACCTTTCTGTGGCAGATGTGCTGAAATCATCGTGACTGCAGAACTCACCAGCTCTTGGAGGAGGCAGTGATAGCTCCCTTCTAGGAAAGTCTCCAGGCACTATCAGTCATACTGCATTACAGCAGAAGTGAGAAAGTTGAGAGAAGCGTGGCCTTGAGCACAATCTAAAATTTAGGATGCTCTTGGGGCTCCCTTGAACAGCACGAGCTCCTCTGTTACTGCCGTTGTGGAGGGTGAAGTTCTGTGGATGATCTCGCATTTGGCCTCAAGCACAGGACCAAGACCGCCCTTGTGTAATAGTGTGCACACAGACATTAATACCATATTAATGAGCGCTAAGATGTCATTCTCTTCAGGAGCTGAGGGCTTGGGTTAGCTTTATGTAGCCATCAGCTCTGTTGTGCTTGTCCTTTCTGGAAGGAGGAATAGTCCCTCTGGCCCTTCTCTCACAATCTAAGGGCAGCCTGGGGAGGAAATGTCCCCTGAGACTGTCACTTCTTCACAGAGCCAGACTGCTTAGAAAGTAACTTGGTGCCACACAAAAGTATGGAGCAGGTGTCTCCAAAGAGTCGGAGGTCCAAATAACTGCTGTCCCTAATCCCATGGTGCAAATACTTGCAAGTACCAGCTTTTACTTCTGCTGTTTTAATGGCTGGCAAAAGGAGGGTTTGCTTTGCCTCTTTTAATTTAGCGTGCTCATGCTTGGGTCCTTGTGTATCACTGGTCCACATTGTTTATTATTGGGGAGAACTATCAAAGGCCTGGGGGTCTGTAAGAAGCAGCTGAAGTGCATTGCCTTTCTCCCTGATTTCCAATGGCAAATTCCAGAGGAGCATGCAGGTCCCTCTTGGCTTCTCAATGTGGAGTGAAGAAATGGGCTTTTCTATGCACCTAGTGTTTCTTGGCAGCCTCCTGAAGTGGGCTGTCTATGTCTGCAGATTTCAGGAGTTGTTTCTGTGCACAGATTTTCCCAGGATATTTCAGGGGTGATTCAATGAATCATGCAGGGGTTTCGTTCCTCTCCCCACTGGACCCTCTCCCCCACTTCTACCAAAGCAGCAGAGCTGTCGCTAATTGACCTGACAAGTGGAACAGCTCCTTTTTCAGGGAGCCTCTTACCCTGTTGCAGAGAGGAATTTACTTTGAAGTTGTCTCCCTGCCCTGTATTGTCTACACACCTTGCTTTGCGTGAGTGTGATAAATGGAAATCAAGCAGTCCCAGACCAAGGAAACGACTGCTAAGTCCTGCCTGCTATTCCAAAACGTTTGCTGTGTTTATAATAAAGGTGTCAGGGTTGCACTGAGCTGCCAGATTCAAAGCAGCCAAAATGCTGAGTAGCCAAGTGCTTCTCTCCTCCCCTTGATCCATTTTTTGGGGTTAGAACACATCAAAGCTGATGGAAGTGGGTTGAAGTGAGCTTGTCAGTACTAACATCTGTGTGTGACAGTGTCAGAAACACTGAGACCCAGCACAGCTATACCATTGCAGTAAGAAGCCCAAGACAAAGTTTGTAATTGGGATACTCAAATGGATTATTCCCACAGTGTTATTACTGCTTAGAGCCCTCAGACTTTTCTCAGCCATGTAAAAAGTGTGATCTCATGGTCTAATGGTTAAGATGAATAAACCAGTATCAGTAGGGCACAGGGCTGGGTTTCAGTTCCCTGGTACTTCCACTGAATTGCAATGTGACTTGGTATGTGGTTTCATTTGTCTGTGTCTCTCCTCTTCCTCTCTTCCTTTGCCTCTATCATCTGCTCTGAGTCAGATGGTAGCACTGAATTAGAGCCTGTACTTACAAGGCTAATAAATCCTTCCGTTTTGTTTATCTTATGTGTCTGGATGGGGAAAAAGGAGGTGACTCTCCTTAAGGAAAAAAAAAAAAAAGAAGCACTTAAAAAAAAAAAAGTGCAGGTTTTCAGCTGCTACTCAGAACAGCTAGTGACTGTGGCTTGAGAAGGAACCTGGAACAGAAGCGGAAAACCACCATTTTTCAAAGAACCAGGCTTGTTCCAGGTTCCTCAGAGTTGGGGTTTGAAGTGCCTATTGACAGCTGTGTGGAGGGATCAACAAATGGGCAGGTTAAAGGACTTTTGCTTTTTGGGTGTACTCGGAGGCACTGGTTGATTGCCAAAGTGATTGCAGGGGGATGGATCCAGATGGATTCAGCAGTGCTATAGTTTTCTAGTTTCATGTGCAAACTGCTTGCAAGGAAGGACTTGTGCCAGGATGACATGCTTAGCATCTCAAAGATCTGGGAGGGACAGGGATTTATTAGTCCTTTAAAAGTTGCTTAGAGCAGCCCGAACCCCTTGTTGCTGCTGTTGACTAACTTGTGCAAAGGATGCGATCACCATGTTGCTTCCTAATGCAACCCAGCATCGTGAGATGAAACTCCAGAATTACTCCACCACCTGAGGACTTCACTGTATCAGAGACCACGTATGCAGCAGACCCCTTTTCCATATGGAAGCACTCAGGCCTGACTGTGATACAAGGGGACTCTGCACCTCCACAGAGTGGCTGGCAGCTGTGAAATTCAATATGACAGCAGGGTATGCCAACGGAGCAGGGTTATATTGGCTTGGCAGAACATTAGCTTCTCACCTAAGAGATTTCTATTTCCCACCACAAACATAAAAGATGTGAAGTGGGCAGGGAGGGAAAGCACGTAGCTGTTAGCCTGTCCCACCACTCTGGAAGTGGCAGTGGCTGGAGGGTCTCTCCCTGCTGAAGAGCTAAGTTGTGTGGGGAGGGGATGCAGTGGCTTTGAATGCCAGCAGGAATAACTGTGTAATCCAAACTTTCTTGTTTCCTGAATAACCCAGCCTCTGGGCACAATTGGGCTTCAGTGATGTGGGGGGAATCTTATTAGGAGGTTGCAATGAGGAAAGAAGACTGGCTTTTGTAAGTGGTAAATGAAGTCGTTATTAAAAAGGAAGGACAAAGCTACCAAAAGCCTCATTCATGTTACAGGTTCAGGCATGGGACAGAAGAGAAATCCACAAAAATCTGCCTTTCAGCTTTTTCTATTGCCTGTGTTTGAATGGGAAATTGGATATCCCCAGGATCCTGGGAGACAGCACACATGAAAACAGCACCGAATTCCTTCAGGGGTATGCAAGGAGGAAGTGACATCTGTTTTGCATCCAAACATTACTTGAAGTCTAGTTAAAACTGTTGCTGTGACAGGGGGGTGAAAAAATACAGAGAAAATCCTCCTTCCCTTTTGGTTGGAATCAGTGCAGCCAGGCGGGGGGAATACTAATGGAGGTCTCTGATCTTTCCTCCACTTACAAATCAATGCCATCCCCATTTCGAACAAGCCACTTAGTCACCCATGGTCGAGTCTTCAGTAAATGTGAAACAACTTGTTAGTGATAGATGGGATCATTCACATTGGGCTATCTTGGCCTCTCTGTATGAGGAAGAGAACAGTATTAATCTAAGCAGGCATTCATTCACTGTTCTTCAGTTAATTATCTTGACTTAATTTGATTTTAATATGGAAAACAGTGGCTCATGTAAGTTAAGGCTGGTATTTCAAAGGAAACATGGGGGATTTAAGGTATTGAGACCTCTTGGGTGGGGATGGACAGAAAACAAATCTGTATGTCATGAAATGTTTTGAGGGTTTTGGCTTTGAAGATCCTTAGGCATTTTTCATAAGGAGAAAGGAGTCACTAACTTTCCCCTTACTCCTTTTTCTAGAATACACCTTCTCTTTGGATGCTCACCTGAGAGCTAGGAGAACCACATTCAAGTGCCCAAAGGCCCAATCTATGACGTCCATTTGTCTTTGAATCCCACCAGTCAAAGCTCTTCTGTCCTGTGGTATATTCATTTTGTGAATGGGATATCAGCTGATCTTCATCAAAAGAGCGCAGTAGTTACGGCAGTTGCCTGAGATGGAGAATTCATGGACAAGAACCTGTCTTATATAGGACAGCCCAGGGATTTCCATATAGTCTCATTTATCTGTCCTAAGGTTGTAGCTGCTCTACTATCCTGCTTTGGGAGTCAGGAATAATCCCCGTCAAAATGAAATCAGAATGAAAACAAGTTTGGAAGTGTGGAAATATTTCATTTTTCTTTGGATCCTTACCCACAGAAACAGCTTTGTTCTTTTAAAATGTGTTCTAGGTCTTTCAGCCTGTAGCTAGGCAGGTAGGCAGGCATGCCATATAAAATATCCCCACATTTTGCATCTGCCCTGTGCTGTGGCTGCTGTTAAGCCAACGTGGAAGGCTATGGTGAAACAGGGGAACACCTGAAGGGCTGCATGTGAATGGCTCCCCAGTTAGATTTTGCCAGCACCCATGTTTTGTGGCGGTTAAGGCAGCACATCTTTCACCCTGCTTGCGAGGGGGACTCGAGCTGCTGCTGTCTGCACTGAGATGCTTCCGAGCACCCATGTAAGCAAGGCTGAAAGCTGAATTGTTTCTTTTTGTTAGGCAAAAGGATCAAGCAGGCAAGTTTGGGCTAAAGATTACTCTGCTTTATGAGACCACACAGCCAATCTCACCTGCTCTCTCTGTTAGACAAAACACAGAGCCTGGAGGTGGGAATAAATGCTGGAGGAGGCCAGTATGGGGAGGGACTGCTGAGATTCAGTCAGGGAGATTTTACCTGTGTGGTATGATAAACGAGGCAGCTGTGCTGGGTTTCCTCTTCTTCATACATGGAAATGAATAATCAACGTATTGGCTGTCTGGTGTTTGTCCTATTTCATACCCCCATTTTGAATACACTTCTAATTAGCAGGAGGCTGGAACAACCTCATGCCATAAGTCTAATCATTAGAGTGGATGCACATTCCCTGTTGGTCTGTGCTGAGGATGGTTTTTCGATTTGTCTGATAAAATCCTACTGTCTTTTCCCCTTCTTTCTCCTTCTTTGTCCAGTTCCACAGTCTTGAACTTCTTGAACTCCTCACTGTGGAAGGCAGAGAGGGAAGATGGAACACCAGAGGTCCCTGGCATGTGTGGGACTGCGAGACTATCACTCAGATGATGTTAGCGTGAAATTTGCATTGAAGAAGATGCTGCAGTGCAGTTATATTTGGCCGTGGAAAACTTTTGCCAGTCTTGTAATACAGTGGTAGCATTTTTTTTGCTGAAAAGCAGGTTCTGGAGCTGAGCTGCTAAACTTTTTTGTTGTTAAATTATGTGTAGTATTAGTAGTAAGGAGGTGGTTAGAAGGCTAGACCTTTGTGTGGTGGTGGTGGTTAGTTTCACTCTTTAGGAATTAAAATACTGGTTTCATGCATGGCTCTTCTTACATTGACACAGGTAGCAGATACATCTGCATGGACCCCTCTTTGGGTAGTAGAAGCAGCAAAGTTCACCTTACTTAGCATGGCAGAGATGGTAATTTAATGCTCCAGATCTGCACAGAAAAGTCTCTAGTCTGCTGAGACATCTGAGTGAATGCATGCTCAGTTTTTAAAAGCAGGTTAATATTTCCATGTGTCTTGCCAGAGTCAAGACATATGCTCAAATGCATAAAATATTTGCCTGGATTGAGACCTAAATGACCTAATAGCACTAGGTCCTGACTGAGACAGTGTCCAATGTCAGGAATGACAGCAGGTCTTGAACTTAACGCTTGATCAATCTTCAAATGTTCTTTTAGTCCAGCAATTATTATTTATAAGGCTCTGGAAGTGAATGGTTGTGTTAAATTTTAGATCCTTGAATTGCTCTGCTGTGGTTTTGGTCTCCCACGGTGACTCAGGGGGCCTGATATACTTCAGTGGCTGTTCTTGTGAAGAGCTGGATTATAAAAGTCTTTCAATTCTTCCCTTATTAGAACCTTGTAGTTTATGAGGTTAGAAACTTTTCTGGGTTAAGATTTCTCTTCGTGGTGATACGATGTTTTACAAGAGTGCAATGAATTTCCCTGCAGTTAATTTCAACTAAACAAGTCCTTTTCACTGTACCTACAGCAGAAGAGACCATCTTTGGGGTTTTGAAAGGAAGTCTTGCAAGTGAGCCAGTCAAAGACAAACAGTGGGTAGCTGTACCAGCACAGAAAAGCAGGGGAAGTTTATTGAAACAAAGAGACTGCTTTGTTGGACTTGGGAATTGAACTAGGAATTTATTTTTTCTCTGGCCGTAAGGCTTTTGCAATGCCTGGCACAGCCTTACTGCAAAGAGTGGATGGATAGTGACGGACTGGATTTCTCTGGGTGATTTCCCTAGCTCATGTATTCTCCAAAACCTACCTAACTGTTTTCAGTGTCTGAATGTTGATCTTCATGTAGATGTGTGTTCTTTGTCCTACAGACTGTAAAAGCAACTGCAGCAGAGAGTGGGTTCAAAAATTATTAATGTTGGTACTGAGGTATTGGTACTGTAATGCTGGGAGCAAAACAGGGACTGTAGGGGCACCTGCTGACTGAGAGATTTTCAGCGACAAAATCCAGGGCATAAAAGAAGAGGACAGAATGGGAAGTAACATGTATGACAGGCAATGAAGAAGACTTCCAGGACACCACAAAGCAGTTCAGTGACTTGGCTGGAGCCCCAGAAACCCAGTCCAGCGCTTTATCCATTAGACAGTGGTCTGTTTTTGGCACAGTTGTGTTTTTTTAAGGTTGCAGTCATCACATTTCTCTTAACATAAAAGCATTATGTGTGATATGGTGTGAGCGAGCTGCGTCCAAACTGAAACTGGGATGGTCTCTATTGTGCTCCAGTGGTCTCTTTAACGGCCATGTTCAAGGGACCCTGAGCAGATCTTTGCACAGAGGTGGTAGAGGTTAATCTTCATTTCTCTCTCAGCCTCAAAATGTTCTTGCCCTGGGAATGACCCAGAACTATTCCCTGCTCCTTGGATTCCTGCCTAGATGGCTGCACAGGGACACTCCTGGAGGTTTTTTTTCTTCCCACCCATGTTACGCTCTTTCAGGCAGTGTGTGGCCCTGTTGGCTGCAGAAGGTCTGGCTTCTTACTTCTGTCTCTGTAGCATGCTCTGAAGTTTGATAGTGAAAGATATGAGCAAAAGAAAGCCAAATAATTAGCTATCCCAGCCCTAATTCCCTGGGCAGAAGTTCACTTTTCAGTAACTGAAACTGGCTTAATCCTAATCCCCTGCAAATCCCCCTTCCTAAGAGTCTTTGTGAGGCTCCCTTACTGGTGAGAGCTTCCAAAAAGACTGGTGCTGCTGTTAGGGTGCATTTTCCTAAAGCCTGCAAACGTTGTATCTGCAGTGGGATATAATACGAGGATAGTGAATCTCTGAAGCCACAAATCCCTTAGCGTGTGGGTGGGGTTATTAATGTGCAAAACAAACTGGAAGAAGAGCTCTAGTGTTGCAAGCACAAGCCTGCTCCCCTCATTATTGGTATAAACCTCATTTCTTGCCCTGTGCAGGCTGGCCGTTTTCTGGGAGAAAATTTCTCTGAAACAGCTCCACTGCCTTTTCTGCTTTGTTGACTGACCGTGGTGGATGTGAGGGGGTGCACTGGGATCACTTGTCATTGCTGCCTCATTTAGCCAACGGAGAGAAGTTGCCACAACTGATATATTGCACTTGATTCTGATGATCTGAGTGATGGGGTCAACTTCTCTGTGTTGTCTGTGGAAGGAACCAGAGCCTGACCGCCCAGATCACTTCCTTGTGCTCTTGACCATAGATGACAGAGTTAGGGCCCTGAGTTAGCCTGCCTGAACTGTAATTCATGGGCTGCATGTCTCCAGCATATACAGGAGTTACAAAAGATAGAAATCTCCGCCATGAATCCCCCTTTGCCTTCATGGGGAGGGGAGGTAGATATTAGAGAGAAAATTAGATGTTCCTGTCCTTTGCCTGTGGTGGATAGTCAGTCTGCTCATTGCTGCATTGCTGATGAAACTTACAGCTTTCTTTTTTGCAAATAAATGCATCAGTTTCTGTTGTCTTCCCACATCTCTCCTTTACCTCTTACTTCTCGTCTTTGCTGTGTGGTTTTCATCTTGGGAAAGGTCTGGGTGAAAGACCCTGCGGTGAGTGGCACAGGTACTGCCCCCTCCTCCTCTGCTGTTGCCTTCTCCTTTCTCTGCCACAGGGATCAGGTGGGGCACACCTAGCCCAGGGTGAAAAGAACAACTGTTTATCATGACAACTTGGTAGATAAACATCTTTCTTTGAACAGATAGGCTGATAAAGGCAGTGCGTGCACTAATTACTTTGTTCCCACTGTAACCAAGAAAAGAACTCCAGGGAATTTGCTAGTCTCAGCAATAGAACAGAGAGAGGATGGTTTGGGGAAATTTATGGTCTAATAGTAAGTGAAGCTTCCCTTATCTCTATGGGTTTAAGGAATAGTCTCTTTCTGCTGTCTCTTTTACTTGTTTCCTTCATAAACCTTTGGACTAATTAACTTTGGTGATTTCTTTCCTGGAAAAGGATTAAGGACAAAGGCTTAGGAGATAAATGAACCTAGAATGTGTGTTTTGACAGTGTTGCTGGTATACTTTTTTTTTTCTTTTTTCCTTTTTAAAATCCCAAACTGGATCCATTTCCTTTTCACTGTGCATTTTTGATGAAGCGTCAAGAGTCTGATATCGTCTTTCTGAAGCTTCATCCATGCTTTGGGATTCCCCATGCCTTGTGACAGAGTTGTTTGGTAATCACTTCTCCTCCTCCTCCATGAGCTACCCCTCAGCCAAGTTCAGCGCATTCCAACTCCAAGGAGCAGGGACTTGCTGGCTTGTCTCAAGCTAGGTCCTAGATCAGTGGCAGCTGCTTAGGAATACTTGGATGGGATTTAAAAGTTCAGCCCAGATCTGTAAAGCTGTTATTCAGACGCTAACAAGATGTTGTTCCTTACCTTTAGAGGGGTTCACATCTGTCAAAGGTTTAAATGGCACTAAGGGAAGTAACCTGCTATAGTCCTATAAAGAAACGTCTGTTAGGAATCACAGTCACAGCACAGTCAGGGTTGGAAGGGACCTCTGGAGATCATCTAGTCCAGCCCCCTGCTAAAGCAGGGTCACCTACAGCAGGTTGCACAGAGTCACATCCAGGTGAGTTTTGGATGTCTCCAGAGAAGGAGACTCCACAGCCTCTCTGAACAGCCTGTTCCAGAGCTCTGCCACCCAGTTCTTCCTCATATTCAGGTGGAGCTGCCTGTGTTGCTGTTTGTGCCCATTTCCACTTGAATGCATGTAGCCTGGGTACACCCTGTGATCTGTGGAGGAACCCAGGCACCTCGTGGCTTATTTGTATCCCAGGCTAGCTGAATTGCCCAGCTGAAGTGTTCCTCTGACTCCATGGATCATCTGCAGTGATGGTGCTCCTACATAGCTCAGTGAATTGGCGATGTGAGGTGGGTGACCCTGAACACGTTTGCTATAGCCTGGTCAGGACTCCAGTGCTGTTTTTAGAGATGCTATACAAAAGCCTAAAAAGTGCCTCTCCTTAACCTGAAGCCAGCATTAAGTCCTAGATTGCAAACTGTCTGGTGCATTCCCCCCACTTGCTCGCAGAGGGAAAGACAGTAATATCTAGGCTGGGATTGCCGTTGCTGCCCCTTGTTGCCAAACTGCCTCATATGGGGGGACCAAGTGTGGGCATCAGGATGTGTCTAGAGCCTGAACTAATCCAAATAGCTCAGCTGAGTGAAGAGGGACTCGGGTAACACTGGCTTTGGTATCCTTGAAGACTTTCTAAATTGCTGGCTTTTGTTACTCTAGCTAAATCTACCAGCCCTTACTCTTCTGCACAGTGTGCATTGGTGGAGGTCGACTGCCCTAAAGTGAGGGAGTTGGCATTAGCTTTAATGAGGGAATTGATTTCAGTGTACCTATGTGCATTGAAGAGCTGCATATTGTTATGCTTCATTTTAGGAGCTGCCTAGGAAATGCCCTTCACCAGCCTCCAGGCTGAATGGGGCTTACACCAGTCTCTCATTGCGTCCATGGGTCATTTACATTTTGTGGCTAAGGGACAGCATAGCTCAGATCCACGGTTCTTTTCAGAGAAAGGTGATAGTTCCACTATCAGCTGAAATTTAATACTTCTACAGCAGGCAAAGCCTGTCATATCAATTTATTGTTCTGGCCCATTCCCAGGCAACATGCCATTCCCTGGTACAAAAGCGCCTATTGTTGTTACTGAGCCGGTTCCAATGTAACATGCTATATGCCTCCTTCCTCAAAGAAGTACAAGCTACAATCTGGAATACAATTTTAAGGATTATAGATTGAAACTAATTCTCAACAATTCAACAGAGCAGACTATGGTAATTATGAAAGTCTGATGAGCTGCCTGAAGATGAGCAGGAGATAAAACATTACATTGTGTAAGATGGGGAAATTAGTCTAGTATTACAAGCCTTATTTCTCCAAATTATTCAAAACACATTTAATAAAACATTCTATCTTTTGGCAAAAGAAACTTCAATTAAAATTAGTTGGGGGAAGAGAAGGTAAAGGAACAGGTCTCTGACTCAGGAAATCATATCTGTCCTGTGGATAGCAATTGTACTCTGTGGCTATGTGGGTACTAGAAAATATTTTCAAGGGATGCCAAGGGAGGGACTGGAATGCAATCACAAAATTATAAAAGGATTTAAGGTGGCAGAGACTACTGGAGGTCTTCTAGTTCAAGCCCCTGCTTAAAGCAAGGTAGATCTCAAAGTTGTGTTAGGGTGCTTGTGACCTTGCACCGTTGAACCTGAAAATATTCTGAGGATGGGGCTTCCACAGGCTCTCTGGGCAACCTCTTCCAGCACTTAACCTCTCTGGTGTAAAAAATTAAGTTTGTTTGGGGTTTCCTGTGTTGTAGCTTGTGACCTTTGCTTCTTGTCCTCTCTCTGTGCACTTATGGGAAGGATATAGCTTTCTTTTCAGTAACCAGCCCCATTAGGAAATGTAAGTCTGCCGTTAGGTCCTTCCCTTAGTCTTTGCCAGGCTAAACAAACATACTTTCATTAGCCTTATATGTTAAGTGCTCCAGCCCTCTAATAATCTTGGTGGTCCTCTTGGTGAACTCTTTCCAGTTTCTCAACATCTCTGTTTAACTCTGTTCATGAGGGCTGGATAGATAGGAGACATCAGTCACTCAGCCACTGAAGCAGTGGGGATTTCAGCACATGCTTAAAGTATCTCAAAGTGGAACATAGTTGTGACCACAATGGTTCTGAAGTTGCTCAGGGTCTTGTTCAGCTGAGTTTTGCGTATCACCAATAACAGAGATCACACAATGTCATCTTAAAAGGATCTGTGACAGCCCACTAATTGTCCTTGGGACGTGCCTGTTTCTCACTATTGACTTTAAGGAGATGCAAACATCAGTAGTTCAGATCTTGATGTTTATTTTAAATCCCTAATACCAGGTGCATGCCTACCTGATAGATCCTTACACAAATAATCTGTCTCAGTTTAGATCTCTTTCTGAAGAGGTGGGTGGCCAGTCAGGCGTGAACAGGATTGAGCAGATATGCTCTCAGTGATGTGACAGTCTGGGTTTGAATGAGGATGTTGTATGGGTATTATAGTGGTAAATTTGTTTAGTATTCAAGGTAGGGAAGGGAGAGGTGGGTAAACTTAGTATCACCTGTATGAGAACTAGATAAATTCCCCTTTCCTGTACTTACTCTGGACAATGCCAATTTTCAGATGTCTGGATGTCTTGCCAGCTGACTGAAACTTTTTCAGAGGGGATTTTGAGGAGTGTGACATGGTGCTGATATATGAGGATTGTTGTGTATTTTAAAGCTCAAAGTCACCTGAAAACATCAAACTGTGTTTGAGTTATAAACATCTCCCAGCTTCTGGGTTGAATTTGGGGTGAAGAGAGCAAAAAGACAGCTACACTCTTTTGAGCGGACTGGTTGGTCAAAGATTTGGGGAGCTGGTTTTTGTTAGAAGAGACACTCCATGGGCAGCCAGCTCTTTTTTGGTACCATTTTAATCATATAGGGAGATTGCATATGATAGTTATTGTTATAGTATATTGGGGTGAAGACCACTACTATATATGCTGTTGCTTTTGTCTCTCTGAAGCCAGCTGCTTCAATGACATTTCCCCCAGTTCACACCAGGAGCTCAGGGATCAGAGATATCAATACAATCAAGTCCTCTGTGTTAAGAGTGGGGGTTTTGTCAATGCCTAGTCCACCTCTCTTCCCCTTGATTCACGTTGGTTCTGGTGGAAAAAGAGTCAATACTGCTCTTTTCAGTGATGGATATATTAGCTGAGCACTTCAAAGGAGTTCCAGCCAGCACAAGCCTTCCTTCTGCCTTTGGAAGGGTTGTTGTGGATCACCTGCCTCCAGCACTCTTGGGGAAGACTGTGCCCTTCAATCTTCCCTTGTGATTTTGGTTGAGAACTAGGTGAAGGGTTGGCATGACCATGAGAACCTGATGACAGCCATGCGTCCTGTCTGTGCCTGAGCTATGCTGAGACTGCTGAAGGCTACTTGCACCCGAACGTTAATGGTCCTGTCTCCCTCTGTCTCATCTGAAAAACATCTTGATACCCAGCCTGGGTGAAGCATGAATAAAGTACAGTTTGATTGCACTGCTGTTAGGTCTAGTGCCTTGACAGAAAGAAACATGTAAAAATTCTTCCAACCAGCCCTTCTGCCTGAGGTTGGACAGGTTGTTGAAAGACTCTTTCAGTTACTGTTTATTTTGGAAATCTCTGGATCAATGAGCTGCGTATGGGGTTCTGAGTAGCAGATCAGTCTCTTTTAGCTGTTGGTCTTAGAAGGATCTGCTGAGTTAAGTATCCCAAGAGCCTCCCATTTTTGCATTTTCCTGTAGGGAACATGAAGTGCTGGGAGGAATTATTTCAGTCTCATGAGATCTTTGAGTCACTGAGCTCTGAAAGCTGCTTTTTGGAACTGTTAGCTTGTTTTTGGCAACTATTCTTTGCTGTCCTGCTCTTTCCAGTCCTGAGGAAGGTTTCCATCCCACCTAAGTGCTCTGCTTTTCTTTGGAGAATAATTCTGCTTTGACCCCTATGACTTTAAAAGCAGTATGAGGAGGGTTTTGGTGCTGTTTCCCTCTGCATAGCCAAGAGGCAACAGTTCTGTCGTTCTCAGTGCAGGGAAAGTCAAGTCTACACTGAAATTGTATCCAAGAAGTTTCTCTCCTCAGTAAGGTGCAGGTTCTGGAAACCCAAGTTTTGTGCCCTTGGTTTATCCTCTGCGAGGGACAGTTCTGCTCCACAGAACACAAGGCATTCTGCCAATTCCCCATTGTTGTTTTTATCCCCTGACCTTTCTCCTGGCTTAACCCCCCTCCCACCTCGAGGGTGAGAGACAGTGAAGGGAAGATGGAGTTACAACTTCCTGGACATTTGGCTGTTTTGTCTTTTGTACATCACTTTGTGGCTGACAGGACATTTTTTTTTTCTTCAGAAAATACCTTGCATGCTAATCTCTCTGCATTAGCTGATCACAACGTAAATGCTTGTCCATTAATCCAATGCCTTCCTGTGTGTCTTTCATCTCCATGCTCTCCTGTGGTCTCCTGTTTCACTTTTCTCCCTCCTTTGTCTTTAACTCTGTTTAATACAATCCACCTCAGTACCATGGCTCCAGGCTATGGAAACAGGGACAGATACTGTAAACATATTGATAGACTCAGTTAATAAACACACCACCCGATGCTGAAGGCTGTACTCTCTGCAAAGGCCAATCTTTGACAGACATGTTCCCTTCCACTATTTCTCTATCTGCCAGTAAGAGTAGCCTACTGACTTTTCTGCTGTACTAACATGTTATGCAATATGCTACAGCTTATTTCCAGAGAATTCAACTATTATTATTATTATTGGTGCTCTCTTACCATCTGATGGATTGGGTAGCTTAAGAGCCAAACCCAGTACAAAGTAGGGCTGGGATTACTCTGTCTTAACTTCTGAGTCTACCATGCAGATTTCTGTATCAGAAATGCTCATCCTTGGTCCCCTGTATAGGCACTGCAGAGATATAGCTGCTCTTGCGTTATGTTTAAAATGCCTGTACCAGCTTAAACCAAAGGGCCACCCATAACGACTCTGGGGAACCTGTTCAAGTGTTTGATCACCCTCAGAGCTCAAGGATTTCTTAAATCAAGACCTGTGTATGAGTTCACTGCTGCTTGATGGATTTTGCTTCCATTCATTGATGTTGTGGTGTTTTTACTCCATGTAAATGTTTGAGATCTGCAGAAACGCAGTGGCAGTAATGCCAGAGCTCAGCTTTGGAGAAGGTAACAAAAGGAGGCCTTTTGTTTATCTCATTTGATGCCCCTACACTAACCTATTTTGTTTCAAATGAAAGGAACACTCTTTCAATCCCTTTACCTCCCTTCCAGTTCCTGTGTGGTCTGTTGCACCTCTCTGTTGTCTGTCTTCCAGGTAGAAGAGGGCTAATTACAACTTAACACCCTTCTCTTAACTGTCTCCTAAGTTCACTCGTGATTTCTAGGGGTGGGGTGGGGGTGGGGGAGGAGATGGGAGGAGGACCCAGGAATGCAGGCAGTCTTCTGAATGTGAGTTCTTGAATGGTTATACAGTGACACCATGGCAGTTTCTGGATTGCTTTCTATTCCTTCCTAACAATTCCTAGTATTTTTTTTCCCTGGTTATTAGTGAATATTGATTTTAATATTTGCATATAACTGTTACTACTCCAAAATCTGTCATGTGTTACTTTGCATTTATTTACTTTGACTTTTATCTGTGTGTCATCACCAAACTTCTCAGTATCATGCGATCTTTCTGCTGTTCACCCTGCAGTACTTGCAGCGTGTGACACTTCAGACTTGGGTGATGTATGTATTAGCACAAGACATTACAGAAATGCCTGCTTCTCTTCACTAGTTCTGAGGGGAGGCTGAACGTGTCACTTGCCTATGGAGCCCTTTTACTGGACAGTGCATGAGGATAGACCTCAAAGTGCTGAGTTTGCTGCAAGCAAAGTAGGTTGCTGCTCACAAGTATGTTGTCCTTCCTTTTGGCACTGTCTTGGGGGAAAACCAGAGGTCAAGGTGGCTTTCATCTGCCAGTACGTTTTCTGTAGCACTCCTGGTATGGCCTTTTCTCCTGGACACAGAAAACAGCTCTCTGTGGAGAGTGGTGTTTCTGGTGGGAGCAGTGGCAGATGTCTCATCATCTCTTCACCTGCCAGGTGATTATCTCCTCCTTGCTGAGAGGTTGCTTGTGATGATCTGGGAAGGCATTTTTTAGATTTAAAGAACATACTTCAGAAGGAGTAATCAAGCAGACTACAAGGGCATGCTACTGGTTGTGTGAAATAAGTCATTAAGTAAAATTTGTAACAAATTCTTTAAATTCCATTACCTAAAACTGTGTTCCCGTAGGACTCTCCATGTTTGCATCAGAGTAAAAGTAATGAATAAACATAAATGTGAAGACTAAACAGATCCTGAAAGGCGATCTTGTTACAGCACTTAGCAGACACAGAGTGTCAGGTGCCATTTCCATTGTCTGGAGCAGCAGTTTGCTTGAGTGATAATGTTTATACAGGTCAGTGATGCTGCTTGTCCAGGAGATGTGCCTGGGAAAGCCATTTCTTCCCTGAACTCTGTTGCAGGAAAGTCTGAGTCTAACTAGTAGGCATCTCTATGTGAACAGAGCTGAGATGATGCTGAAATGCTACCTGAGGTCATGGCAAACAGAACTCCAACTTTGGTTACAGTTTTTTTCCAGGGTGTTTTGAAGGAGACTGGAGCTTGTCAATGCATTCTGAGAAGGGATTTGATATCACAGAATGGCTGAGGTTGGAAAAGACTCAAGATCGTCTGGTCCAACCTATCAGCTTAGAGCAGATCACCTACAGCATGTTGCTCAGGGCTGTGTCTAGTTGGATTTTGAATATCTGGAAGGTTGGAGACTCCAGAACCTCTCTGGGCAACCCATTCCAGTGTTCAACTGTCCTCATAGTTATACATTTATCTTTAAATGGAATTTCCTGTACTTCAGTTTGTGCCCATTGCCTCTTGTTCATTCACTGGATACCATTTGAGAAGAGACTGTGTTTGTCTTCTTCACTCCTCCCCTCCATCAGTTATTTATATATATTGGCAAAATCCCCTGAACCTTCTTTCTTACAGTCTCAGCAGTCCCAGCTCTCTCAGCCTCTCCTCATATGACAGATACTTCTGTCCCTTGATCTTCTTTGTGGCCCTTCACTGGACTTGCACCAGTATGTCCATGTCTCTCTCCTACTGGGGAATCCAGAACTGGGCACAACAATCCAGACGGGTCTCGCCAGTGCTGAGGGGCAAACTTACCTCTCCTGACCTGCTGGTGTCCTACCAATGACTGCCCTTTGCTGTGAAGCCACGTTACTGGCTCATGGTCACCTGTCCACCAGGATGCCCTGGTCTTTTTCCACAAAGCTGTTTTCCAGCCTGTTGGTCCCCCCAGCGTGGTGCATGGGGATACTCCTCCCCACGAGAAGGACTTGGCATTTTCCCTTAGTAAAAATTCATGAGATTCCTGTTTGCTCATTTCTGCAGATTGTCAAGGTCCCTCTGAATGATGGAACAACCATCTGGTCTGTCAACTGCTTCTTCCAGTTCTGTATCATCCGCAAAATATGCAGATGTCATACACAGGTTCAGAAGTGTTCCTTAGCGTAACGTTAGACTCAACAGCAGAATAACTGGGTGCAATTCCCTGTCCTGTCTCAGGCCAGGATAATGTAGGAGGGAATATTCATCAATCTAAGCTGTCTGAAGATAAAAATTAATAATAATAATAAAATATCACCTTTTCTGGGGAGGGATGGTATGTTTGGTTCCAGCATGGGGATGGGATACCGCTGTGATGTGTGCTCAGATCCAGTGACTGGGAAATGCTCCCAGGTCTTGCAGTTCAATCACAGCCCTTAGCTGTAATGCTGTCCATATACGAGCACAATTCTCACCGAGTTCAGCAGCAGCCGACCCTGAAACTGTTCTGGCCTGTGATGTGTTTTGGTATGTAACACAATAGGTAGGAGGAAAATGTGTGCTGTGGATGGAGTTGCTGTTACAGCTGTGAGGCAAAGAGCCCTTCAAAGTGTTACTCTGCAAAAGAAATCCCCTTCCCTAGCCTATTAGTCAAAACAACTGCTCTGTGTCAAAGCAGCGCAAATAGCTTTTAGCCAAAAAGCTTTTTGAACGGCTGTTACGCTGGGGCCATTCTGCTCCGCCTGATTGCTGTCCCTATACAAGGGGTTAGTGTAGTACGCGGCTTCATAAATTCCACTGTCGAATTTCTATTGTCTCTTTGTTCTTCGTTGCCAAGGAAGCCAAATATTATTTCTGCCCTTGAAAGAAGCTGCAAATATGGGGAATGGCCTCAGTGAGAGACGGGGGAGAAAAGGGACCCTGTGGAAAAATACCTTTTGTGCTTTCTCTTATTGCCTTTATAGAGATGACTGGGGTGATGTGGTAGAACGGGGCTGTTCTGTCTTTTCTCTGTTAGTCAGATGTCTCTATTACTATTATTATTAACTTATATTCCAGGCTAAGAAGTTCACTCTCTTTATGTATACTTTCACCCTCTTTGCCATGTCCTGAAGTGCTACTGAGCGCTCCTGATTAAAAATCAGTATGCATTTATGTCTCTTTATCCCCAGTCTTTCTATAGCCCCTGTTACTTCATGTTCACAGGTCCTTGTTTTTTTCCTGGCCTTCCTACAGATACAGAGGCTGGGTCTTCCTCAGCTGATATTTGGGAAACTGAAGTGTGGATGAAACTGGTATCAGATGAAGTGTGCTGGGAACTCTTCCCTGGCCCTGCGTCTGGCAGCCAGAGCTGACCATTCCTGATGGCACCAGGGAGGAGACAGAAGCTGTCTGTGAATGGCTTTTTGGGTCCCAGGAAGCTAAACTAGTATAGTTAGACCTTTATACTAGTAAACTAAACAGCATCAGGGGGATGTGCTAACTGCTGCCACAGAATTATCCCGTTCAAGTTTTTGCGTGCTCAAGGTCACCGTTTGGACCTGCACTAACTAGCAATTTCCTAGTCACTGTCAGGGCATGGCTCAGGGGAGAGTGCAGGCTGTCCAAGTAGACAACTTCACCTTGTTTTGAGGGCAAGGAGAAGAATGTAACCATTTTTGCTTATCAGTCAGGCTAGTAGTGTTTCATCTTTCTCCCTCAGGGCGTGTTTTATTTATTTACATAAATGCAGTCTTTCTTTCGTTTTATGTAGGAATCATTTCAAGGTGATTTCAGGTACTAAAGACAAAAGTTACAGTGGCAGCAAGACTTCAGGAATACCAGAGGCTGAAGAACATCAGAGTCTCTCCAACGACTGTGTTCTAGCACCAGCAACCACTGCATTGCTGTACCATAAACCCTCGCTCACCTGTGGGACTCCAGAGGGATGAGGGCAGTGAGCTGCCACTGAGCTCCACTTTGGGAAACCCTTCACAGAAGAAGGTCATGAAGCCATTACTCGGTGTTAAGATACACAATGGCAGTTCAGCTTATCTTTCTTTTGATTCCTATAATGAAAATATTCTTGAGTTCCTTACATGGGGCTCCCTTTACAGTCAGCAGAGAGGTGTAAACCAGTTTCAGACGTGGCTTGTCTGACCTCCACTCCTTTTCTCAGGCATCTACTTTAGAATAAAATGTTTCATGCCTGACAGTGCTTTCTTCTTTCTACCGACTGTATGGAGAGAGAGCTCAAATGGTAGCTAACCCCCATGCATGGTGGGCTGTAAGGGGCAGTCTTCTAAGCTGAAGCTTTCCTCCACCATATGGCTTTGCCTAGCTGGGAAGCAAAGCTACCTTCCCACCAATGCAAAGAAGAAAAAATCTGAGGACAGGGATCTAATAGCTCTAGACAATGAAGCTTAAACTAGGATAAACTAATATAGCCAGTAATTTTTAAAGGCCCAACAAGATCACAAGTTCTGTGATCCAGTGACTTGGTTCTTCAGGAAAAATAAATTGGTGAGGTGTTTTGAGACAGGCAAGGCTTTTCACTTGAGCACCAGGAAGGTACAGCTTGTTTAATAGGCAGAAAGGAAGCTCTTGCATTAATGCTTGATCTTCAGCCCAAGGTACAGAGACAGTCCTGCCTTTGCTCCCAAGTGCTAATTTCCTGTCCGTTCTTGCAATCTTTTTTCCAGGAGAAGCATGTGGGAAGTTGAGGTTAGCTTCAGGCTGCTTGGGCAGCCTGACAGCCACAACTGGTGATGCTCAGGATGCCTGTTTCTTGTTAGTATTGTTTATATCAAGTAATAAAAAAAACCAATTTACCTGTGAAATCATCATTCCTGCTACCCTGACAACATTTATTGTTGCTTTAAGTTGTCCAGGTACTGATGAATAATAAATTTCCTCTTGGCTGAAGTCAATGACTTAAACAGAAGATGCTGATCTGGCAGTTTTGCCTGGTTGTTGCATATGTAACACACTGCATATTCTGTTAAGGCAATATTTGAGATTTGAGCCAAGTCATCAGTGATAGGGCATATCAGAAATTACAGGCAACTCATGCAAACCTACTTTTTTATCTTTTCTTTTTTTCTCTTCCTACAGCCAGTCTGAGCTCCCTTTTTTCCTGGATAATATTTATCTCTGGGTAACAGAGCTCTTTCTGCAAATAGGTATGATTTTGAGCTTGACCATGTAGGAATATAAAGAGAGGTCACTTACAAATGGATACTCTTGCTCAAAATATTTCTCTTTGCTCCTTTTTAGTATTTTAAGGCTGTTCTCGTGTTTCTGCAGTTTCAAGTGACCCAGCATCCATGATGCAACCAGCTGATTCTTGCTGGCAGGATAACCTCCTGGGACTACACTTCTAATTGACAAATGAGAAAGAGAATGATTTTTTTTTATATGTCTAGTCTACTCGGTTTCTCCTTTTGTTTTCCCTTTTTCATTTCCTTCTTTTTCCCCTGCTCTGCTTCTTCCTTTCACTGTTTAGCCTTTTCTATCTTGTCTCAGTCTCTCCTCATTTCCTTCCCTCTCTTGGGATTCATAAAGCTGCCAAAGCCTGGCCAAAGCAAAGAGAAATATGCATTTCACAGGCAAAGGTCATGCAGAGGGCAGCATCATAGTTTTTATTGCAGGTCCTGGGGAAGAGGATGCAGGTTCATTCCAGAGTTGTTGCATTCATTACATTTGTCAAATCTACTCTGGATAAGAACAAATAAATAAAGTATGGAATTTAAAGCAGAAGGAAAAGGGAAATGTTAAAATCCCAGTGCTGGAAACAAGCTTTTGTCTAGTTTTTGAATTTTCTTGGGAGGTGAGTTCTGGGAGAATTAAGCACAAGGTCTCTAGTCTAGAGGGGAACCACAAGTGTGGATTCCCCACAGTGTCTCAGCAGAGCTTGGGCTGTATATCTGTGAGCAGTAGCTGTCCTTCCCACCACAGACAGCAATTTGTCATTGTCCCAAAAAATTTCCTGCTTCTTCAGTGGAAAAAATGCTAGGTGGCAAAGCAATCCAGAGTGATTTGACCTACTTGAGCATGAAAATTACATATCCCCTACCCTTATTACACAATGTCAAATGAGGGAGGCCTTGAATTTCATAGTTCGCAAAAAAGTTGCTGATAAAAATGACCATCAAAGTGTTGTTAAAATCAGTGACAGAGACTATAACCTGATTGGAAATATTTTCCTATGGGAGAACTCTTCACTGCCAAGACTGTATTGGCACGTGTAAGTCACACTGTATTATTCCATGCAAGGTAACAGGATTTCAGATTTGCTCTCTGGGATCACAGGAATTGTTCAACATTCTGACCTGCCAGTTGAAATCTACATTTTTCAGGGATGTGTAGGTCACTCTGAGAGCCCCAGAGCTGGCCTCTGCTGCTGTGTGCAAAGCATTTACATCTGTTTGTGATGGCTTTAGCAGCAGCTCCCGTAGGGTTATACACTTTTGCCTTCACTCCTGCTATTTGCCCTATTCTAAACAAAGCTGCCATCTCTCTGTACTCGTTGCCTTGTCAGAATAAGTTCTCCTGAATGGGCAGAAACCTGTTTATTTAGCGTTGGTGTTTCTTAGCCCTTATCAGATTGTCATGGCTTAGTTCTTTATTTCTTTAAAGAATTGGTTGGTGAGCATACAGTCCTGTCTGTTCACTTGTGTGGTTAAATATCTGTTTTCTTCATCCAAGTCTGATACATTGGGCAAAAGCTTTCCTTTAATTTGGGTGGTACCAGGATACTTCCCTGTGTCACTCCCAGTAAAGCTGTGGACAAAGGCCAGGCTGCTTTTAGGCACTTCTGCTGTGACTCTGCTGAGGCACGTGGTTATAGCAAGGCTGATTTATATTTCCTTTGCTGCACGTTTTTCATACAGAAACAAACCCTTCCCCCTGTGTTTGCAATGGTGAAAGGCTGTGTTTTGGTCACATTGGATGGTCCCCAACCTCCACAGGCTGGTGCTCTGTCTCTCACTGTCATGCTGTGTGGGGCCATGAAGGAGCTGTCACAGACCTTGCCAGATGCTTGATATACAGCAACTGCTTTTGTGACAGATGCTAAATATTTCCTATTTCCAGAGAAGATTTGGGGCTGAATTTTCTTTGGTACGTGGTGAACTGGTAAAGCCTGCACTTTCAAAATACTAAAGGAAAAAACAAAAGGCATGTTCACGGGGCATGAAGGTGCAATGGGAGATGGCTATCAGGTGCTGTGCTCACCAGCGTTGGCTTCCCTGTGGATGATGTAGCTAAAGGAGGGCCCAAGAAGGGGTTTGGTGGAGGTAAGGAGGTGACTTGCAGAGATTTATAGGGTTCTTCTCCCACGGGCCTGGAGAAAGTGTGATGGTGTTTATTTGCAGATTGACCCCATGAGCCATGGAAGTGCAAATTCTATGCTGTGCTATTCCATATCATGGGTTAGGTGGAGGTGGACTAAGATGTTGATCACCATAAAACCTTCTTGGCCTCTTGAATAAGTAGTGAGACCTTCAGTGAGCTCAGAACGTGTCCTGAGGGAGATGCATGGGTCTAGCTCCTGACTCCTTTCCCTGTTACGTAAGAATATTGTGTTGGTTCATCGCTTGAGCAACACATGAATAAGTTAGTCCCTGGCCCTTGAGAAATGGCATAAATTTGATTTCAGAGGTTTTCGTGACCAGACCAGAGGGTGCAGAAGGACTGTCTCTTGCCGTAAGACCCAGTGATGCTTGTCAGAAAGGCTGTGCACCAGCCTGCCCTGGGAGCAGGCTGGGGGGGGACAGATCCTGTTTGAGCTTTTAAACTTTGCTGCAGGCAGTTCTGCCTGTGGCTGTGGGAAGGCACCAAGCTTTGGGACTGCTTTTTCTTAGCTAGGTATTTCCAGCTGTTGATTTCCAGGGTTGAATTTGTTTTCTCTAAGAACTGTCACAGGAAGGAGTGGGATCAAAAGGACTTTGTTGTGGAAATGGAAGTCAGACCGATCACCGGTGAAATGTGTCTACCTGAGGAAGTTTACCAGCAAAGGTGCATTGGTAGTTATGCACGTGTCCCCTTGTTACTATGCTTACTATGGAAAATTATATGGGTATCATTATGGCAGCTTCATTATATCACTGCAGTTTTGCTGTTAAAAATCTCTTGTATATAAGCCATCTAGAGAAAGCTGTCCTTTCAGCAAAATAAACCTGTTATAACTTAATTCTAGAAGAGCTACGTGACTCCCAGTGGTGTGAGCTCCTTATCACTACTTAGAATGCAATAGCAAGGGCACAGTCAGCAGTGCTGTGATTGATTTGTGTGATGACTGGGTTTTGGAAAGGACTTGGGTGACAGCCAAGGAGAAAGAGCCAACTGAAGCTGCTCAGGAGGTATCACCCATGTAGTTCCTTCAGCTATAAAGCACTGACCTTAACACTTCCTGCAGCTGTATCTTCAGAATGAGACAGTGCCTAGCTTGTCTATAGTGCGTGGAATTGACCTTTTTGGGCTGTAAGAAGTATACACTAAATCTTTCTCAAAATTACAGCTCTCAGTCTCTGAGTACTGAACAAATCCCATCAGGCTTCCTAAGGCAACCTGGTAATTATCTTTAGGTTATGCCGTAAAATGTATTTTATAAATATGATTGTGCTGTATGCAATATACTTTATATAATTGACACACAATGCATACTAATGCATGCTAAATTATACTTTTTACAGTTAAATACATTAATATTTAATGCTACCATATTAATTATGTAATGTATTAATATTTATAATGCTATAACACTATTTTAACAAAGTGTTCTAAGAAATTCAGCACTGCAAAAATGAACTCTGCAGTTATAGAGGGGTTTAGGCTTCTCCTGCAACTTAAACTGGGTAAAATATTCTGCAAAATTGTTTGGGTATTTTTTAACATATGTGTGTGCATGTGTGTATGTCTGCATATAAATATATATTTTTTTATATATATACACAAACATGTACACACACACATGGACTTTTTAGTGGGAAGTGTTGGGAGTTGCCAAATCTGGTAGCCCAACAGAGACAAGGCAGTGACAGCCCTGTGTTCCCAGGTGCAGGCAGCAGCGATGCTGAGCATCTACTCCTGATAGAGAGAGGTGTGTGTCTCAGACCACTCGGATCAAATCAGGAAGAAACACAAACAGCACCAGTGGCCTCATCCTGTTACCCTCTCTGGTTGATCAGGATGAAAGCCTGTTAGTAGAACATATGCGTACATACATATATCTCCCAGTAATTTGCCTTAGACAGTCCATGCAATAGCTGGCTCATGGATCCTCTCATCTCCAGGCACCTCACACACAGACGTGTGCCTGAAGATGGGTGTCTCAGTTGACTCCTTGACCCCTGGTCTTCCCATAGCTGGCCTGGACCTCCTGGTCTCTCCTGGAGCCAACACTCAGTCTGTCTGGTCTCTCCAGTATTTGACTCAGACTTGTGGCCACTTTCATACCTGGTTCCCAAAGCTCTTATTCTACATGCCAACAAATCCAGCTTGATAGTCACTGGTGATCACAGACGAACATACACACCCACACAATATGCTGGAAGGGCACACACACAGACCCTCTGACCTGTGCCCAGCTCTGGTTGCTGTCATTGAGATCCCCATGTGGACACAATTCAGTGGAAGGTGCTTTGATCTGGAATAGAGGAGCAGGAAGCAGCCAGAGAGAGGGTTGCAAGTTGGTGAAGTCCTGGTGCAGCTCTTTCCAGCCAAATTCTCTGTGCTGTCAAATTTCCTTCAACATCATTGATGCCTGCAACCATAAACATAGTGAAAAAAGAGTTTTTCAAAAAATTCCTTAAATCCAGGGGAACTGGATGGTCAACCCCTTGAATCACAGGTCAAGATACTGGTACAAGTTTGTAAGAGCAACGTTGACAAACTGGAGAGCGCCCAGTGTAGAGCCAGTAGGGAGGTTTGGGCTGGAGCACATAGCATAGGAGGGGAAGCTGGAGAAGAGAAGGCTGAGGTGGGACCCAGATGCTTCCTTCTGCTTCCTGAAAATTGTTATACATAAACCAAAGCTAGGGTTCTCTCAGAGGTGCAAAATAAAAAGGCAAGAGGCAACAGAGGAAATTCTGAGCACTTATTTGAAAACAATTTTAATCAGAAGGGTGTTGAAACACTGGCATAGGTGCTTCAGAGGCTGGGGAATCCCTGTTCTTGGCAGTCCTTGCTGAGAGCTGAACAAGGTGTGCTGAGCAGCTTGATCTCACTTTGATATTGGCCCTACTCTGAGCAGCATTTTGGACTAGATGACTTGCAGGAGGCCCTTCGAAGCTGAATTTCCCTGAGTCTAGAAAGATAAGCTTAAAAATAAGAGATAATTTTAAATGCTCTTCATTTGCCTTTTCAAAATGTAAAAGATCAGGGAAAAAGATCTCCATATCCATAAGGGCTCTAAAAACTTACTTTAGAAAAAAGTAAGGTCTCAAGAAACCACAGACTTATGCAACATTCAAAGAAAATAATCTAAGATGATATTCAAATAGCAAAGGAGATCTTTTGCTTTGAATATCTGGTGCAATTCTTTATAAAGTTTTAGACCTAAAATGCTTGCAGTTGGAGTTGCTTATTAAATTCTCTAGAGTTATTCCAACTGTCTGTGAAAGGGCTGCAGTGTTTCATTAAATTTTATAGGTGTTTACAGTTAGGAAATGTAAGGGAATAATTAGCAATAATCCTTACTGGTATCTTAGTTATCTGTTAGGTATCTGCAGAGTTGGAAACCACCTGCTTTTATTCCTGTCCCCCCTAGCCCTCACCAATCTAATTTCCACTACGTTCTCATCCTTATACAAACCCAGGAGACCTATGAAATACTGTTCAGCCCTTACAACACGTTACCTTGTTTAGCCTTGAAATGCTGGCACTCATCTGTAGTTCTAAATTCACTCTCGTTTCAAAGCCGTTTTTCTAAGTTAACACTGGATACTGTTCTGAGCTGCAACTGTGGCACAGAAGATCAGATAGTGGGCAAGGAACTGTTGGCTTAAAATAAAAATATTTTCCTAAGTATGCTTACAAGATGCTGAAGTTTATTCAGTGCTGTATGGTATCTGAAAGGTGAAAGCGTTGGGGAGTAGCTGAAGGGAAAGCAAATCTCTCTGTAGAAGGTTTGTAATAGCAAATTTTAATCTCGGGTATTAGTACCAAAGCAAAACAAACCCTGCTTGTCCGCACTAGGCTTCTCTGTGATTTGAGAGAGCTGCTTTTACTACTGCAACCACAGGATTATCAGTAATGCCTGGTATGAAATACATTCATTGAGTTACTTGCTCTGGCTTCAAGCCTTGCCTGGGGTCACATTTCAGCCCTGTTTGCCTGTCCTTGTGGCGTGTTATCCTATTCCACTGGCTTAGCACTGTTTCTGTGAGATGTGATGAGTATCGGTGTTCTGTGTATAAAGAATAAGCTGAAATTCTGCAGTCCCTAGCCTATCTGAAAGCCAGTGTGGTACAGGGGTAGTCTGAGCTCCAGAAAAGTATCTGATTATGGTCTCTCCTGGAAGAAAGTTCTGTTTCACATCCAGAGTCTCAAAAACCTCTGCAAGGAAGCTGAGGAAACGAGAAGAAAATAACCATAGATACTGGGGAAAAAAAGTATATATATTTGGAAAGTAAGAGGATTAAAAACAAAAGAATCTCTGCGAATGAGGAACAAGGCAATGTTTTTATTCACTAACACAGTTAATTACACTGACTTAATGTGTTTCAGATAAGGGGAAATTGCATATTTCTAAGTAGTGTTCTTTTTTCATTATGTTGATTTTACTCTATTGTGTGTATACGCTTCTGTATTTGTAACTACAAAAGCTCAAAGTGGGATATTTTAACAAGACATTACTATAGCATAGATATAGCTTGATGCGGATACTAATGAAGCACTCGTTTGAATTATGTGTAGTAGGCCATTAATCATTAAAATAATTTGAGTTTCCTTGTAATTTATTAGAAGTTTCAGATCTTATCCGAACTATACAAAGAATTAGTTTTATTGTTATTGTCTCTATTCCTCCAGCACACACCCACAGGTATGTTTACTGGTGAAAGATGAAATTTGTCTTCTGATGATTGGCGAGATAGTGTGGTGCTATGTACCTTGTCAAACAAAACTAAAGCAGTATTTGGTAGAAGCAGGAGAAGAGGGCTTACTGCTTTTAGGCAACCATGGTTAAATGTGATGTATGAATCAGTGTTTGTATACTCTACTAATTTCATCTGAGTGGCGTGGAGGCTGTTTTATCATCTGTGCTTTTGTAAAGAGCTCCATCAGTTGCTTTGGTTTCCAAAAAGCAGGGCTGCAGCTCTGAGAGAGTAAGTAAAGGACGATGTTTAGATTCACAGTACCTGTAAAAGGATGATATTTTGTATGAAACTGTTATTTTTATCTAGTCTGCATATGTGTTAAGGGTTAGAACTTAGGCTGTTGGATGAGAACTGAGAAAGAGTTACCTGGAGAGGCAATGGTGGAAATGGTTCTTGGGAGCTCTCATTGCTGGGTGGGATGGAGTTACAGTCAGCGTGAAGCATTGTATTTGGTGAGTAGTGGAGAGTAATTGCCAGTGACTCATAAGGGGTCGAACTGGACTTTAGAAAAATAAACTGCAAATGGTGCTTGAAAGGACTATTACCTTCTTGTTAGAGAGAAAGAATAATCTATCGTTTTTATGATGCACTTTTTTTGGTTGTTTATTTTGTCTTCAGAATGTAAATCTCTGCTTTGGTAGTGACATCATCTTTTGAAATGAGATATTTAGCACCTGACTCGTATACATTGATTTAATTTGGGAGTATGGATGCCAACCGGCAAAAATCCAGTGTCCTCTATACAATCCTTAAAAAAAGAAGAACGCTAAACCCAAGATACTTTGAGATTGTTTTTGTTATCCCAGATTTTCAATGCATGTGGTACTTGGAAAGGGTTTGGTGGGCTTAGTGCTTCAGATTTATTTTATGCTTTTACCGTGCTTTCAAATGAAACATGTATTTTTAAAGAAAAGCTCAAATTACCACTTGCTCTAACATTTCTTGCCTAGGCAGACTGATAAGTGAACCACCAAATAACTTCCTGGTAAAATCATGAGAATTTACGTCACTTCCATTCCAAGATTAACCATGACAAAATAGAGTAGATTTGGCTGTAGCAGTACAGCTGGGGTGTTTTCCTAAAATAATTGCTTGCCTTCAGGTCCTGGATCTGACAATGGAGATTTCACGTGCCAGAATTTGAAGGTGAAGAAAGAAGTGGCAAATGTCTTTGGCCATCTTTAAAAAACAGCCTGCCTTATCTTTCTTTGGAGTGGACACTTACAAGACTATCCCAGATACAAGAGATAATCATATCCCAGATAATGCAGAAACATACACTTGATGGGGAATGATAACATCATTTGATAATACCTTTATCATCTCAGTTTCTTGACTGTCACATTCTGTTGTCTATGAATAGCTGATCAGTGATCTGCTCTATCATTTTACTAAATGAAAAACATTTCTTGCAGCCATCAAAAAGAGATTTTTTTCATGCTTGCCAGGAAAGAGTCAAAGAGCTCCCTAAGCTATTCCTTGTATGCTTATGAAGTGCTTCTTACCTTGGTATACAAGTGCCATTGACTACGTGTTTATGCATTTCATTCAGTAAAGAGCTTCCCCGCAGTTCCCTCCCTGGTACCACATGCAGTGGTACAAAAGGTCACTGGAGGTTTGCTACCAAAAATTCAGCAAGGATGCTGAAAACAATTCAGATTTTGTACTACTGAACTGTGAATGAATGGGCAATGACAGATCAACACTTTCAAAAGAACTACCAATGAATCTAGTACAAATCTGGTATGCTTAAGTGGGGGGGGGGGGGGGGGGGGATGGAGGGACAAAAAAAGCACATTACTCTCTGCAGCCACTTCCTTCTGCTCTTTGAAGAACATCATGTCATCCCTGATCATGCCCACGCCTAATCCAGTATCTTCTCTCTGACAGTGGTGAGTGCCAGATGTTTCACACATCGTGCTTTGTTGGTTATTAGCCAGTCATTATCAAAGCATTCAATCACTCCAATATCTTGAGCCTGAATGAACTCAAGTTATTTTGAGATTGCTGATGGAAGATGAGGGGAAGGAGTTGTTTCAACAAGTGATCTGTGCTAATTGCAGGGGTTGAAACCTTCCCTGGTCCTGAATTGGTAATATGAAAGGCACACTCTAGGATGGCTGTTCTGACAGAAGAATTGAATATTCAGAGGAGCCAGTAGAGTATTGATTGCACTTTGTATTTCTCTGGATCCCTGATAGGTCAGCCTCAGGGAAAAGTCCTAATGCACTGGAGTAACTGTGTGGAAAGGAGAGTTTAATGTTTTGTGTTATGTTCTGGTTTTGTTTGTAGTTTGCTTTTCCTGATGCCCATGTTGTATGGTTGCCTTACTTTTGAGGGAGAAGAGCTGATCTTACACCAGGAGTAGGTGTGCAGCATCACACAGTGCATGTGTTCTACTGACTGGGGAAGGAGATGCACTCCAGTAGTTCATTTTGTCCACAGAGTGCTTCCTTGAATAAGTGAGATAAAGGCACTGAATTAAACAGTGCTGTTCCGGATCTGATGCAGCCCTGTCACTCTAGTTACTGGGGCTGTGTCTCAGCCTTTTTCTTATAAGTAAATGCTGCCCCGGGGACTTGGAAATTATTATGTTGATTTGAGTAAATATCTACTTGGCACACACCTTGGGGCACTGCAGCAACAGAACTGCTAAATAAGAGCTACAGGCTAAAATTTAGAGAAAACAGAGAAAACAGCCCTCACTCAAGTGGCAGCTTGAATGCTGAAGCTAAATTACTGTGTGTGGGTTATCTCTAAGGGCAAGGATTATAGTTCTTTTAGGCACCTTGAAATTTGTTCAGACCAGTGTTCTTTCATGCAACTCCTGAGCTAGGTTTCAGTGTTGGTATGGAGGAACTGTTCCCAGTATGGCCTCTGGATGTAGGTCATACTATTTTGGAGAGGAAGATGAAGTTGCTGGATATGGCCTTGGGGCAGAGAAAAGGCTCTGGGAGTGTTTAACTTGGTGGAGTAAATGTACCCTACAGATGTGTCTACAAGGAGAGCTACAGCTGATGTTGGAATAACTCTGAGCAAGCCACATGAATTCTCTCAGACCACGTGAATTGCCCTTCCCTGTGTGCATTATCCTGTCTTGGAAGACATGATGATGAACATGAGGAAGCAGTGCACCTTGCAGTAAGGAAGGGTAACTGCACACCAAGCTGGCCCCTCAGTATGGCAAAGATGTTGAGAATCTGGAGAGAGTCCCTTCAGCTGCCAAGAAAGCAAGGGCACTGGAACGTATGATAAATAATAAGAGACTTGAGGGAGCTGGTCTGTTCATCTAGGAGAAGTAAAGAATAAGGAGAGTGGGATCTAATTACTGTTTTACCTAAAGCTATAAAGGACATGGAACCAGTCTTTTATCTGAAACGTACAATGGAAGAACCGGAGTGAACAAAAAGAAGACATAACATGGGAAATCTCAATTGCATGTGATGTAAACATTTTTCATTGTGAAAGTTGTTAAGCATTGGTACAGGTTGCCTGGAGAGGTTGTGGAGGCCCCATCCTTGCAGATATTCAGGATAAGGCCCTGGGAAACTCAATCTAAGTTGGCCCTGCTTTGAGCAGAAGCTTGGACTAGATGACTTGCAGAGGTACCAGCCTAAATTATTCTATGATTATGGGCCACCAAGAGAACAGTCACATTCCAGCCATCTTTTAAAAACAAATCTAAGTTATACATCAGGTTCCCTCTTAGGAATGTGTCCAGGGATTACTTGTTTCTCTTAATGGTTTTGTCTTTTCTCTCTGCCTCTTAAGAGTCTACCAGCAACAATACCACAATGTCCTGTCCCTGGCTTCCTCTACCTTTTCTTAAGAGGAAGACAGGGACAGGGCACCATGGGATTGCTGCTGGCAGACTTGTGTGGGTGGCCAGCAGTGGGAAGGGGACTTCCAAGCTCATGACACAGAGGACATCCGTAGGGTTGAATGGGACCATGGCTGATGCTGACCTGGGACATGCTATAGTCTTCCCTGCACAGATGTTTCTATACCAGCACCACAGTGCTTTCCCCTCATGCCTGAGTGTGGCAAAGCCAGGATTTGTTTGGCAGTTGCCGTGGCAGGCTTTCTCCCCATGCTTTATTCTTGTTAACAACTTTATTATTGTGGATAATGTCATCCTCTCACAAACAAGGAGACATTTGGTTCTGCATGCTGTATGCCTTCTACAAAGATTGAAACTTTGCAAAAAAGGAGAGAAAGCAAAGCTTTTGTGTCAAAGGCCTAGAAAAGAAGGTGCAACCAGAAGAATTGAACTGACATATTGTGAAGAGAGATCAAAGATGTGACTGGTGTGCCATGATGGAATAGGCCTTCATGCAACCAACTGCAACCCCAGCTTTCCTTTTAGTGGCTCTGTGTCTGGGCCTGTCTTGCTTATGATTGTAAGTTCACAGGAAAAGTGAGGCTGGGAGGGACTTCAGGTCTCTAGTCTAACCTCCTGGTAAACTAGAAGGTCAGACCAGGGCACTCAGGGCTTTGTCCCAGTAAGGCCTTAAAAATCTCCAAAGGTGTATACTGCACAGCTTCTTTGGGCAGCCTGGTCTACTGCTTGACTGGCCTCACAGCAAAAAATTTGCTTCATACACCCAGTCTGAAACTCTCTTCTTTTGTCTTGTGCCTGTTTTATCTCATTCGTCTACCATGCACCACTGTGAAGAGCCTGGCTCCACCTCCATGACACCTCCCTGCAGATACTGGCATGCTGCTATTGGTTTCCCCCAAAGCTGTCTCTTCTCCAGGCTGAACAAGCCACTTCTTATAGGGCAAGTGCTCCAGCTCCCAACCATCTCAGTGGCCCTCTGTTGAGCTCATTCCAGTTTATTGAAGTCTGTCTTGTACTGGGGTGCCAAAAATTGCATGTGGTATCTAGATGTGGTCTAAATAATGAGTCTGGCTTGGTTGCGTTTCCCATAAACTTGACACATGCTGGTGTCAATAAGTGGTATGACTGGACTAAGAGTTTGGAGCATCTGAATATTGCTTCCACTGAGGATATATAACATGGCTGAAGGTCAAATCACCAAGCCACCCCCACCATGTCATTATCTCTCTCCTTTGCACGTGTGTGAGATGGGTAATAAAATCCATGTCCCTCATTGCTTGTTAGTTGTGCATTTGTTAAACTGCACTGCTGTATAATCACCTAAATATTAACTACCGTTCACTAATGATGTGTTTTGTCTTGGTTTTTGCAGGTTACATATCACAAGTACTAAAGAATTACACTGACCATGCCTGTGATGGAGAATATGTTTCCCTGAGATGTCCTCACAGAACCACCATCAGCATCCAGTCTTCTTTTTATGGCCGAATTGTACCAAGTCATCAGATGTGTCCTTCTCGCTATCCCCACTCCTATGCAACTTTAATTAAAGAAGATGTTGCCTGTTCAGTTGGCACTTCCCTTCAGGTACTGCACATTAAACTGCATCTATTCACTTTGGACTTCCATCTTTCCTTGGCCAAGCCGAATCTTTCTGTGCTGGTGCTGCACAGACCTGTATTAAGCAGTGCTACCCAGCATGGGAGCACTGACGTCTCACACAGCTCAGTGGATAATTCATCTTTGTAGTTTAGACAGGACTGAATTAGATTTTGCTGATGAATTTCTTAACTTGGCTGAAACTACTCAGTAACTGATCAGGGATGTGGCTGAAACAGAATTACACTGCAAAACTACATTAAGTTTGACTGGGTTTGAAGATACATTTTTTTGAAATAGTTTTCCTTCCCAATGGTTAGGTTTTTCAACACATTCAACAATTGCTGTGGCATTCTTTTTACTTTAGAACCGATCATATTTCAAGAGGCTTTTACTTTGGTAACCTGAAACGCAGAGAGAATACTTGGGTTTACTTCTGACTCATTTGGCTCTTAGGCCACAGTAAGTGTTCGTACATCACTTAAGCTTGTAATGTCCCTAGCATCAGTAGTTAATCAGCTCTGTCCGTTTGTGAGGGGATGTTGACAATATGTATCCTTCCAAGAGCACATGTGACATTGGCAAATCAAAGGATTATTTGGAAGGTACCAGTGTTACTCAACTGTCAGTAGGAACAACTAAAATCAGAAACGTGAGTTGGCTGATGTTGTTGAGATGAATGGGGCCTGCCTCCTGGGTGTTGAAGTAAGCACAAATCTTTCCAAATACAGGATTTGGGACTGTGAAAACTTTTGGGAAAAGATCTCAAGCATCTAGTGTGTTTATGGCTATGAATCAATAATGGCTCAAAATTTTATAGCAGAACTAGATTAATGAACCTACAGTGTTAGTGAATAATTTCTTTTTTAATTTGGCTAAAGGCCAGAGTTTCCCAAGTCACTTCTCACTCTTGCACCCAGAGTTTTTAAGAGGAATTTACAGCATTTTTTTGAAGTTGATTTGGCTTCCAAATGTCAGTGGGAAATCCTCAAGAATTTGCACGGGGTTGGAGTTTGCTCACAGTGTAACCCTTAAGCTGTCAGATTTGCAGTTGCCCTTGTAACACTTCTACTGCATAACAAATGACTGAGCTGCAGTAAGGGAGGACACGGTCCTTATCAGTGGAAGGTTTTCCCAGATATGATAACAGAAGTTCATAATACAATAGGCAAGAGGCAGCTGTGTTGTTTAGGGTGGGAGAACGTGGACCGAGAACTTTGGCAGAGGCTAGCCTTCCCTTCTTCATTTTACCGATCTACTGCAAATTTTACTTGAAACTTTTCATTAACCAGTGTGACTGATAGCTGTGATAGCTATGTGTGTAGCCTCATCCCTTGTGGGTGAGTGGCCCGCTTAGGGCATGTGGAAGAACTTGAGAACAGGGAAGATGTAACCTTTGGCTTTCCACACCACGGTTTTATGTGCAGGAGGGATTTTAAAAAGTTCCTTACCTGCCTGGCTTAGCTCCTTATGTCCTTAGAGCTGTTACCCATTAGCTTTGCCTCCAACACTTACAGTGCTTATAATTACAGCTCCTCTATTTATCAGAGTGAGAACTGTGTTACCTGTAGGTAGTCTTGTAGCAGATCTCTTGTACAGTGTGTTTGTTACATGAGTGAGACCAGAACATTCCTCTTCACCCATTTCTGGGGATGTAGATGTACTAGAGAAGTATCTGACATTCTCTGTTATGCCACAAATTTCTTGGGGGGACCTTGGACAAATTCCTGAGTCTCTTTGAAGGAGATCCACAGTGCCGCTTTGGTGCCTCTGAATGTGGCTCTGATACCTCAATGTGCTGTCCTTAGCCAGGGTAGGATGACTCTGAATGCCAGAGACGAATCTTGTCTTCTTTCTCAGTCCTGGAGGGGGTGAGGCCTCTCTGGAGGGTAAGCAAGAAACTCTACAGGCTGAATGGCAAGCTGCCTGCAGCTTGCTGGTAGGAAATACATGTATGTAGGAAACTTGGAAAGTTGTAGACAAGGAAATTGCATGTATTTTTGTGGTTTTGAAACTCAGCTGTATGGCTGCTATAGGCAGGACCAATTGTGTGTATTTTCTGATTGGCAGTAATTAAAAAAGTCAGCCAAACCAAACCCTTCAAAATTAAGTACATAAAATTGCGTGTCTGGTCAAACCCGTGACTGTATAAATTTGCTGCTTCTCTGGAGAGTGGCCTGGAGGGAGTGTAAGGGGCAGTTATTAATACTCTTCCCTGCAAACACTACCTGTGAGTAACAGTTAATTCCCATTTAGAAGCTCTCTCCCCTGGAAATGTCCAGTTCAGCCATTGCTTCTATGTTTAAAAGGGAAAAGAAAGGGTTGATCATACTGAGACAACCACTACTAATCCAGCCTCATGTGGTTGGCTGCCAGGATCCCTCACTTTAGTCACTTGTTTTTGTTTGAAATGAAATGCAGACCACTTGGGGGATCGTGTCTGAGATGTTAAGGCAGTGACCTCAAACTACACATTTCTGTTATTCTGACACCGTAATGTCAGATTCAGTGGGAGATTTCCAAATGCACAAAGAATTTGGACATTCAGACTGGGATTTCAGTTTTGATGTGGTTGGTCTCTTGTTAACTTTTAGGTCAAGGCACACGAATATGAAGAGATCAGAACAATGAAATGAAGTTGTGTGGAAAGCCAGACACTATTTGCTTTTTAAACAAGTCCCCCTGCTCCCCATGCTTCATTGTTTAACAGGGGAGCCCAGAGTTCTCATGAGCCCCATGAGATACGTGGCAGGAAGGAAAGAGAGATCTGTGCTGTGAAGCATCAGATTCCATCTGTGAAGCGTCTTTGAGGTACTTTGAAGATGGAAGTGCAGAAAACTCCCACTCGTTCTTTAGTAATAGAAGCTAATTTGGGGCACTAGTGCTGTTAATTAATAGTCTGCTCTGGTATTGGCTATTCTGTGCTTTCCTTGTGGAGTCTTGCAGAGGGTGTTCCTGACTGCGAAGTAATAAAGAACAATGTCCTTGTCCCAACCAGGAGGGATGGATGAGGGACAGAGAAAAAGAACATCTGGAGCCTTGGTGGTTCTGGTAAAAGGGACCCATGCAGTGCAAACTGTCCTGCCTTGGCAGAGGAGGTCTGTGAGGAGGGGCTTTCTGGTGGCTGAACCATCTCTTTTCTTGCTTGTAGGTCAGGAAGGGCAGCTGGCAGGACCGAAATCTATTCATCTTTCACCCAGAAAAGTAAATCCTTGAATATTAAGGGTCGTTTAGGCATATTGGGGTCATGACACTGAAAATAGTTGGCAGTAGGTAAGAGGGTGTTTGTCCACACTGTGTGATTTACGTAGAGATGAGTTGTATGCTCACTAGAAACTGTATTGTCAAAGCAGGATGGTTTGGGTCCTGAAGGGCAGAGCTGCGCTAGCATGGTCCTGTGTGTGGTGGTGTCTTTGTGATGACCTCCCATGTACCTTTACCCCTTTGGAGCGATTGTGCAGGTGCAGCTGGTCTGAACATGCAACTATTTTGAGAGCTTGAAGATTTTTGGTAGGTCTGTGCATTGTGCTTTCACAGTGGAGTTTTTCTCTTGCTCTGGCCCATGTCACCAGACAGGGTCAATGGCCAAGCCCATTTTTAATTTGCCCAGTGATTTTTTTAGTGTGGGAGGGTGGTGAAGAAGCTAAATTACATTGCTGCACAGCAGGGGCTGACATGGGAACATCTGGAGACACCTTTTACTCCAAGGAGATCTGCTGGGGGCCATCCTCAGCTGCTTTATCCTCTCCCTTATGCCATGGCCCTCTCACCTGTTAGGCTACTGTATACATTTGCAGTTCCCTGCCATGGGGACAACTCATGAGATCTTGCCTCTGGGGAAATAAGGAAGCTGATAAACAGATACAGAAACAGTGTGTTTATTCAGATGAAGGCATAAATGCTGGCACAGAGGACAAAGGAGAAATAGGAGGGCTAAGTGTTCTGCATTGCCTAATGCTAAGTGTCTCCTGATATGTGAATCTGGTAAGAAACCTAGTCACTCCTAGCCAAGCTTACAATGTGCAACTTGTGCCTGCAAAAATACATGGAGGTGTGTTTATATTTGAAGGAAACTGCTCAGCTGAAGAGGAGGAGGTTGGAGTAGCTTGCTTATAAAGCTTTTTGCAGCCTCTCATTCCTGAATCAGTATTCCTGATGTCACTTGTTTTCAGCAATAAACCGCTAAAGGTCTGTAGGGAAGAATGTTTAATGGTTGGTCTAAAATGATTGCTTATTACCAGAAAACTAGATTACACTTTACAGCAGATTACCTGCAATATTCTCATTTTGGTAAACTGATAGAAAAGTAAACCCACAGTTTATTTGGAAGGAAAACAGAAAGCCCTGGAGCAAAGCTTATTTAGAAGGAAAATAAAAAGTCCTGGAGGGGCATGTAGCCTTTGTGTTTCTGCTCCCAGATATTTATCAAAGACATTGCAGGCTAGCTTCTGTCTTCATATATACACATACTGAATTCAGCAGGAAACTACACTTCAGAGGGCAATGTTTTAGCGTGTGACTTGTTTCCCCAAGAGGAGCTGTGCTTAGAAGGTGCTCTGGGTCCGAGTCATGCCTCTCCTTAGAAAGATTAGCTAATTTGGGGAGGGAGCTTAGGCACAGCTGTGGCCTGGGTCTCTTTAAACACTCTGTGGGACAACCAGTTGTTGGTGATGAGAATCACTAGTGCTGCTGATGTGGTATTTCCTTTTGTCCTTTAAGGGTGACACAGGACACCTTGGCTGCCACTGTCTCCCTCTGTCACTCCAGCAGCATGTACAAAAGGGAGCAGATTCCTTGCATGCTAACCACAGGATTCCCTGAACCCTCCTTCCCCCTTTTCTATTTGCGCGTACCAAGAAGGTTTCCGTGACAGAAAGCAAAGGGGAGCTGACCTCTTCGGTGATGGGAAGATGAGATAAACTTTCCAGTAGCTGCTGTGACTCTCAAAACATGGGCCGTTGATCACAAAATGAGGAGGCTGGAAGGTGTGTGTGTGTTACTGTTTCTGAAGAGGGTTTTATTTTCCCCAAGTATTCTGGATTAACTGTGGCAGCGTAAAATACAAAGTAGAAAATACTCCAGCTGCTCTAGGTTTCCTGGTTATCCAAGGACAATGGCTTCTGCCATGCCCAGTCACGGGATATTGCATAGTCCCACTGATGTAACAGCTCTAAGTGGCCTCAACAGGAATGAGAAAGGGCCCTTTCTCATGACCCCGAATGTCTGTAAGATAGTGAAGGTCAAGGCGAAAGAGGGAGGAAACTGATAGAAAGTAAGAGTAATGATCGTCAGTACCACCGGGAGGGGAACCCACTGTTCGTCATATTGCATGTTAGAAGATTTCCACCACTTAGACGGTTTGAACAAGGAAAGTTCAGAAATGTCAGTGAATTAAAGAGCAGTTTGGGCTATGCTTTGTCAAACTATATTAATGACTTTGCAGAGGATGGTAAGCAGTGAGCTCAGGGTCCAGAAGAGCTTACAGTGCCAAAGTTGCTCTTGAAAATCAGAGAACCAGTGCACCTTCGTTCATTAATCTGGCCCAGGCTGAAACAGAACTCTCTGGCCAGCAGCTCCCCCAGCTGATTATTTGAAGCAGAAGTACTGCTTGAAGCAGAGGTGATAGGTAATCTCTAAATTGCCATGTATTTGAAATCTTTGGCTTGACTGAAATAGCTCATCAAAGCAGTGTGATTATGTACTGCAGAAGGGACGTTGGAAGCAGAGGTGGCCGGTGCAGCCTGTCTCCCTGATGAGGCAGGACTGCTCCCTGGGGCGTAAGCCTCCTCCTAATGCTTTGTTTACTCTAAATTTAAACTTTCCAAGTCATGGGGTTTCCAGCATTGCCACCAAGACCCTGCTTGATGGTGTAATGGTTTGCTTTGTGTTTTAAGCTTTCCCTTTCTTTAAGACCATGACTTTTGGTTATGCACCCTTGTGTATCTCTGCGGCTTAGACCTCCTTTCCATTTGAAGTTGACCCTGCATACAGATTTTGTACTGTTAGGAAATGTAGGTAATGTTAATTAGGTGATATTCGTAATGCAGCTTTTATCAGGTCCTTCTGTTTGCTGAGCATGTTCCTGCTCTTTGTGAGCTGCTGTCTCTGGGCTCTTTCAAGGCTCTGCCAGAGGAGCTCTGCTGAAACTTGCTGTCATGTTTTAACATCCCAGCCCACTGCTGCCTGCCCTACTGCCCTGCTGGCATTTACTACTCCTATAGCAGAGCTGGTGAAAGGGGGTGTGTGCCCAGTTTTTAGTTCTTTAGTTCAGTCTGGTGTGTTAATGTGAGTAACCAAACATGTGGGCATAGTTCCCTCCTCCTGACTCTGCTATGAGCTTAGCCAAGTCCATGGGAGAGTGATGAGAGATCTAGTAGAGTACTAAAACCTGCCATAGATCAGCAGTCAGGCTTTTGATCTCTTCTTCATGTGATGTGCAGATTGAATGCAGTAATTTGGGCAAAGCTGAATTATTTTCTAGTGAAGCAGGCTGGGAAGGTCGAGCGATGAAGCTGTAGGCAGGTAACCTGTATCTCATCGACATGGATTTCACTTCCTTGTGTAGTCTGTCCTTTCCTGTTGCTGATCCTTGGAAAACCTTGCTTCACGGACTTCAGCACTTTGTGTGAATGGATAGACATGAATGTGCAATCTTCACACAATCAGGAAAAGGACCTGTCAATAAGTTTGCAACCTGAAAGTACTAAGTTCACAGCATGTTTTAAAGTAATATCAACATTCAGGGGTATATAATAAAAAGTATAAAGATTCAAATGAAATGTGACATGAAGTCATTATGAATGCATTGTGCTATGTGGCTTTCTAGGGAGAATTCATGTTGCCTTGTTTGTTGTATTTACTACTTCTCATTGCAAAACTCATGGAGGTGCACCAATAGAAGTGGTGGTGTAACTCCACCATAATGGCTATACCTGGACTGAATTTGACCTAAAAATGTTTAATCATATTTTTTAAAGTTACAGGTATCTTCTTGTGTAAAATTTGTAGTACAAATCTCTGCTCATCTTCATTTGACTGCACACAGCTCTGATCCATTCACGCAGTTTGTTCTCTGAGTTATTCTCCTCAGCAATATACAATTTGGGCAATTATTTAGTGGGGTTTCTCTGTGTAATTTCATGCCTGACTGACATGCCCTGCAGTCATCCTTATGTTCCTTTGATGATGGAGGCTGTACAGAGAGCAGCCCTGTGGCAAAATCCTAGTTCCCATTGAGTTTTACTACTGGCTTCTATGGGTCCAGAGTTTCACCCTAAGTGTGTTGAATCTATGAGCAAGGGACTAAGAACTGAGATAAGTTTAATTGCCTTGGGTGTTAAGCTCAGTTGTGGTTTATTTTAAGTGTGCAGGGGAAGTGCTTCTTAAAGAGTGATTTGAAGAGACAGAATAAAAATGAGTGCACCCTTGGGAATGGCTGAGGACAGCCTTCTTGCAGAGCTCACATGCAGTTCCAGATTTAAAAGGTTGTTATCTAATAAGCACAAGCGATTACTTAGCTAATGAGCACAACAAAATGAGCACAAGAAATGTGTTTCATCTGCAATGCCCACTAGAAAGACATGGTTTTGAGCTTGAGGCTGCCCTTGCTTTAAGACCTGGGTCACTGCAGTGAGATTAATCCAGGGCATAACTCACAGGGGTTAGATTAGTGTTTGTTTTACTTGAATTCACATTTCTTGCTCTCTTATCTCCTCTGAATCTTGCAGCTTCTTAGCTCAGTCATGAACCAGGGAATGGAATGGATTTAAACAGCCGCAACTTTCCTCCTGAGCATTGGCTGTCAGCCCTCAGGCTTGATTTACCACTGGAACGCAATTATAAAATGGCACAATGCAATTAATGTGTCTTCCCTCCCCTTTCATGCCAGACAGGAATTTCTCCTCCACCTTCTTCAGCTGGAGTGATTTTTATAATATAATCTATTCCAATGTGACTTTATTTTGCATTAGTCAGGGGTCTACCAAAGGGCAGTGACATTAACAGTTGATTATATATCCTGCTTAGGGATGACTCTGCATGTCTGCTACTATTTCTGTGCAGGTTCACCTTGTTTGTGGGCCTCTTTTTGTTTGGCTTTCTGGTAGTGTTTCCCCACCTTTACATCTGACAGTGACAATCAGAAAAACAAGGCAAACATAGAATGAATTGTCTAAATTTTTCCAGCCATTAAGCAAAAGCCATGTGAGCTCAGGACATTCGCTCACTACCAAGTAAACACACAGCCTTCCTGGTGTCAGTCTAGTTGATCATCTGCAAATAAGTCAGAAATGACACCTGACAACTGCCAGAGCTCTGATACTGCCTAGAAGTATGATTTTTGAGAGTAAGACCAGAAAGCCAAGGTCTTGATTTGTAAGATCCCCTGTAAACACCAGATGTACTGGACCCGCAGGGGAAGCATAGCTGTAGTGGATCATCTTGCCACACATGTTCTGTAGAGTTGCTGTGTTGCACAGTGTTCAGTATGTGCTATATACCAGCATCTTCCTAATGAAAGCAGTGGTGAAGAAGATTTCTGTGTATGTAAGGATAATTAAAAATTCTATGTGCAAGTTTTTAAGTTAACCTTAGGGCTGGTGTAACATCTTTGTTCTTTATTTTTAATCAAGAATGTGGCACAGTCAGCCATCGCTAATTTTCTTTGCATTTCTCCTGGTGTATTTCAATGAGCATCAAACGTACTTTTTTATTTTACTCTTTATGGATATATTTCATTATGCCCAAGACTTCACTCAAACAGTCTGCAGGAAGTCGGAAATCTTACTGGTTTTTTATATTTTCAGGAAAATTGATGCCCTTTGGGGGTAGGCACATTAGAATTATGTGAATAAAAAGGAAATATTGATTTCTCTCCCCCCATGAAATAGCTTCTCAGTGTCATGGCTATTAACAAATTACATTGAAACTAGCTAAACACTAAAACCAGTTAGTAAAAGGTATATTCAACCTCAAGAACACTTCCCTTTTTCTGTGGCATGGTACGTCTCACCATGGCATAGATGACTTTTGCCCACTAATTTAGGTACAAGCTTCTTCCTAGAGCTCTGCGTTCCTTTGTATACTGTAGGAAGTAAACTCAGGAGGTTTTACTTACGTGGGATACATGGAGTAAGCAACAGCTGCCAAAAGGTAGCGCAGAGCAAGACAAAGTGGCAGTATGTGAAGGCGGCCCGTGTTCATCGTTCTCTGAGGCCGGTAAGTAATGGCGTTTGCTCCTGGTGCTGAGCCTAAGGACAGATGAACAAGTGCTGCTTAGGTATTGAAGCTGAGGTTTTCCAAGAGGCTTCTTGTTGGCCTAACTCAGTCTCTGCTGAAAGCCAGGGCGGGTTTCCCACTGATTTTAATAGCACCAATTATGCAGTGCTGAAGGCTTTTGAAAATCCCATCCATCTGCTATGAACAGGTTTGTTGACCAAAAACCCGAGTGTGCTGCTTTTGAGGGGAGAAAGCTTCCCTTGTGGGAAAGAAAACATGCAGGGTGCTGCTTCTTTCCCTTTGCTCCATATTCTTAGTGCTGCTGGGGTGTAAACATAGCGGTGGCCATCCAGTACCAGCAAATCCTTTCAGATCTGCAGTGATTTGGAGAGGATTTCTCTCCATATGTGAAGAACTCAAGAGTTGTTCCAGTTATTCTTTGCCTTTTGAGATCAAAAGAGGTATCTGCATTGAGGCATCGCTTAAATTCCTTTGCAACTCATTGGATTTTGCATTAAATTAAATTTCACATGCTGAGTGAGCAGTCAACCCTTATGGGCCTAAAGGAAAGAATATGCTGTTCCTATGCATTTTAATGTGGTGGTCAAGTTAGGGCTAATGCTCCCAGCCACCTCCTTCAGTGTTCACCTTTCAGCCTTTCCATCCTAAGCCCTGTATTTTGAAATGAAATGCCTGCATTTTATTACTTTGTAAGTGGAAAACAGCAGCATATGTTCTCTGCTCGCTAGAAAAGGCCCGAATTGTCTTGGTTTGAACTTTAAAATAAAGGTCAGACTTGAGGCAGGCACAAATTATTGCATGTGTCAGCCCAAAAGGTGAAAGCTTTAGGAAGTTATGCGCAACTGCAAATGAGGCAGTTTCAAATTGCACTTGAAACTGGAACAGCTGTTGTTCCTGTTGTTTGGAGGGAGACATTCAGAGTTATAATACTGAAGATTATATATGTATTATGTTCAGGGAGAACTCAAAAATAGAAAGTAGTCACTGAGGCGGAGAGAAAATTGGTTTGGGTGGTGCAGGGTAGGGAAGGAACAACCTTTATGTTAATGGAACAGGGGTAAGATTGTGAGAAAGTCCAAACATCGAGATGGGTGTAAGAAACGGGAACAGGGAGAAGACAAGAGACCTGGGGAGTCTAGGAGAATTTCTGAGAAAGGATTTTTTTTTTTTTTTCTAGCACCTCCTTGCAAATGAAAATTAATTGTTTTGAGACTGTAATTCACCGCTCTGTATTGCAGGGACTTAACGAGGCTGGTGGATTACCTCGCTCTGTGGTCTCAAAATGCTCTGACAGGTTCATGTGTGTCAGGCAAACATTATGGTAATTTTAGTGCTTTAGGGGCTCTACAGGAGTACATAAATACCACCTAAGCCATCCAGCTGAATTTAAAACTTAATTACTGCCCCACTTAATAATTTTCTCTCCCCCAACTACTGCTTTAGAGGATCATAGGGTTAAAAGAAATCATTAATCTTCCTTAATGAAGCTGTTTTCTAGCAGGAGACAGAATGTCTTGCCCCTGTGGATTCTGAGATGGAGTTTTTATGAGTGTTATGAATGGGGAAGTGGGGAGTGAGTGCCAGAGGAAAAGCAGAGCAGAAAAGGGGATAGAACCCAAAATGCCAGTGGTGGGAGGGACCCTCCAACTTGCAGGTCCTCGCTGAGTTTAGCTGAAAGGAACGCAATCGTCAAGGGGGAAGAGGGGTAAGCCCTATTAAAAACTTAAGTTGGCTGTATAACTGTGTTCCCACCACAGCTACTAATTACTGGAATACCAGTAATTGCCAAAACTTTTATATGACCAAGACAAGAGCTCTCTTGAAAGCTGTGGCTGAAATTGTCCATCTCCAGAGAAATCTAAAGCAGAACATTGATGGCAGTGTTTGGGTCTCTGCTTTTTATTGTCGAGGCTGATCCATGTCCTTAAAGCTGCTTTTTCTGGGACAGTACTGCCTCATACTGAGATTAAATTGCAAGCAAATGGTTCAAAATTATCTGTGACTTTCCCAGTGCAAATCTCTCCTTTTGCATGCGTGAAAGGGAAAGAAAGCATGCTCCTCAAAACAGTGCAAGGTTTAGTCCTCTCCTAGGCCAGGGCTCCTGTGGTACCCTGTGCTGAGCACCATTGCCCGCCTTGTGCTGGGGCTGGTTGAGGAGGCAAGGATGGCCTTGCTGGTCTCCATTTGATGGTTCCTTTGGTGGAGATACTGAAGTACTTTTGTTTCTCTGTTTCTTGTGTGCATCCCCGGCTGCAGAAGATGCTGGACGAGTGCCAGGACAGGCGGAGCTGCCAGTTTCTTGTCAATAGCCGGCTGTTTGGTGCAGATCCATGTCCTGGAACCGGCAAGTACCTCATCGTGTGGTACAAGTGCAGGCCAAGTAAGTATCTCACTATTGAATCTGTTTGCTCTGGCGAGACCAAAGCATTTCATACTTAATACTTGCCAGAGAGGCCTCTTAAGACTTTTTGTTCCCTTCTACCTTTATTTTTGGTGTAACATAACCCCTGGGTGCAGAGCATTTCCCCTCCTCCCCTTGCTTGCTGGGATGCTGCTGCTCTGGCTCCTACTTCCTTGCCGGCAGCCCGAGTTGCAGATTGTTTTTGCAGGTGCCAGCAAAAGCCTTTGCCAATGCTTGAGCTCACGCTGTTGGCAGTGGGTGGGCTGCTCCCGCTCCCATCTGTAGCCGTGCTTCTGTCCCGGTGGGCTAGTGGGACTTGCCCCCTCTCCGCCTGCCCCTTAAGGAGCGGTAGCATTCTGCATGGGCAGACTTCAGACCCAGCTACTAAGGCAGGCACTGAAGATGGTAGTGCAACGGGGAGCTCACTTGCCCACACCATGCCATAAGCCAGCTTTTAATTGCTCCCAGATCAGCCTGGGAAATGTTAACCTGTGTTTTGTGTGATCTCATTAGCTGTGTTTAAATTAAATGGAGCTGGCGCCTGGATACTGGGAGTGCAATCATGCATGCTGTGGAGGAGTTAGCCTGGTGCAGCTTTGGTCCAAGACAACCAACACCCTCTTGGCCAGTTCCTGGGGGAGTTAGCACAGCCTGGGCACTGTTCTCCATCACTGCTTTGGAAGCAGACACATTAGTTTGGAGATGGCTAAGGTTTGATGGTGGCCAAAGTATGCCAGCTGATTTTAGCTGGAGAGCAGGACCTGACTCTATTTGAATGAATAGTCTGGAGATGTCATTTTAGGCCAGCCTAATCCCAAGATTTTTAGATGATATAACTAACATGGTTCCAGCATCACACCAGCAAATTTTTTTTGGAATAAATAATACAAAAAATACTTGTACAGGGAAGAAAAACATATATGATTTCAGCAAAGATTTGAAACAAAAGAAGAAATATTCACTCTGTCAGCAGCACAGAAGAAGACTTTTTGCCCCTGCACGCAGAGACCTGTGCTAATGAAGTGATCTGGCAAGATCTGTGAGGAATTCAAATGAAAAGTAGGTAATGAAGCACCTGCATTTGTTGTGGGGTTTTCGGGAGTGATTGTAACATCCCTTGTTGGGTGAGAAATGCATCTCTCCGAGAGGGGTGATCAGCAGGGTGTTCTGACAAGTCCTTCTGAACCTGCAGGTTTTGTATCAAAGCTCAGTTGAAAAAACTATTGAGGCCTGTGCTGAACTTCTGAAGGTGCTTCAGGATCCCATCTGTGCATAAATATTTATGGCTTGGCATTCTTTGCTAATTACAAATATGCTAGAAAAGAAGGAGTTTAAGTGTGTGCTGTGTAGGTGATTTTCCTGAAAGAGAGCGGGGGAAGCTGCTTGAAAACATTTCCCCAAGACATTTTTCAGGCAGCTCCAATTTTGCAGGGTGAAACAGGGTAACCTGACACAAATTATTGTTTCTTAGTCACTGGGCAAACTTTTAATCAGAACCCACTGGATTAATGACAAGGTTTGAAATATGTGAGGATTAGCTTTGCACAGAGATACCAAGGCACAGTCAGCCTTTCCTTGATCATTCAAAATGTTAATTTTGAGTCTTGCTAACAGGATCTAGTGCTTGTGTGAGTTCGATAAGCCTTTCCACCTTTCTGGAGGGAGAAGGTTAATGACTTAAGAAAGATGGATCTATAGAATGCAAAATACAGGACCATGAGAAATTTTGGTGGACTTTTTGGGTTACTGAGTATTTACTGTTGTTTATGAGCTGTAAATGAATACATGTTTAAGAGCTGATCTCAAAAGCTGTGGTCCTATGAAGTGTTGACCAGCTCCAGAAAGTCTGAGCCCACATAACTGTAACTGAAGAGCTCTGGAGAGTCCTTGTTGAGAGCTCACTGCCTGGCACATGGTTTGATCCATAACTTTTATCAAAGGACAAATGCAATTTTTGGGGTTCTGTTCCTGAATCTGTCATTCTTAAAAGTAGACATGACAGAAGTACTTTAATAAGAAGCTATCCTCCAGAGACACATTTCTTTCCTTTACTTGTTGAGGAAGCCTAATGTGACCATGACACTGAAGCAGATACCTTGGTTAAGTGCCTACCTAAGTAGAACGAATGAGAGTGGTATATTGACCTGTATACAGGTATGAGAGGCACTTTGGACAGGACATCTTTAACATAAAATAAGGATGCCCAAGCCTTCCCACTCCGAGTCATGTTGGAGCCTCAAAAGGCCCCTGAATAGAGGCAGTTATCTAAAAAGAGACTTCCTTGAAAGAAAGCAAAACTGAAGTTAGTGGCATTTGCTTGTACCTTTGCTGAAGAAAAACTAGATGGTGCAGTCATCCCCTCCAGCCACTGTCAGTGCAGTTATGCCTCTCTGACATTATGTTGTGTTTGAAATCTAGTGGTTTCGATGCTTGCTGGCTGTATGGGGTTCACTCACAAGGCAAGGCGCTATTTTGGTCTCTCATGGGCAGAATTTCAAGGAGATGGAGGACAGTAAATCATGCTGAAACTCAAAGCCCCAGATTTTTCAAATGGTGGGGCTTCAGGGAGCAGGGCAATGGTGGGGATCTCTACTGCACTAATCACTCTGAGACTGCTCTTGCTGGAAGCAGGGAAGACTCACGCAAAGGTGTTGTGGTTCACCTCCTCTAGAAATTCAAAGAAATAGTTCAGAGAAGTGCGCACTTAACTAGAAGCCATGAGAAATTCAATGGCTTGTGTGTTTTTGGGGAAGTTGTGTGCTAATCGTGGTTCCCTCTGATCCAATGGGTGGATCTGGGGTCTAATGGACATTCAGCTTGCATGTACTCAGATATGTGCATGGGACTGCTTTTAAATGTCAGGTGTTTGGCAGTTCTGGGTATTCTCTGTGCTTGTAAATAAATAAATACACTATGTGTGTGTGCACTTTTAATTTTAAGGTATAGGGTATTTAAGGAGGTCAGAAATAATCAATAAAATGTTCTGTTCTGTCTCAGTTTGGGGAAAGTGAGACTTATTTGTTGCTGCTATGTGATTTGAGGGTCAGGGTTCATCAAAGCGTAGAGAGGCTTAGCTTTTATTGTATTTTCCCATAGCATGTGAGCCTTAGATTGTAATACGCACCAGCCTTTGAAAAGATGTTTGAAAGCGCAGTACAGGTCTCAGCAGAGCACAGCTATGACTGGTGCTTCTAAACTTGGAGGTGCCTCTGCAATCATCCTGCTATTGGCAGCCGCAACAGAGTCCCCAGAAGGTCCCTGCAGGTCAAGGTTGGCACATGTTGCCATAGCAGTGAAACCTGAAGTTGCTCACTGCTAGTGAAGGTGTAGTCTGGCATCCAGCACTGGCCAGGGGTGGTTTCCAGTGCAAAGTCTGGGTATGGACACTCTGTTTTAGAGGATAAAGAAGTGGACCAGAGTGGGTTGTCCCATGCCAGCCGACCTCAGTGCCAGAGAACTGGCACATTTAATTTATTATCAGGGCCAATGTAGCCTGAGATCCACACCCAAAGCACACTGAAGCCTAGGATCAAGCCCTGAACACACAGAGGACTTCAGTCTCCAGGTTACCTTTCAGGATCATTAAAAAATTGCCCACAAATCCAATTATTTCTCAGGTAACATGCTGATTTGATTTAGGCCCATTAAGTATAATTACCGGGTAGGCTGCAGAAACGCATAATTAGAGAGAACTGACATACTATTTAATTGGTCTAACATGAATTTCCTCTAACTGAAATCTAGATTCACCACTGTTATTCAAACAATTTAGTGTTTGTTCATCCCCTTCACGTCAGAGACAGAGAACCGTGTAAGATCGTGTGTTATTGTAAGCTAGGAAATATTTGCTCTGTGTGCCAGACTTTCCAGAGGGGCTGCGTGGTCTAATCCTGGCTGGGAACAGGATCTGTGGGGCTGCCCAAGTCATGTTGAAGAAATAATTTCTCTTCTTTGCACTCCAGCAATACCATTGCAGCTGATTTTACCAGGGCTGGTTTGGCTCTGGGCTATGGCACAAACAGGGATCGATCTGCCCCTGCACAGCATCTGTTTGCTTACAGTGGCTTTTTGGTTGTTTAGTTATTTATTTGGCTTTATGATTTCAAAAGTGCCAATGCTCCTGAAGAAAATGGGGACATAAGCTCTTGCTTTTCTCTGCAAAGGGATTACAGAGGATGAGATGTGTTGTCTGAGTGGCCGTTCGCTGGCAGTGCTGTTGAGATAGGAGAGGGCTCCTACTCTGCTTCTGTGGCTTCCCTCATGAGTCCCCCACGCAGCACTTTTCTCGTCTCTGCCACTGCCACGCTGTCCTTGATGCGCAGTCCCATTCTTGGCTCTGAGTTACCTAAACTGCAGCCTCCTGTAATGCTGTCGTGATATTTTCCCTCTTTCCTATTGGGCAGTTGCTACTTTAGCTTATGACTTCGAGGTCTCTGGGAGAGATATCTCCATCCAGTGTTTTTTTTTTAATATTATTATTTTTATTTCATATATAAAATACTGTGTGGAGTGGCTGGATGTGATAATTGGAGGCTGGCAGGTGTGAAGCCTCCCTGTATTAATCATCCCAGTGACGTAACAAAGTGTAAATCCAAACTTTGCTGCTCTACCTTCTATTCACAAATACAAACCTAAAGCCTTTGAAGTTTCAGTAAGCCTGGATTGTGACCTGGGCTCCAATTGCAGCTCAAATCCCCCTGTAACAATACAAAAACATATTTGTGAAAGGCACGTCAAGGCTCTGAGAAATGCATCTGGGAAGGAAACTTGCATTTGTTGGCAAAGGGTGAAATGCCAGAAGTTTGTGTGGGAGTAGTAGGAGGAAAGGGGGTGGGGGAGGTCACTTTGTTCTAGTTCAGAGCCTGTAGCTTTGATACATGGGAAAACGTTTGTGCTGAGAATTGACCTGGACACAATGTTTTGAGATCAAGCAGTCATTCTCTCCACCATAGATTTAATTCTAATCTAAGCAGCCCAGTCAATGCTTGTGAAATGTCAAAGGCTTTTTTTCAAATATGGAAATGACCATCCTGATATCCTTGCCAAAATCTTACTCAGGTAACTTTATTTTTCTTAACAGCCTTAGGCAATTTTGATTTGAAAGCAACTGATTTTTAAAATCGGGTAGGAATAATTCCAATTAGATCATCTTCTGATAAAAGTGTCATCTTCGTGTTTGTACTCTATCATACAGTGAGGGAGCTGCCACACTGTGTCCTAGGAGTATCTACCTCTTGGTGAGGATGTGTGATTTTATTTTTGCCAGTGGTACTCCAAAACCTATACAAACAGCATAACACCATTACTTGTGGCAGAGCTTTTCCAGCTGTCAAAGAACTGTGAAGAGTCATCTTCTGTTGGCGGTTCCCAGGTGCTGGCGAATGTGAAGCTGCCTTATGTCAGGTCTGCTCATCAGGTTTCAGTTGGATTGGCTGAAAAGGATGAAAAGGACATTTTGGAAGGACGACCGAGGCTTGCAGTGAATGCACCTTGTTCTGCTTTTCATTTCCCTACAGTCCATTCCTTCAATATTGAATCTAGTGTGGGGTTTGCTGTTGGCTTTGCTGGGCTGAGGATTACACCTTTTCTGTTAAATTCAGTGAACGTGGCATGAAAAGCCTGGTTGCATCGTGCACCCTCAAGGCTTTCACTGCCTAGGCAGAATCTGCAAAATGCTGTGAGCAAGAGCAGAGGGCTGGAGAAAGAACAGAGGGTTTGCAGAAATTTCAGATGAGAGCAGAGCAGGACCTAAATGTATTCCTGGACCCCTTAACACTGGTGATTGATTTTAGTGCTGGGATAGACTGGTAATTCAGTAGTTATCAACCCTTTCAGAAAAGCATTAATCTCCTTCATCAGACAGGTTTATTGGTGGCAGGAGAAGTTCACTGTATTGTTTGCTGCATTGCTGTTTGGTGGGCCAGGCTTTCCAAAGCAGCACGATGGAGTGAGGGCCATTTAATGGGCACATCCTTCTGGCACAGCCACCAAGGCAACAGAATAAGCCTTTTACCTCCTGCATTCATCAGCTTGCTCTTGCTTATCTGTATTATTTCAAAACTGTTAAGGTGGTGCAGGGAGTGGAAATTTATAAGGGCAATGAAACCAGGCAGCAAACGCTGTGGTGATGAAAAGGTATAAATAAAGAAATGTTGTAAATAACAGAGGACAGATCCATCACCCTACACAATCAGGGTCAGAGAAGCTTTAATGCTAACGATTAATATTGTTCTAAGCTGTTGATGCACAGAGATTTTCAGATGTTGTCAAATAGCCCTATCTCTGTAGCACACTAATCACTTGACTGTCAGGAGCGGGATTAAGAGGAATGTGTGATTTCATTGTCAGCAAATGCAGAGATTATTGTCAGCCCCTGCCCCCATGGAGAAGGAAACTGCTGCTGACCTGGGAGAGTTAAAATAAATAAGTAATTCCCAGTTTTCTTTCAAACCTCATCAGTCAGCCCTGATTGACGTAATAATTAGGAGCCAGCAAAGACCAGGGTGCTTTCTACTGATGTAGTTGGAAAGATCCCCTTTGCTGGATCAGGTCTCTAGCATCCAGATGTGAACTGCTAAAAAAGACAGTTTCTGAAATCTGCCTCAATTGTATAAACCATAGAGCTGTGATTACAGACCCCCTTTGTCCACTGGCATTTAAATTTTCTGGGGGGTCCTAGGAAAAAAAACAAGGGTAAGAAAACCCTTATAAGCCATGACTTTTTAGTGAAGGACAAGGAAGGGATACGCCGCAGTCTCTGTGCTGGGATGGGTGGGTCAAGAGCATTGCCAGAAGGAAGCGGGAGCCTTTGCCCTCATGGACTTCAAGAGATCCAGCCCATCCTTAGGCATTGTGGGCACATGTGATACCTTTCCGTGCTGATGGTGGCAGCTGCATTGTGGATGGTGCTTCAGGTGTCATAACTGGCTTTGGCTGCTGCCAGAGACAAAGTGATCTGGGAGCCTTCTCCCTAGAAGAGCAAGGGGGTGTTCTCAGGGCAATTAACCAGAATGAACACAAGGAGACCAAGTTTTTAAAAATGAAACCCATAAATCTAAATCTCAACACGGTCCTACTGTGGTAGAGGTTTGCAAGCTCTGAACAATAGATTTTTAAAATTTTCTGGCATACTGATGGAGAACTGTGAGAAGAAGAGCATGTCCCGGAAACAATATGCTTATGAACCAAACTGAGATGCTGCAAAGGTTTACTTCTGTGAAAGTTTGGATCTGTTATATTGAGTCCAGAGTTTAAACCATGCATGTAGGCCTCACAGAACACGGAGGTAAATTTACACAGCACTTCTGCAGGGGGTCCTGTATATGGACTTACTCAAAACAGAAAATATAGATCAATTGCTCTCCTCAAATAACTGTCTCTTGGCAAAGAGCAAAGAAGAGTAAAACTTCTTTGGGGTAGAGGTGTGGCAATGAACTCCTTCCCATACTGTGAATTTCTTCGATAGATTTTCAATATGAGTCCTGCATTTTTAAAAGAGGTATCTCCTGCTATTTTCAGCCTTTCCTTGTACTAATGCTGCATCAAGCTCTTCGCGATTACATGCTTATTTTTCTGACTACTTAAAAGGCACTGGAGGCTGTCACCTAGTAATGACTCTGGGAACTGGGACTTCTAAAGCAACTGTGATGAATTTGGGAGATTTGGTAACTGTATTTATCTCAGCTGCACTTTTTCTTCTTGGGCAAAGCCATTGAGAGAATACTGTGTGTTTAATTATTTAAGTCAGTAACGAACTAGCTTTGAATCTTGTAAGCCTCACTTTCCTGTATTTTATGCTCTAGGCAACCCCATGGATTATGTGTAAAAATATCAATCAGGTATCCTTTTAATGTTCCTGTGTCAGAATTATTACTGCCAGTATTTTAACATTTGGAGAAGACTGTTTTAATGATATAGGACTAAATTATCCCTTTCAGCTATTTTAGTAATAACTTTAAGCAGCAATACTCCAGATTTACACTGTCACTTGAAGAGAAGAACAAAAGCGCTGTGAGCAGTGGTACTAATGAAGTCTTTTTATATACAAGTAATTCAAGTGATTTTCCAATTCAAGTGATTTTTTTCTGTAGTGCATCCCTCCCATCTTTTCATTGCAGTATCAAAGATTTTCACTGTGTTTCCTATGTTGCCTCCTATGGTGTAGCTAGTCCAGAATTATCCATGCTAACTGCCAGGTATTACATCCATGCTGGCTGGCTGGTGGGACAGAGGAACAATTACAACCAGCTTTGGCACTGAATTGGCTCCCTTCTGTAATTGGCTACCAGTTCTTAAAAAATGTATGGGGACTTAACTAGATTGGTCATCTCAATGTTTCTGACAAATTTCACTGAAATTTAGTCAGCAGGTCCTCAGGTCCTTGGAAGGAGGACTAATAAATGGTGAGGCAGAGGTTTAGGCAGCACAACACCAGTAAATCGCAGCTGCTTCAGAAAATCAGCCTAAATTAATTAGTGGAAGAAGCAGGGTAAGAATTAAATTTGTCCTGGGCTCCCAAGTGTTTTGTTTAGCTCTCATCTCACAGTCTAGCATGTTTCATCTGGAAGAGCTTCAGGGGAACCTTAGTGCTCTCTACAACTACCTGAGAGGAGGCTGTAGGCAGGTGGGGTAGGTCTCTTCTCCCAGCTAACAAACAATAGGACAAGAGGAAACGACCTCAGGTTATGCCAGGGGAGGTTTAGATTGGATATTAGGAAAAATGTCTTCACTGAAAGGGTGGTCAAGCATTGAAACAGGCTGCCCAGGGAGGTGGTGGGATCACCATCCCTGGAAGTGTTTAAAAAATGTGTAGCTGTGGCACTTAGGGACATAGTTTAGTGATGGACTTGACAGTGCTGGGTTAAGGGTTGGACTTGATGATCTTAAAGGTCTGTTCCAACCTAAATGATTCTATGATTCTACATTTTGATATTGTTCCCTTTTTTCTCCTTTGATAACCGTATATCTCTGTCCAACAGGAAAGTGCAACTAGGTGCGTGTGAACTCTATTTTGGAAATGAAATGTAGCAGTTAATTTGCAGCACTGCAAGCCTTTGCACAGCAGAATATAAAAAGGCAGCTATTTCAGACTAATGAAAGTGACAGTGGGGAAAGGAACCTTTTAAACATTGCAAATTGGATGGGTGCACCGGAGGTGTAATTTTAAAGGAATCTGACAAGGTCATTTGCAAAGAACAATCTTCTTACTTGTCGAAATGGTTTCAGACCTCCAAAACTTGGTGCTCTTGAGTTTTCAGGGTACTTCTGAAGTTGGCAAACTGCCTATTTCATGTAACTCTAGACTGTCATCTGAGCTGTATGTTTCAGAGTTTCAGATTAGCTTCTGCAGTGCACTCCATGCCATCAAGGGTAGCAAACTTCAGTTTTTAAAATTTAATTTACAGTATCTTCACAAAAAATTTCTCAAGGGAGAATTGAACTGAAATAATGTTAAAAGATACTTCTGTGCAAATGTATGAAATTGTGACAGTCTCACTTTTTTATGCTGCAAATTAAAAGCCGCAATCCTTTTTAGATCCTGTCTGTTGAAATGAGGGAATGACCAGGTAGCCCACAGCTTAAGTGCTTGTGGGGGAGTCAGAGGAAAGGCTGTACTGAAGGACTCTGGAGACCTTTTCTGTCCTGGAAAGGTTTCCCCCCCACATTCCTGCTTAAGGGAATACTGACTTGATTGAGATGGATTTATTCAAATCTTGAGATGAACGGAAGGTTCTCATTAGCAGCATGTTCACATGGATGAGGAGGAAGCTCTGGAACTCAGGATACGAGGTGCATGTTATAAGTGAAAGGAAATTGGAAGAAAACAAAAAACAAGGAGCCATAGCAATGTACACTGGTCTAAAGAGCAGGCATTTGCCACTGTGAGGAATTTCTGATCTATGTTGACCTCTTTGCATTTGGGCACTTGGAGGCCAGAATCTGTTTATATCTTCAAAAGTGTAAAAGAAGATGTAAAATTCAGGTAACAAGTACTTGCTTGAAATGAAAAGTAAGTAATTGTATGAACACAGGAATAGGAGTATGGGGAAGAGGTTTGAACAGGAGCACTGACTGGAAAATATCCTTTTAGTACAATTACCTTCTTCACAGAAGACTGTAGGAGTCAATGAAAGCTGTCCAAGGCACCTTTGCTCTCTCTGCTTTGAGATGTACTTTTCTATTTTAATTTTGGGAGGATGGGCTTAAATTTACATGCACTCAAAAAAATTCCCTATATCTTACAGAAGGTCCTGGGAATTAGCTGATTATGGGGGGAAATAAAAATATATAAAATCAAGAGTCACAAGTTACAAGGAAGGGTACTGGATGGGTATCTCCAAGATGAGCTTTTTATGGGCAGTCCTGTTGCACAGGCACTCTTGCTCTAGGATGCTGCTTAGAGGTATCTGTCCTAGTGTTTAATAGGTTTCTTGTCTTGAAGACTCACCTTCGTGGTTCCCCCAGAAGAGATAGTAACAGGTACTCACTTACTCATCTCTCACGCGATTAACTGGATCACTGAAACAGATTGCCCAAGCAAGTTGTGGAGTCTCAGTCCTTAGAGGTGTTAAAAACTTGTATCGGCATGGCCCTCAGCAACCTGCTGCTCTAGTTGACCCTGGTATGAACACGGAGATTGGCCTAGACAGTCTCCAGAGGTCCCTTCTGTCCTTTGTGACTCTGTGAATTATGATCTAGAGTGGCTACATCCATAGTAAAGAGTTCATATTTCCATGGTTAACCCTTATTTTGGCTTTTCTCTTTAGGCTGACACAAAAGATTGTTATGTGGTGACTTTTGCAATGTAAATATTCTGCCTAGACATCTGCTGAAATGAGAAAAATCTCACCGCATGTGAGACTGTGAGGTCACCATATTTATTATTTGGTGATGACTTCCAGTGTCCATAAAAGTTTGTTGAATTTTAACTTGTGACTAAAATGTCGCGTATCCCACGTGTGCTGCCTGGCTCACTGTGCATCTCAGCTGTTCAGCATTGCAACCAGGCTGCATCTGATAGGTGCAGTAAGAGATGCAGGCGGGAAGAGTGACATGGACCGTCGGAGCTGTGCCTGCCATTAACACAGTTCAGAGTGGCTAAGTGAGAAAGGGAGCTGTCCCTTCACCCTTCTTCACAGGTGAACACTAACCACTACCCAATACTTCAACACATTCATACATCGTTTAAAGGAAAATAGGTGTTGGTGGAATGGCTGGATATAATGAAGAGTTACAAATTTCAAGGCAAGAAATTTTCTTTGTTTTGGGTGGTATGCAGTGGAACAGCTAGCAAAGCTGGGATGAAGGTGAGCAAGGTAAAAACTGGGCTAAAGAGAAGCTATTGGCTAACATGGAGTGCAGTTTAATTCTGAAGTGGCATCTTGGGTGCATTCTCACTAATTTAACAGCTACAAACTAGTGAGATAGACTTCTATGGGAAATAATCCTGACCTGATAAGAAAGTGGGCAAACCTATCTCCTACAAAATCTCTTTGCTCAGATCCTTCATTCTAAGATTTAAATCCTTTAGGATTTTGTGAGGAAGACACATTTCTCTCTACATGTGTTTCCAGCTCTTTGATCTAGGAAATAGGGTCAACTGTTATGCTCTGATTGTGTGAAGCACACATATTTTAATTAGCAAAAATTCATAATTTTTTCCACAAGTTCTGTTGAAAAACACAATTTTAGGCAAGGTAGACCTCTGGCATTAATGCATTCCATCACTTTGTTAGACCCAAAATCTTTTTATAAGCTTTCTCTCTGAGGTCTTGCAGAGATTGAGCCAACTGACATTTAGTTTTGAGCTTCCTAATCATGATCAGTCAAAAAATTGTTATGGACCATAGTGAAAAAAGACACTGGGTAAATGTGTTTACTACAGGTCAATACTTTAGTATTCCTGCACACATCCTTAATTACAAAGGGTCGTCTTGTTCACTTGACTGTTTAAGAGAGCCAATTTTTCCATTAGAAACATTTATAATTGTTTTCCTTTAATTGTTCTAGCTATGTTGTAATCATGTCATTTAATGACCTTTAAAAATGTGTCTAGAAAAGCCTGCAGCTGTTCCCTCCTTGGTTTCTCTCTACTGAGTTATATTTAAGCCAGTGTCTCTGAAAACAGTCAGTAATAAAAGGGATATTATCCTTAGCAAATATCTTAATCATGGTAAATCTCTGTTGCCCTACAAATGACTGCATGGGGGATTAGAGTTGAGTAAGCCATTTGCTGAATATCACTGCCACCTTTCCTAGGCCATTTAAGCATGTTTAATTTTTCAGGGTGAAACATGAAACCCACTAATACAAATGTTTGCATTTGGACTGAATTATATCCAGACTATAACAGTTATAGCAGGCTTAGGACCAGATTGTGACTGATCTGTAGGAGGCCAGTTCTTGGGAGAGTGAGAGAGAAAATGTAGATTCGTTCCCAGCCCCAGCTCTATGTCACTTGTGCTGCCTCAGTTCATTTCAATATTTATATAAGGCTATTATGGGTTGAAGTACCAGTAAATATATGGATGATACTTAGCTCTGTATTTTTTTTTTATATCAGTCACAGTCCTTACCGTCATCCGATGCCTGGGAGCCATCAGTGCCTGGCTGTGGTTCATCCTGGCTAAGACAGAGGTGGCAATGCTACAAAGCAGAAAATACTTCCAGGGACTTGTCTCCTCTGTAACATCACTTTCTATCTGCTTGTTTATCCAGATTTCTATCAGGTTGCCCAGAAACACTGAGAGTATCTGTTCTCCAGTGATCAAGCTTAAGGGAACCTTTTGGGAGTCTGAAATACTGCTGCATATTTCATGCTTTCTTTTCTCTTCTTTTTTAATTCCTCCTAAGAAAGCAGTGTCTTCTATGTGTGCCAGCCCAGGGGACTGCAGCCCTAACCAGTTTGGACTCAGCCAGATCCTTGGGAACTGGCGGCTCCAATAGTTGTTTCCTAAAGCAGAATTTAGTGATGGTGAGGTCCATCTGTTTCAGGTGGTACAGCCCTCTTACTCAACACTGCAGTGTGCCACGAGCATATCGCCCATAAACTGTGCTGGTTCCCAAGGAGTGTGTGCTCAGATTCACCTCCCTGGTCTAATGTCTTGAGCCATCCATCAGGCAGCTTCCCCTATAAGCCCTGAACACAACTTCCCAACAAGGGTAAGAACTGTGGATGTGAGAGGCAGAGGTTTGTTGCTGACTGTCTTGTGACTGGTGGACTGATGTGCAGTGAAGATGTGAATGTCTGTGCATCCCAGTGTCTTCTGGGCTAAATGCCACACTTGCTGTGTTTAAATCCCAGTTGCCAAATGACTAGCCCTGACTTTGAATGGTTGGCAGAATTTAATAAATATTCTAAGGACCTTAAATGGGTCCACAGGACATGTGATTAAGCAATCACTTATACTTGTTAATTGGGAGATGTAGCTAATAATAACCAAATTAGAAGAGGAAATTGAGTTAGTGCCTTGTAAGAAATAAGACCTTCACAGAGGACCCTGGCACTCGCTCATTAGAGGTTTCAAAATTGATCTTTTTCTAAAGTTAATCAACTATTTCGTATTTCAACCACTTCAGCCAGTCACAAGTACTCTTCTTTTCCATAATATTGGTTTAACGTTAACTATGTATAGCTTGTTCTATTGCAGAGTTTTGTGCCTTTGTGCTTTTAGCTTGAATCCATGGGTTTTTTTTCCCTAAGGGAAAAAAAAAGGTCTATCAAGTCTATAAAGTTCTATTATACTCTGTTAAGTTTTACACTGTATAACCAGATTAAATCTTTGATCCCATTTCCCTCACAGGAGAACCAAAAATCCCATGGGAGACAATTATAGGTGAAGACAATAACCCTTAGTACCTTCAATGTATTATTCAGGTGCTTTCATGGTGATAGTGGATGAAATACGTCCATAAATAAAATGGTGATTGATTCTTCACAGCTGTATGAGGTTCCTCTTTCCCTACATAATTGGATGTTGAAAAGAGATCTGTTCCTGATTCCTGTCACTGTTTTACACACTCCACTGGTTGTGGGTTTATATCTACAGGTATTATTGAAGGTTGTGTTCTTCACACAGATTCTCCCATGAATGAGTTAGGTCTTAATTCTGTCTTCATCTACAGGGATAGATGAGAAAGTGTTTTCCCATTCAATAAATATTTTAGAGGTTTAAATGTTTCCCTGCATTGGGATAAAAACTAGGATTTCACAGAGATTTTTGGAAAAAGGCTGCAGAGTGAGAAGGAAGATTACATACTGGAATAGCGTCTGGGCTTAAGATTCTCACCCAGACTATGAGGGTTTGGATCAGGGTTTTCACATTCCAGGTGGATGCTCTGATCACTAGGTAATAGGCTATTTTTAAGGGGGCTATTTTTTGGCTTTGAGTAGGAATTTACAAGCTGAGCATGAGAAGTCATTTGTTCTCAGATGTTTCTTTTAAATCAGGATGTGCTTGTCTTGGTATAGTATGTGTTTTCTCCATGCAGTTTCTTCTGAAAAAATCTCATCTAATGTAGAAATTAGACCTACTTTGAGAACAGGTTAAACCAGATGACCTCCTGAGGCATCTTCCAACCTAAATTCTTCTATGATTCAGTTTTGGTGGAAAATTACTCCATCTCCAATAAGGAAAAATTATTCTTAAACCTATAGTTACAATACAATGAAAAAATGTCACATTAAATGTTAGCTGTCATGTTGTAAAGACTGAAGTATTAAACAATAAAGTAATTATTAGCTAGTGTTCTCAGTTACTGAGTGGTTTGATGCATATGGACTTTGCCTAAGTTCTTATATACATATTTGTGTATACACACACACACACGTATAGGTGTGTTTTTGTGTGTGGTAGTAGGCATAGAGGACCAGTGACAAGGAGAGACAAAAGTCATGTCTATGCTAGGTAATGATACAGGGCCAGGGGCAGCTCCAGGCACTGGCTGATGATTATCTACGCTTTTTGGTTATTAGCGTGCTCTGTGGTACAATTTTGACCTGGTACAACTAGAAGCATTTCAGATGAAATGACTGATCATGCTTTGGAGGTTACCATGGGTCAAGGACCCTTCTCACTAAGCAATGTCAATGCTGTTGTAACTACATTTCTAATAGTAAATAACAGAATCAAGTGGAATGTCACTCTACTGAGGCTGAGGGGTTTGAGGTTGTTATATTCCTGGCTGTGCCCTGGGTTGCCTGTGGGGTCTGTAGACATGCCACTGAAGTTTTCTTAGTCTTTCTTTCACACTTGTAGATGTCTAGCTGTAAAGACTCAGCTCTTAAAAATGTTTGTCTTCTGTGGTGTGTTGGCAGACACATGGGAAGGGCCTGTTCTAGGTTGGGACCTCTAGAGGTTCCCATAATACAAATAATAATAGCAAAGAGAAGGGAATGACATGTGATGTCTGATGAAACAATTGCCCAGTCTCCTTGATGGATGTAAACTGAGTGATTGTGCTGTGTGCACCAGCCTTACAAAAGCAAGAGTATATTTTGCTTTGTCGGATGGACCATTTTAAGAAGGATTTGCGGAGCAGCTTTGCGTATCTGAATTTGCAACATGCAAGAGCAGCTTCCATCATTAACAAATTTTGTATAGTTCCTATTGAATCTGCCAAGGGACACCTGCTGTGAAAAAAAAAAAGCTATTGAGCATAATTGTGTTTGCATTTGGGCTGCCGTGATGTAGGAAAAATGCTTGGTACATAAAAGGCTGATCGTTGGGTGAGAAAAGTGCCTAAAGATAGGCTTTTACCTTACCCTGACACAGGCTGCTGATATTGCTGTGTTGAAGTCCCTCAATGGCCATGCCTCACTTATTTGTCTGCAAAATGAAATTATTGGCTATTTACTGGAACTGACATGTGCTTGGTTAAAACACGTTCGTTAAATGTACTGATAGTGCCAGAGGGAGAATGCACAATGCAAATGATCAGTGCTATTCTAGCAAATGCAGTTGTAAGGCTGGGATCGTGCTGGCAGCTGATGTGTATCTCTGGGTGCGTGCCCAGGCTGGCTGCTGCCTCTGACAAGCTCACACCATGGTGAGGTGAGGAGGGCTCCTTTCATGCTGAGTGCCTGCCTCTGGATCAGCTGAGTAATTAAGTGTTTGTTTCCTTCCAGATGAATACAAGAGTAAAGTAGCCTGTGAAGATGACAAGCTGAGGCTAAGCTGTAAGAAGAGCATGGTGATAGCCATTTATTCTGCTATCTTTGGAAGGACGCAAGGAGGCAGCCTGGAGTGCCCATACCAAAACCTAGGGATGCCCATGATTGGTAAGCAGGGGAATGGCTTGACAGAGCACACTGAACTGGGCAGGGTGATTTCATTTACTGTCAGCATGGTAGAGCTGACACAGACTCTGATTAAGAAAAGCAGGACTGGGACATGTAGCCTGCCGACAGTGGTGCTCCTGGTGTGTGGTACCTTGTTAACCAGTGGCGAGCTCCATCATGAGCACTAAACTGAGGTTCAGCTAGATGCCCTACCCAAGTCACCAGGCTGCAGACTTTTAGCGCATTCATCAGATTATATGCTTGAAGGTAGACCTTGAATTTCTTGTTTGATTTTCTGTCCTTCTGGTGGTTCATAGACTGAACCTCTAGTTATAATATGGAGGAGGATATTATTGGTGGATGTTATGGACCATCTGCGCCCAAGCCAAGCCTTGAAGTTGCATTTAAACTTCAAGTTAAAGCAAGGGGTGAAAATTCAAAAAGCAAGTTGTTAAGTTGCGTCATGTTACTGTTTACTTACAGTACCTTCAAGCAGCTGCTTTACTCTCAGGCTATCATAGTCTCACATTCATGTGTGTAAGATCAGTAAGTTTAGAAAAAAGTCACTAGAACTGTCTGTTTTGAGCCAATGTGAAATGACTTTGAATATTTTAGGCTGTGGTAGAGAAAGCAACCGCCTGCAGCACAAAATCCTGTGGTCAGAATTTCTCATCGTCTTGCTCTGCAGAGGTGAGACGAAATTAACTGGATTCCCAAAGGAATCGCCTCCAGAGGGGGAAAGGCTTTAGAGGGGGCTGTACAGGGGAGCTCGAGCTGCTGCTATTGCCTGTGCTGGTATCTGTTCCGCTGTATCTGGGGATCTTTGGCTTCATAGCTGGTGATCCAGTGCTCTTAAGGAGTTAAATGCTATTCAAATGGAAGCATATGAAGTGACTGCTTGGAAATATGATATGCAGATGCTGGGTGTCAGTAGGAAACCACAGGTGGAATCAGGCCAGTCGGGTTATTTGTGCAGCGTGGTGAGCACCTCAGTTGTGTAGCTGTGAAAATCTGAGCACTTGCAGCACAGCTGAGTAGTGCAGGGTGTCCCACCCAGCCCCATGGTTCAGATGCCTGGGAGAAGAGTTACCGTCCTTTAACAAGGACATCTTCCATTTCCTGAGGTGACCTATGTCCCTGGATGTGCTTCTGTTGTCCGGGGTGCAGAAGCCATAACAGATATGTGCAACAGGTTAGCCTAGACCTCTTTCATGTGGTGTTTGGGATGGGCTAAGACTGTGTGTGCTGGGTGCTGTGGCAGTTCGGCTGCTGGGTGATAACTTGCCAAATCAGCGAAACACGATGGGTTTCTAGCATAGACGTGAGCACACTGCTCCTTTGTCTGAGCTGGGAGAGCAGGAACAGGCACGTACTGGTGACAAGGTGCTAGTGCTGGGACTGGCTCTTGAATATTGGCGTGAAGCAAAACTCTATGTGAAGCCACAAAGGGTAAAGTTTTACCCGGATGCAAACTCCCGAAACTTGTACTGGCTGAGAGCAGGGTATGTGGCAAAATCCCATCAAAAATGGGATGGGAAGCAGTGGAGCTGGGAGAGCAAGGCTGTAGCTAAGAGGACAAGCAGTGAGGTGTGACAGCAGGGCTGCATGTGCCATACCATCTACAGAGCTTGTATGCCCTGTTGTTTTCAAACTGGTCTTATGATATCTACAAATTGGACTTTTGCCCAAGGAAATAAGGTATTGGATCCTGGAGTGTGGCATGGAGTCTGCTGCTGGGACCAGGCAGGGCCTTCCTCCAGTGTCAGCTCTTAAATGAGACCAGTTACAAGAGCAGGCTCAGTATAAGACAATGTAATGCCAAGCAAGTGGTGGGAATGCAGAGGCAGCTTTACACTGAAATCCAGTGCAAGGTTTTAAGCTGTGAGCTGATGTTAAAAATGACAGTTGTTGGACAAGAGCAAATATCTGCATGCTTGGAGTTGCAGGGCATCTCTTGTATCTGTTAAGTCAGCCTGGTGCTGCTGGGGTCCTGAGGGGGGAGGTATGTCCTGCCTGCATAACAGCAAGGGGAGGGTGGACAGTATCTCTGGAACATTGGCTGGCTGCATGCCCTGCAGGGCTGGGGATGAGGGGTGAGGTACTTAACCTTGGAGCAATGTCTTCCCCAGGGTTTCCCAGGCATTTGCGCACTGTATAAGACAGACAGTATAGCTGTTGATGCTGGTGTCCCCTTGTGTGCTGAAATCCTAAGTGGAGGGTGTGTGTGTGAGCTTAACTTAAAAAAAAAAACACACGTGAGCAAGCAGGTGGTCTTTTGACTCACCATGCTCCATCTTTCAAATCCCAGCTATATTTGAGAGTGTTTGTCCAGGTCTGCTAGTGGCTGTGGTTATCACTTCTCTTGGCCCCACAGGAGAAACTGGTGTAGGATCCATCTGCAACCCAAATCAGAAAAAAGCATATTCACACCGTGCTTCCCCACAGCACACTGCAAGAAATAATAGTCCTGCCTACATTTGCAGCATTGAAGTGAGGGGGGTGTGCTCCCAGCTGCTGCTAGCAATCGTGGGAGCAGCGTGCAGTCCCCCAGCCTGCTCCAGAAACTGTACTCCTGCTACGGGCCTGCCTTGCCCAGCAGGCAACTTTGTTCCTTCAGGAGCAGGTGAAAACATCACGGCTTATAAATCAAAGCTTTCTCTAGCTAGTGAACATTTCTCTGCACGTTTCCACAGCCCCGTGATACAGGGAGGGCTGCTCCATGACAGCCTTTGATCCCAGACATTCGCAACGAGCTGATCTTACAAATATGACCGTATGACTCAGACTTCGCGGCAGCATCCAGTTCCCGTAAGGCAGAACCCAGCTATGTTCTGCACATGGAAGATTTATTCTGTTTAAATTTCATGGGACTGATGATTTGTGTCAAGTCTGAGCCTTGGCGAAGGGCCTTTTCCCGGGAAGTAGGTCCTGGACAAGTTTGCAGTGATTATTTTTATCCAGGCAGCATCAGTTTCTCAATGAGTGAAGAACCCACACTTGCCCCAAAGGTGGGGAAGGGTATCTTTTCTTCCTCTCCTAATGAGAAACAGTTCAGAAAACTTTATTCCATTTTTTCTGTGAACAAAATGCACATGTGGGTTGAATATAGAAATCTAATTTGTACAGATGAAGCTTTTAACTGCTGAGGTCTAAGATGGGGAGGAGGGGTGGCCTAATAAAGCATTGTATATATTTTTGGCTCTGCCATAAGGTAAGGGAACAAATAATGAAAATTGTATTGTTTTTGCCTTCAAAAACAAGTCCTTGTACTGCTGTAGGGAGCGTTGAAGAGGTAAAGTCCACTAATGGTGAGTTTCTCGGATTCTGCAGAGACATGAGGTATACATTAGGTGCTCAGGTGGAGGCATCTGAGGTATGGTGACATTGCAGTCCTTTATCACCTGCATAACCCAGCGATCGCTGTGCTGGTTTTGGGTGATGTAAGATCTCCAAGTCAGGCTTCACACACCATGCCGTGCCAGACACAAGTTTTCTCTCTGTCTAACATCTATACAAATGTGCTTAGCATCTGTGAAGGGAAAGTTCTTGTGAAGAACTCCATCCTATCCCTGTTATGGTAAAGAGAAAATCTGCCAGGATCCTCTTTTAACTGGCAACATGCTGAAACTTGTGTCTCTGACCGTAATGGGAAGCCCCTGCAAACAGCTGAACCACTCCTTGAAAGCCTTGGGAACTCTGAAAAGCTCCTAAAGGAATTTGACCTTGTTTGTAACTCTCTTAATAAAGCCTCCACTTTGCTGCCAGCACGTACCAAGAGAATATGCAGAGCATAGGGAGGTCTCTGGGGAAAGGGCTGTTGGCAAGCAGCAAACCATTAATATCCCTCAGCCTAGTGAGCCCTTTGCCCCTTTATTGTGCTCTTTAAAGCTGCCTCTGCCTGCATCTCCGAGTGACTTCTTTATAGCAAGGGAAGCCGATTTTAAAAAATGGCCTTTTCCTGCAAGGTGGTGATCTAATTACCTAGTGGAGACTGAGGAGGAAGAACCTGGATGCAAAATGATTAACTTTTTTTTATCATTCAGTGGAGTGATGTCTTTGATCATATTCAGGGCACCTGACATGTTCACATGTACATTTTTATGGGAGCTACCCACCTGAACTAGAGTGAGATGGACATGTTCAGCTGACCTCTAACATCAGGATCCAGGTCTCCTTCTCAAGGATCCTGTCTGTCTTCATCAGGTACACAAAGTGCTAACAGCAGCTTAACTCCTCACCCTGGGCAGAAGGAATCTGGGCTTGGTTTGGGAGTCGGTGGGAGATCCTGGGAACTCTGGCTCCAAAGCCTAGCATTGGGCTGTGGTGTGTGGGTTAAGCTGAGTAGTCTGTTGAGAAGTGAAATGTCCTTGTCACTTGACACACAAGTTCTGTCCTGTGCCTCTGTAGGGGGAAAATGGATGCGTTTACAAAGCCCTGAGGAAACTCAGATGGTCAGTGGCGCTGGCGCACTCTAACTCATGGGATCTGATAATGGAAAAGCAGAGGAATGAGTTCAGCAAAGGAGCCTGTGCTTTAGGTGCTCATTCCCTGGCATTTTTCATTTTAATGTAGTGACAGAAGGTGATCCAACCCAGTTTGTTTCGATTTCCTCCTCTTAATGCAGATGTATATATGACTTGAACCAGAGCCTTCACAGTCCCTCATATAAATATTTATTATACCATATAAATAATGGACCTTTCTAGTTTGTTTATCTGTGATCAGATCTAGCACGTGAATAAGTATGAAATACATACAGTAAAAAAATCCCTTTTATTCCATGGTACATGTTACTGTTCCTGCCAACACAGAGCTGGTTTTAAGAGACTGCTGCCCCTCCAGCAATGGATTTCTGGCTCTCTTCTGTTTCACCATCCGTGACCATTTTCCACCCTGTGTTTCCATCAGCAAGTTTGTGGCTGTGCCCTAATCTTGGTCTTAAGTGAGATACTTAAAAATAAAAGTCTTTCAAACTATGGAGCTGGAGCAATGTGGGGTAGTAAGCTCTGGCACTGATGGGGGAGGCAGTGGGGTACCGGGGAAGCAGGAGAAGATGGGGTATCCACTGAAATCCGCGCTGGTCAGGTAATGCCATGTAGCATGGCCATCCTTTAGCAGGTTCGAGTGCTTGCGCCTGAAATGCTGTCATGTTATGTCCTGATTTCACCATATGGGAGATGGTGGCCTTTAAAACGGCTGTAAGGCTGGGTTGTGGGATGAGCAGCAGATGTGGAAGGGAGTTAGACTGCGTCTTTCTAATGTGCACACCAGGTTTCCAGAGCTCCCCTGCCTGTAGGTGTGACTCTATGTACATTTCATTTACATCCAGTGCAGAAACTACTTTATTATGTGTATAGCTCGTGATTAAGAACATGTTTTTAGAGGCCAGTCTGCTTGTATGTAATAAAACCCACAAGTATCCAAGTTTGAAGGCTAAATAAATATCAGTTGCTGTTCAATTCACATATTATACCTTATTAAATTTAAATTGAAATGAAATTCCCATTTAGAATGCTATGTTAAAGTGGGACAAAGCCTGCTTTCAGAAAGTTGTTTTTCAATTTTAGATACTTTGTGTGTTTCACTTGTTGTCTCAAAACACCAGGAGGTAATTAAAATCACTTTACAGCTCTTTCTAGAAAACTCAAACTATTGTTGGATTCCATAGAATCATAAAAAAGATTTATATGAAGTTGTTTTTATATGCACACAATTGCTATTTTTTTAATAAAAGAAAAAAAATCCATCCAAATTTGCTTCTGGGCAAAAGCCTTCTCAAATCCAAGGGTCAATTTGGTTTTAAAAAGTTATTTACAGTGGAGTATGACCTCATGCAGTGCTTGTAAATAAAAATTCTGAAAGTAACAATTAAAATAGCACTAGCGGGCTCTCTTATGATATTGGTATGATATTTGAGGAAGTAAAGTGGGTATCAGTTGTATCACTATCAACTTCTTTAGTCACTGATCTTATAAAATATGCCTATTGCACAACTATTAGTTAAAAGCAAAGCCAGAATATAGTCCTAATAATAAAGGGGCAGAACTTAAGAGATTTAAATCTATAGCATCTCAATTTATCATCACGGAGTTACTTTGAATGAAAACCAGTGTAACTTGTTCAGAACTGATAAACTTCCTCTTAAAATAACTCAGATGTCACTCAAGAATATTACAAAATTACCACAGTGGTGAATGCTGGGCCTGAGAAACAAAGGTAACGTGAAACCTGTGAGTTTGCAAGCATGCCATGCTTTTTATTTTAGGAACCGAGGGCAAGAAGTGACTTGCAGATTGTGTCAGCCAGGTAGTCTTTTAAAAAGCAGTGGACCAGTCCCACAGCTTTTAAAGATCAGGCATCCAGATGACGTTCAAGCATTGGAACAGACTGCCCAGGGAGGTGGTGGATTCACCATCTCTGGGAGTGTTTAAAAAAAAGCATAGGTGTGGCACTGAAGGACATGGTTTAGTGATGGACTTGGCAGTGCTGGGTTAAGGGTTGGACTTGATGATTTTAAAGGTCTGTTCGAACCTAAATGATTCTATGATTCTTTGACTCAGATGTTGTTTCAACTTAGGTCTAGGCATTTGTGGAACGATACTTATGTTCAGGAAAATACTTTTGTTGGGCTGTAGTAAATACGAAGGACAAATGAACTCAGGAACTTCACAGAGCAGTAGATGCACTGAATGCACCATGCCTATCTTCTAGTGGGTGAAACAAAAGCTGTTAGCTTTGCTTTTTATCTTGAATGCCTTACAGCCCACAATCAACTCATCTCTGGTGCAAATTAAATAATAAAATTTTACTGTCGTTGCCAGACCAAAACTGCTTTGTTCTCTGAGACTTCTTGGAGCCAAGTTTGAAGCTATCCTCAGATTCTGACTTTAGCACCCAAACCTGCAAAATGTTATTAATTTGCTCAACTTTACACACTGAGTCAGTCTCTGCAAAATTGGAGCCTCATATGTTTTATATAAGTTCTGGTTCCAGATACAAAGGTGATAAGATGATTTGAGTTCACGTTAATAAACCGTTTCTACATGTAACTATAGCATTTGTAAGTAAACCTGCGATTGATCCTTCAGCTGAAGTTTCTAGATAAGGTTTGTTTCTTCTAAAATAATTTTCTCTTTTCTGGCCTACTGCTGAAGTTTCCAAAGTTTTGTTAAGTGTGTGGTGAGTAATTTTTCTCTCTTTTTCATTAAAATGTACTTTTTAATGTAAAGCTGGCCTTCTCTGCACATCCTTCTAACGTTTGGATGTAGATTTTTTGGCCAGCTGTTTTCAGTGACATAGATGCTATATCCAGTTGCACCAACACAAAGTTTCCTGCTGCTATTTGTAATAATGATGATGGCAATTTCTATTAGAAACCCAGCACATTGTGACACCAAAGAGCCCAGCGCCGCCAAAACAAAAACCAAATAGAAACTCCTTCAAAAGTAAAGCTCATAGAAAAAGAAACAGCATGCTGGGACTGATGCTGTTGTGGGGGAGGTAGACTCTTCTTGGCCTCAATGTTGACCATGGGATGTTGGAGCATCTCTCCATGGTCTTATACCACAGCTGGGGAGCAGGGACCTGGGAACCCAGACCTAATGTGTGGGCCAAATCCCCAGTGATACTACCCCACCAGTCCTGAGTACAAACCCTTTCCATAGATCAGTGGCTTATCAAGCAAAAATTCTCCTGAGCCCATGCTTACAGCTCAGAAGTGCTTTTAACAATCTCTTCCAATGAATTGATTTCTTTCATTTCCGTACTTGAAGAGGATTCTCTTGTGCTTGGAACAGATTGACTGTGCAGGTTTTCTGAAGCCCATTTTGTTCTGGCTTCCAAACAGACAGCCTTTTCATTGTGTTGGGTCTCTCTGCTCCTGAGCTTTCCTCTTTACGCATCTGCTTCTGCATCATTTCTTGTTTAAGGGGAGTCTTTTGTTTTAATTGGTTGGTTTTAAGGGCTAAGTATCTGTAGTTTGGTTTTCTCCCTCTTGTCTTCTATGCTCCCTGTGGTTTTATCTTGTGTCCTTGTGTCCTCTGTAGAGCCTTGTGTGCCATGGCAAGGAAGAAAAATCCAGTGTATTTCTGTTGGCTCTGTCTGAAACCGTGTGACAGCACTATGCTGATAAAGAAATTACTTTCCCAGGCTGCTTACTGTAGAGAGAAAGTGGATAAAGCCTATCTTTATGTCTTTTCCTTATCCCATCTTCATCTTGTCCGTCGTTTAGCCCATTTTTATCTTCTCTTCTGTGGTTGCTTTTAAAAAGAGCATCAAACTTAATGGCCATGGGTTAAGCTGAAAATGCCTGGAATTTGATATACTGTTCCTGGTACAGGCCGGTTCATCAATACTCTATGAAGACATCCTTCACAGACTGCTAGGATGGCTAATTTTGAATAATTTGTGCTGAAACAGGCTAAAACATCTCCAGCAGCTGACACTTTATAAAGGAGCTGAACTTTGTATCTATTGCAGCTAATGGAGCACCTTTAAAATAAATGAGAAACTGTCCAAGACTAGAAGAACTTTCTTCCCTCCTGTTCATGATAGAGATTCTCCTGCAGCACGAGGCAGTTTTGAGTCTCTCCTAGGTAAAAAGTTAAGGAATTTAGGCAGCTGCCTCACCTGCAAGGCTGGAGTTACTTTCCTTCCTGCTTACATCCTTTTTGCCATTCCGTGGAAGTCTGCTTTCTCCTTTGGCAGATGAGTAGATAACCACAGCGCTGATTCAGGGATCTGTCAGCTTTCTTTGCAGGAACTAGATTTCTCTCCTCTTAGTTAATTGACTCCTACATCTTCCGTCTTTCATTCTGTCCTCTCTGCTTCATAGCTCTGAGTAAGTAACTTTTCCTGTTTTATTCTTTAGCAAGAAATCACGCTGCATGTTTTGGAGAAAAATCCTGTCCTCTGCTTGAGAGGAGTTTCCTCCTGGAGCCGTCAATTGTAAATTTTCCTCAAGGGAATATTTATCTTAGGTTGTTCCTTTCATCTGGTCCTCAAAAGATGGCAAGGAAAGCTAGGGTTCTGTTGACTTTTTTTAATTTGAGATGCAGGTCTGCTCCTGATGCCTTTTACACTGACCCAAAATGTGCCACAGAATTTGTCTCTTGATCAGGTACCACCAGTCCTGTTCCAGTTCCTAATCACTTACCTCTCATGCACTGCTGGAAATAGTATTTTAGGCAGTGATTCTCTCCCTGAAGCCTTTAATTACAGCCAGTCATTTGGCCATTTTGATACTTCCAGGTCTTATGCTTTGTTTGTTGAAAAAGTAGAATGAGCACTCCAATTCTAGTTGTTTGTTTTTTTCTAAATTCACGGACTCTGAGAATGCGTCCTCTGATGAGTGGGTGGAGTTTTCTTCTCAGGCTCTGTTGTACTTTTAAGTGCACGCATGTTGGTATGGGGGTGTGCTCTGTGCTCTGCTGCCTTTCCAGATCCACGGACAGCCTGTGGAAAACCACTACCTGGCAGCCTTACAGGATGCTAATGTATTCATGCATTCAGGTGTGCATGGTCCTGCTTGCTCTGGACAGCCTGCTGCATCTGTGCAGGAACCTGCCTTTGTAGTCTCAAGACGGATATGGCAGGTGAGTCTGATCATGAGGTTAACAGACTCATGGATGTTCTTGAGCATCTGGCATGTGTCCAACTTCGCTGTGGGATTAGTCACCCGTCTCAAAACTAGGTGTCTAAAGCTGTTTGTGGATCCATCTGTGATGACTGCTGCCTTGGAAGAAGCTCTCGTCTCCACCAGAGCATCTAAGAGTTACTGTAATGCAAAAATTCAACTGTTTGAAAACATTATTTCAAACCCACATAAGTTTTGCAATCAAAAGCAGCAACGTATGGCTTGGATTTCAGATTTGGATGTGTCACCCTTATTGGAGAAAAACAAGTAATAGTGAGTAACCAAAGTAACGGATGTGATTAATAGGCATTGGCTCTGATTTCTTTTTTTCACCAGGAAGAGGTAATAAAGAAATAGTCATGCTGGGAAGCAGCCTGAAACTGACTAAAATCCATTCATTGCGGTGAGCTTGATGATATGGACATTACATCACTCAGACTGATTCCAGTTTTAAAGCCAATGCTGCCTGCAGCTGGTAAAATCCTCCAGCGTGCTTTTGTTGCCATCTGATCTGGGTTTTTACTCTGTCAGAGGTTGGGCTGATAGACAGTAGATCAAGGAGTATTATCATACTAAGTGCGACTGGAAAGATGAGTTAACGACTGGAGGCCTAGACAAAGACCTGAGAAATGAAACTGGCCAGCAGTCAGCATCTGTGGAGTGATCCTGAAAAAGGGAATTTACCTTGTACCAGGAGCAAGGCTGGTGGGATGTGCAACTTTAGAAAGTGGGGCCAAGGAGTAAAGAGGATAAAGCGAGCTGATCCCACTCTCCCCTAAACCCAAACCTTAGCTTAAAATACCATATTGCGAAAGCACAGTTGATATCTTTAAACACTTCCACATGTGGAAGTTTCACCATAGCCAGGATTCATATTTGCTCTGCAGCAGTGTACTGAAGCAATCCAAGACTAATGAAGGCCGAGGGTGACTCTGGCTCAACCTGTGTAAGTGGGCTCTCTATCATCTATGAGGTCTTAAAGTGCTTTTTATTGCTCTGCTGTGGGATTTGAGCTTTGAGGGCTTTAAAAGGCTCTTGGCAGGGGCCTGGCTTTGCTTAGCAGTACTTACCTCGGACTTGGCGATATGGTGTTGGCATTTGCGAGTGTCCTTCCCATATCTGGCACGTGGGATCACTGGCTTTTCAGTGGTGCCAGGACAGTATTTCATATAACACCTGTAGTTTGCATTTAGCAAGCAAGCAGCAAAAGAAAGGAGGTGTCCTGAATGAGCACACCGTCTGGTGCAATAAGAGTGCCACATCTAGTCTCCCACTTCTGAAGACCTGAAAATTGTGAATTTGGCTGAAGGGGATGTTAGCCCAACTCTTTGCAACATTGTTGGGACTGGCTTCCCTGCATCTTTTTGAGAGGCTAACTGCGTGCTTTATGGATAAGAGAGACTGTTTTCTGGCCTCTCTGAGCACTGGGAATGGGCACCTGGAGGTGAAGACTTCTGATATGGAATCACCTCTTGAAGAGGTACTGGTATACTTGGAGAGCTTAGTTTAACCCAGCTCCCTAAGGACTTCTTTACATTTGGAAGTTAAATTACCTACATGGGTTTCGTAACAGCCAACAGGAGTGATGCTGAGTGTTTTTTATGCTCCTGAGACATGGGGTAAAAGAAAATACCATGTTGTCACTTCTATAGCTCTGAATGACCTGGTGGTGGCTGTGATTTATGAGGGTGCTGTAGTCTTATCTATCACTCAGCCATCTCTCAGATGTGTTATCGATATCTTCAGTGCTAGTTAGCTAAGGAATAAGGATGCATGAATATGACATTTTGGCATCCAGCTAAATGACCTCCTTATCACAAATCCTTTGAACGGTATAAGGGAGATGGTCCCGTTTGGAGGTTTTGATTGCTGCTCTTACATATTTCAGTACAATGTGTTATGTGAAGGATGAACATGGCGACAGATCAGAAAACCAAGAGAGGAGACCAAGCTAATTTCAGTATTGGTGTAGTCCTCCCCCACGGTACTGCTGGCTGCTTGCTCTTGCATTTATGGGAATGCACAAGGCATTTGTGCTTAGAAATTGTGTGGAGGAAAACCCAGGGAAAATTCCCTGTAGTGACCAAAGGGATGCCTTTGAAGTGAATATTTTGTCCACAGAGTCCATGTTTTTTGTTCAGGGCTGGAAGACTATGACTGATTCCAAGAGAATGGCTCAGGCCTTACCATGGGGAAAATGAGAAGAGTATTTGGATTTACCATGTGGGAGCCTGGTGCCATCAGTAGAGTTTAGCTGGACCTTGTAATGTAGGTGCCTCAGATGACTTTCTGCCACTTCTGCATTCACCAGCTTTTGGTGCTCACTAGGAGTTGGAGGTCAGTGGCAATAGTAAAGACTTGCCTAAATTGTGGCTGTTTGCCACAAAAGCCAAGGACATGGAGGGCTACAAGAAACCTCCACAAAGCATTGTTGAAGTCAGACTGGCAGCCACTTAAAAGCAGTCAGACGTCAGTATTGCTTAACGTCTTCAGTAATGACCTGGATAATAGGTCAGAGTTTGTAGGTGGTACCAAATTCAACGGTTGTTACAGCAAGGGGTAGGGACCTTGAAGAACCACAGTGAGCTGGAGAAACCTTATGAAACCTTGTGAAGTTCAACAAAGGCAAGTGCAAAGGTCTGCACCTGAATAACATCTCCAACAGCATAGGCGAGGGACCAGCTGGCTAGAAAGCAACTCTGCAGAAAAAGGATCGATGTGTCTTGAGGGACAAGAAGCTGAACTTCAGTCAGTGATGTGGCCTTGTGGCAATGGTGACTAAGTAGTTACAGGACTTCTTTAGCAAGAATATTGTAAGCACATCAAGGAGAGGGTTTATTCACTCCATTTGGCATTTCAGTACTCAGCTGGAGTACTGAGGTATCCAGTTCAGGGCTCCCTAGACAAAGAGAAATGTTGAAGACCTGGAACAAGTCCAGCAAAGGGCCACCAAGCTGGTCAGGAGGCTGGAGCACACAGCATGTGGGGAAATGCTGAGGGACCTGGTTTTGTTCAGATGCAAGATGAGAAGGCTCAGGGCTGGAAAAGAGGCTCAAGAAGAGAGGCTCAGGGTGGGATCTTATTGCTGTTTTCTGCTATCTAATATTTAGCTCTACAAGAGACTGTTCTTGGAAACGCACAGAAAAACCAAACACCAAAAGCAATGAATACAAGTTGCAGCAATGGAAATCTGATTTGGTACAAGGAAAAAAATTCTTCACCTGGAGAGTGGTTTAGCTCTGGAACAGGTGCCCAAGGAGTTTGGGGAATATTTATCTGCAGAGATTTTCACAACTTGCCTGGGCAAATTCCTGAGCAACCTGATGTAACATCAAAGCTGGCTGTGCTTTAAGCAGGAGGTTGGACTGGATCTGCTCCAGGGGTATTCCTTCCAACTAAATTATTGTATGGTTTATGTGCTGCAGTCCCAACAGGTGACTTTTTTTCCTGGATATATTTTCAATATTAAGGTTTGCAAAAAATCCACGTAAAATAAGCTTTTAAAATCTCAGTGCCTTACTTTCTGTGCTAGGGGATTTCATCCCCATCTGTAATTGAAAAAATTGAAAAAAAAATCTGCTTTTCTGCTCATTTTGGCTAGCGCAGGTTGAGCTGGAGCAGCCTGGCAACTGGTGAGTTGAGGATTTCACTGCTGATATTTGTGAATATGGAGGCCTGGTCTGTGCCTGAAGACGCTGGATATCTAGGGCTATATGTATGCTAGTGGACTAACAGTACCAGGGTCTGGGCACAGATCCTGGAAATAGATCTGTACTGTCAAAATGTAGCGTGGTCCATGGCATGGTTCATTGCCTTGGCCAGCTAACGCTCTCCTAGGCAGTCCAGGAGATGGTTTGAGGTTGGTTATAGGATAGGGACTGGGTATCACCACTCTGTTTTGGAGGGTAAGAGTGATGAATAGTGTGGTTGTGGGGTTTTCCACCACAGTTGGCCTCAGGGCCAGGGAATGGACCAGGATAACTTTTCATTCTCCACGTAGCTAAACAGCACAGGTTGGACCTGGGCACTTCTGAAATACAAGTAGGGGCTGCAGTTTAGGACCTGTTCTGGCAGATGGAGCTGCATGGAAGAGGCTGGGTATCTAGGGATATGCAGGAGAGGCTCTTATAACTCAAACTACATCTGCATTGGTATTGGGGCTGGTGAAGGGGCTAGAGGAGGGTCCCACCGCTGCCTGCAAGCAGTGTGGCATGTTGTTTTCAGTGGGTATCATGGTCAAGGCTGTCTTCTCCTGGGGAAAAAAAAAGTGCAGCTAGTACCTGGTAAAGGTAGCATCAGGATTGTGCTCACCTACCGTGTACACCCCAGCTACTCTGTATTGAATACGATGAGGAAGAGCCTGCTGCTTGGCCCTGTGGCTGGCTGACCTCACGTCCCTTACAGCTAAACCCCCCGCCATGTACTCTGCTCCTCTGCTTTCCATCCAGAATATCTGGGGGGGCCTTCTGCAAATTGATGGTTGGGACTAGCCTTGTTATATCTCATACTGTATTACCTGTCCGGGGTAATGCTGGTTCGCAAAATCATTCTAAGGAACAGGGTAGCACTTAAACAAGGGGGATAATGGTAGGTCTGGATTTGAGCCCCGTTTGGTTTCCTAGTGCAGATGCTGCTGCTAAAGTCAATACAGGTGGAGACTATAGCCTCCTCAGAAATGCGTAGGAGGAAGGAGGTCATCAATACCAAGACATGACTTGCGATTGCTGGAACAGCTGATGATGTTAGTGTGAGTGCATACGACAGATAACTAACTCCTAGAAGCATTTTCAGTTTGCGGAACCTACAGTTCAAGCACCTGAAGAGTCAATCCAGTTTGTTAAGAGGGAGGTCGGGGTCTATGGTTTGTTACGTCTCATTCCTACATGAGAAGTGTCCCAAAGGCTGACCATCTCTGGTGACAATGACGAATGCAAAAGACTTGTGCCCCTCATAGCACCAGTGATGGGTTATTCCCCACCCTCCCACCCAGGCACTGTGCTCCTGTGGGCCCTGTGCAGACAGCCATGGGATGCTGTCTGTTTTTCGTGAGAACAATAACAAACAAAAAGAATAGGCACTCTCCATGAAATCCTGTGTAGTGCTTAGATTTGATGAGTTTCTCTAACTGGACATTTGACAAATATAAATATAAAGCAGGACTGCTGCATGCCAGATGTTTCCACTGGAACCTCTGACACTCATCGGATCAAAAATCTCCTAAGTTTGGGTGGTTTAGTATGAAAATGCTCACATGGGGCCCTGTTCTTTTGTCATTTGCAGCATGTGAAATAAAATGCTGCCTTTGATTTGAGGAAAAAAAGACATGTTGCCCTCTAGGCTTAGTTTTCTGTGGCTTTCCCTTGCCTCTCATGACTTTGGTTATTGTGCTGGTTCTAGCATTCGATACCTTTTGAGGTTCATTTTCCCTTTCCCTGCCTCCTGATGAGTAACCAAAAGGGGTTTGTATTTCTTTCTCTGTAGCTTTCCTGTGGCTTTTAGCAACAGCTTGATATTGAAGAAATGTCTTGTCAGCTTCCCCTTGTGCTTGGCCCTGGCTGGACACTGAAAGGAAACTGGCAGTCTAGCACCTAAAAGCTTGGGAGCTTGTCTGTACAGATCATTTCACCTTAGCTGAGAAAACAGGCGCAAACTGTCAGATAAAAAATAATACTTGGGAAAATATTTCGTTTTGGAGCTTTCCGTAGTCTAAATTTTTAGTCTAAGAAACATTTCTGTTTCCATGGAATAAACATGCTTAACAGAATATTTCTGCTGAGATGCTAGATGGTAAAGTGACAATTACTCGATCAGATGGTAACCCTCATTAGACGACTTAGAAACACAACAGCTTCTAAGAGCAGACAGGGACACTGATGACCTCTGTCTGCAGAAGGGGGCCAGGGACGGTGACTGGAGACAACCCTTATGGACATAACAAAGCCTAAAAAAGCCTCCTCAAACTCTCTCTTTCCCTCAAAATGAAATAAGATGTATTGGGTTTGCATGGCAAGGTTTTGGTAGCAGGGTGGCTACAGGGGTGGCTTCTGTGAGAAGCTGCTAGAAGCTTCCACCATGTCCCATAGAGCCAACGCCAGCCAGCTACAAGACAGACCCACCACTGGCCAAGGCCCAGCCCAGCAGTGCTGTTGGCTGCGCCTCTGGGGTAAGGTATTTAACGAGGGGGGGAAAAAGTGTGTGAAAACAGCAGCCCGGCAGGGCCCCGGGGCAGGGCAGGGTGTGAGGAGCCGCCCCCGGAGGGGCAGGAGCGGCGGGGACCGTGTGAGGGACTGACCCCGCCCCGGGCCCGCCCTGCGCCGCGGCCGGGGAGCGGGGAGGGGCCGCGGGGGGAGGGCCCGGGACGGTGCCTTGAGCTTCCGTTTTATTTCTCGCTGCCCTGCTCTGCTCTGACCGGCAATCAATTAAACTGATTCCCCCCGGCGGAGCCTGTTTTGCCCGTGACAGCAGCTGCGGAGCGATCGCCCCCTGCCCCGCTCCCGCCCCACCGGCCCGTCGCTGTTTCTGCCCCGGCCCGGCTGAGGCGGCAGCCGGCTGGGCCCAGCCCGCCACACAAGCAAAACCTGGAAAAATCAACACACCCAAATCAAACCAGGGTTTTACCCTTCCCTGAACAAGACCATAATGTCAGTCTCCCTCACACCTGCGAGATGGGAATTTACTAATTACTTTGCATGTTATTGTGATCAGTTGCATTATCAGGCAGCTAAATAAATCTACATTAATTCCATATTAATATTATAATTGTAGTATTAATGTATTTTCTGTTCCTATGACAGTCTCTTAGTTCATGGGGAAGCTTGTAGTAGTTCTGGACAAATACATTGGAGTGAGACTGAGCCTTTTTCTATGCTCTGCAATGATTTACTGTTGTTATTTTTACTTTTCTACAACTCCACTTCTGCATCTGTTAAAATGAAGATACTGATACCTGTCAGTGTCCTTTCAGACCTTTACAGAATAAATGCCAGTTGAGAAGGAATTATTTTTATTATGGATAGCCTTTTCCCTTTGAAAACAAGCCATATTTTATTTGCAGCCTTCTTTCTATGGTTGTAATGGGGTTTCTGATTCTTCACTGTTCTTTTTGCTAATTTCCTTTCATCAATTTACAGTTTATTAGAGGTGTTTGAGAGTCAGCTACACCTTCCCAAGTAAACACAAAGATTTTTAAACACTCATGGAAAGCTCATATGTATGTGTTCTCACAGTCTGCATTAGGTAATTTTTTTTAGGCGTTTCCTGATGCGTATGCACAAATATTCACAAATAGGTGTCTTTTTTCCCTTTTAGAGTGTCAGTCGGCTACTGCTCTCCAACTCATGATCAAGCGCTGTCATGGGAAAAGAAGTTGCAGCATATATGCCAGCACCTATGAATTTGGAGACCCTTGTTATCCAGGCATCCAAAAGCATCTTAATGTCATCTATACCTGTGGTGAGCCACAAAGTTCTCTTTAACTCTCATTGGGGTATGTGTTTGATTAACAGTGGTGTGTGAAGAATGACAAGACTTGTAATCACATATAAAAAGTTGTTGAACTTCCAGTTGGCTCATAGGGATTCTTATAGGGTCAACGAGGGAAAGCTCTGTGGATCACCTGAGTGGTTTAATTCTGTCTCTTTTTCTACTCATTGGCTTGGTAGAAAAAGCAGAAAACATGGAAAAGATATTTTGTTAACCCATTCAACACTGCCTCTGAAAGGCAGGAAAATCTGGTGGTGAAATCAATCTGCTTAGTGGGGTGCTTCCATCCTGAGTGTTAGCACCCTGCTGTTTCATTTGACTGAAACAAAGCTGTGGTTATCAGTAGGATCCTTATCACTTTGTTCTGTATTTCATTTTGAGCAGTAGAATAAGACAATCACCAATCTATACTAATCCATGGGGTTAGTAGAAAATCACTCCTAAAATCTTCAGGTGAACATTGCAACATTTTCCTAACAAACAGTGGGAGCTCTCAGCTGGGTCTTAAGTCAGTGTTGAGCACACACTGTGTTCCTACCTGACTGATCATCTTATTTTGCAACAGAGAAAAAAATTGTTCCTTTGAACTCTGTGGTGTGAAAGCAGCATCAGGTCTGTCTTCTCCTTGTGATGACAATTTTGGTCATTTGTAGCTGATATATTTGAAAATATTTGCTTCAGGGTTTTGCTTATATAGTTATTGGTAGGATCAGCTTAGTCTATCTCTCTTTTCCTTTCCACATCCACCTGGAAGAGGAAATTCTGGTGTGATTTTGAATCTGCTGAGCTGATGGTGGAGCCTGTAGTAGAGGAGGTGCTGGCTGTGTCCTCAGACAAGAACAGGTCTGTGGGTCAATCTCTGTGTGTAACTGCAGCACACTGAGTCTGAGAGATAGTGTCTGAGATGGAGTCACTACAGCATTTTGTATAGCTGCTATAGCATGTGGATGTACAGCACCTTGAAGAGCAGAGAGATTGATGCAGGAGCATCAGGCTATGAGCTCCTGTGTGGCTGTTGTTTTGTTTGGCAGGAATGGCAGGAAGGTTGACTTTTTTTTCCTCTTGGCTTCTTGTTTTTTGTTTGAAATGATGTAGCAAGAAGTAGCAAGGCTATCCATGGAGGCCCAGTGTATTTTCTGGCCAGGAAGACGGTGGGTTTTTATCTCTTTTCTCGTAAAGAGACTGGAGAGAAATTTATCCTCATGGGGATTCGACAGAAATGAAGGCAACGCAGCAAAACAGGAGGTCAAAAATCCAGAGGATATCTCCTTCAAAGACCTCTGCAGCCTTATTCTGGTCCTGGTCTCAAAGTCCACTACAAAAGGCATTAATGATCTCTTAATCTGAGTTTAATTTTCCTAGTCACAGCCTAACTGCATCAGGAAATGAGTCACACTTGAGAGCACAATATGACATGTTTTGCTTTTTAGTGGGTGAAATCTGCCTCAGCCTTTGAAGGTGGCCATGGCTCCTTTTCAAACTGTGTTTCAGATGTGTCTCTGAGCTGGATTTTGTGATCATCAGACATGCATTTCTCCCTTCAAATGGCAAATATCTTCAAAATGTGAAAACCAAATGAACAAGAAATCAAATTCCAGTCCCATGTACTTGTGCCAGACAGAAGTAAATCCTGTCATTCTTTTATAAGGAATGGTACAATCAAGCAATTTTATATTCTTATGGTTTAGAGAACAATTGCAGTGTAGAAAGCCTCCTGTTGGATATCTCTTTGTTTCAGGTTTCCATAAAGCTGCATGCATTATTGCTCCTGGTGTGGTGTTCTCCTACTTTCACAAAACCTGTGGGAGTGAAAGGGGACAGGCTTTGACTGACAAACATGACTGCACTTTCCTGTGACCTGTATCTAGATACATGCCCCTGTTCCCCACCTCTTGCAGTTGGAAACGCTTGATCCCTGGAGTGCAGGATGCAGCTTCGCTGCTGTTCGCTGGCGAGCAGTGAAAGACGCAGGGTGACCCTGGCATAGCTTAGGAAACACAATGGGTGTACAAAATGGGTTTCTCTGAGCATCACCTCAGCCTTTCTTGTTGCTGCTTCAAACAGGTGACGACTTCACTCGCTGAGATCAAGCAGTACAGTTTGTCACTCCCCAGCTGCCAAGCTGTGGCAGAAATGTCCTGCCATGGTTTGGCAGTTTGAACCATGTCACCAATCTTACCTGTGTAAAAAAACTGTGATGTGTCCTTGGCCAGTGTTACCCACCTGCTGTGCTGTTTCAGAAGAGGTGGTGAGAGCAAGCATACTGATGGACATGGCAGCATGGGTAGGAGGGCCTTCATGCAGACATTTCCCATGTGAGAAACTTCAGTAATTATGGGGACAGGGCAGCTGAACCCTGCTTTTGGTGCTAAAGCATGAGAAGAGCTGGAAAGAGAAAAATATGTCTTCTTCTGATAGCTATTAATGAAAAAAAAAATCTGTTGAAAGAGTAATTTATGAGCTGACAGAAGGTATTATTAATTGAAAACTCGTGTTGTTAGCAGAAATCACTGCCCTTTTGCTGAGATGGACTTTGTGACAGGCATTGATGCTGGTGTTGGCTAGTGACCAATGACCAGCGAAGAGCTAGTGAGGTGGCTTATCTCCCGGCCCTGGCAGGAGAACATCTGCAAGTGTCTCTCAGGTTGGCACACACAGGCTGTTCTTTTCTGGCTTGACAGCAGGAGCTGAGCCCTATGCCAGGTCTCCAAGAGGTAAATGTGTAGAGGTAACATCTTTGCTTTCTTTAAGTCATGTCCAAATTTCTTGGAGGTTCATTCCTTCAGCCTCCATTTTATATTGACCATGAGAATTCCTGCCAGACATACACAATTTTGTTGAGGAATCTGGTTGTGAGTAAAGGTATCACCGAACTTTTTGCCAGCTATATTTTTTTTGAATAATTTGTTGTTATTACTCTAGCCAGTAAGAGTATCTCACGTCAGTGGTTCTCCATATTGTATCATACCCTTGTGTTAACACCTCTTGGCATCACTGAGCTGAGAGGGAAATGCTACAAGTTTGCATGTATGTACAAGATGATTGAAACAAGCAAGTGACTGGCTGCCCGATGCGATAATGATCTCTCGTGTGCGTTAGGGTCCTGTTATCCCAGCCAAGGAAACAGATGAAAAATCCTGAAATGTAAAAACACTCCATACCTGAACCTTGGCAGGAGCTGAAATACTGAATTTTGGCCCAAAGCCAGATTTGTCTAATAGGATGGTGTGGAAGGTGGGATTTTCCAGTATGTGGGTCCCATTACCGCAGTAATTATTTTTTCAAAAGCAAAAGGCAGGTTAATTCTGGGAAAGCACATAATGCCTGGTGAGGTTGCTTTCTGAATGTGGCAGTTTTTACTAGAGTGAGATTTAAAAGTTTTAGCTCTGCTTTTTCTTCAAAATGCCCTGAAACTCTTAGAGGGTAACAACAAATAAGAGTATTAATGCAACTGAGAAGAATAGTGCGGTACAGACTGAATAAAAGTCTGTCTTTCTTTCTCTTCCACTGCCCCCCTCCCGCATCTCCCTGTGTCTCTGTCTTTCTTTGTTATAAAACATTGTATTTATAATATCTGTGGGTAGCTTGCTAGTGGTTTTGTACTTACTGATAAAAGTTACTGTGCTCCTGACCTTTTCCTTTTCCTTAATTGTCCACTTATTACCTTCGAAGACTCCTTTTAATTCTCTAGATTTCTTGCCTCTCTAGTATGCTAGAATTTTTTTTTTTTTTCCGGCCGCTGCTGAAATCCTAACTCAACGATATATTAAAACCTGTTGAATTTTTTCACATGCATGATGCCACTTGGGTTGAAGGAAGTATTTAAATATGTACTTTATTTTAAGACCCATGCATAAATACCATGAAAGTTAAATATTTTCTTAAATGCTTCCTTGAGTGGGGATGAGGGGCTTGTCTGTGTTTAAAGAGAAACCTTATTCTTAGCACTGAAAGCCAAGGGAGCAATCCAGAGTGCCTGCTGTCCCATCTGCCAGGCCTGCCTCCCTGTCCAGTCAATGGGAGCTGTAATGCTAAACCCTTTGCTAAGTACCTGCTATTCTTTAAATACAGGCATCAATAAGAAATGGCCTGATGAGAAAAAAAAATAAAAAAGAAAAGAAAAAAGATGGGAGTTGTGTATTTCTTTGTTTCTAGGCATGTTTCAGTGGGTTGGCTATTGATCCTGATAACTGCTGATAACTGGTAGGGGTTTGGTGCCTTTGTTAGAGATATGTTGGACAACATGGAGGAAATGTGGCCTTGGATGTATTTTTGATGTGAATATCCATCGTGCGTTTAGATGTGTGTGTGTGTCCTGCTTGATTCATGCTTGATAGAAAGGGGTCATTGGGCTGGAAGCTAATGAACTACCATGGTAACTCATAAATTGTTTGGAAAATCCTGCAGTTCTGCCACATTAATAATCCTGCCATGCTGCTTTATGAGGCAATAAGCCAAGTCCCAGAGGCCAAGTGCTTCACATCCCAATGAGAGAACTGGGCAGGTAAAGGACAAAGCATGAGTGCAGGGACAGCAGCTACTGTTGTTTTGCGGTGTCTGGTGCTGCTGGGAGACCAAGAGGGATCAGTGAGAGGTGATGGAGGTGCTCTGGGGTGATGGAGGTGTGCTGACCTTCGCTTTCTCTGAGTACTTGGGAAAGCAGTTTGGATTTGCCAAAATGTTGTGTTTCAATGAATATTCTTTCGAGCTCGACTAGGGGCGTGGTCTGTGTTAGATAAGAGAGTTCTGAGGTAGTTGCCCTCATCGTGGTAATGAGAAGGGAGGATAAAGAACTGCACAAATTCTCTCCTGTCCTCTCAAAGGGACTGTGCTGTAGTCCATTAGCTCCTGTGCAGTAAATCTGTCAATGCCTCAGGCTGGGTGAATGTAATGGTCCCTTTTGCTCTTAAAATTTATGAATTCATCAATGTAGAAAATGTATTTTTATCACTGAAAAACTGCTTTATTTTGCTATAAAAAGCAATGTTCAAGATCCGCAAAAAATAGAAAACTAGTAATTCCAGACGTCCAAGAAAAAACAAATGTCTTTTACACTCTTTTGAATCAGGGCAATGCAGACAGGGTCTTGCTAGAGTAAGATAGACACAATATATAACGCAGACTTCCTTTCTTCAGAAGTTGAAATAAAATTGATGCTTACAAACAAGTAAACATTTTAGGCAACCTAGCTCTAGAGAGGTTACACTGGCAGTATAATGTTTAATGATGTCTGTTTAACCAGGTTTCTTGTGTCATACTGTAAAGCAGAACTCACAGACATAGATTTTAAATTCATGACCACATAGTTTGACCTACCAAATAAATAAAGAACGTAATAATAATGTAATATAATCCCATTATGTGACTGCTTTCAATGTCAAGACAGTGGGTTCAGAGATGGTTTGGGACATCTGTTCAAATCCTCTGTCTTGTTTTCCTAAGATAATACAAGTTTGTCTGGTAATTTTTGTATCAAGCCTATGCTTCTTTTCAAGCTATAGTGTATTTTTTAAAAGCTATCCAGTCCTCGGGTAATGACTACAAATAATGAAAAATTCATGAAGTGGGATTCATCTGACCAAGTGTAGACACATAAGCCATAGAAATTTATAGTGTAGACATTCCCATCTGAGAAGAATTCCTTTTACAGGTAATGGAGAGAAACAGCTGCTTTTGAGGCACAAATCATTGCATCTAAACTAGGTGCCTGCGAGAGATGAATTGTATATTTGGAGTGACAGTTCTCCTGTACTGACTATAAAAAGAGTGTCTGGTGCTTTGATGTCATTGTTATCTACATGTAGAACCTCTACAACGTAGATGTATACATCTGGTTAGATGGCTTTCAACCACTGTGTTCTTATGCAAATGCTCCTTTTTGGTCATAATTATCACTGCCACATAATGATAATGGTAATACCAGTGTTTTCTCCTTACATTTATTGGTTTCCACTCTCACTGTTTGGATCTCCAATTATCATAGATTTATCTAGGTAAGAGATGAATGTGGTGGTACTTAAAGTTCTCAAGGGGGATTTCTTTTTCTGAACCTTGAGAAACTACCTGTAGCCAGACAGGAGTGTTAGTGCTGAAAAAGTTCTCAAATAGCAGCTTGGTGTCTTGTACCTCAGCTCAAGGTTGTATCGGTCTCCAGACTTGGGTTTGGAGAAGGATTTTCTTGTTAATTGGATTTGCATGGGATTGAGATCTACTTTCTGCATTTCACCTTTATGAATTCCCTTGGTGTTTCTAGATGTTAGGATGCGGTTGATAGCTTTGCTATCTTCTTTGGCTTTCGGGGTTTTCTTCTTTTGGTCTTTTGTTCTCAAGGTCAGATTTGTTGTAGACTGTCAGGAACAGTGGCTGATGGTATGGGAGAGTGGGCAGAGTAGATTTTCGTTGGTGATGTAACATCTGTTGCCAGTTCCTGCAAATGAATGGACTTGTTGGACCTCTGTGCAGCCTTTTATACATTTCCATTCAGGGGAAGGAAAAGCAAGGAGCTTGTTTCTCCTTTCAGAAACTTAGACCTCACTTTCAGAAATGTTCATACTTCACAGAGCCTGTCAAAAAAGCATGTGGCAGGATAACTGAAGACTGCACCATGATGGGTGAGCACAAAGCTCAAGGCTGACATTTTCCAGCTTCTGAGGCTGGCACTTTGTCATCTTTGTTGTTGACATTGTCTTAACCATTTTTGTGGATAACAGTTTCCCAGCTCTTAGAAGCAAAGAAGGAATCCCCTCAGTCAGCAAGGCTCATATAATTTGCATTCATGCTGGAGGGTCTGTTGGAGATGGTGGATTACCTGAGGGCAAATGCAAGATGCCATCTCTTTTGCTGACCAGTGCTAAAGTGAGTGGGGCACACATTTTACTAATGGTCGTGGAGGTACCTGCTAATAACAGAGACTGTAGTAGTTCTGCCATCCTCCATCAAGGAGGAATATGCTATAAAGCAAAGAACTGTTTAGGTTTAATGTTACTGATTGCACAAGAATGTGAAATATGAGTGACATGGCACAAACAGCCTGATTAGTTTTAAGGTGAAGCTTGGTAAATTAGGTAATTGGAACCTGTCATTGTGCTGCTCCTGTTTGTCTTTGCTTACTGTAAAACTGGCTGCAGCTTGATCTGAACCACATGTCCAGAAGAGTCCGAACACGTCCGGTCTGGCTGGTCCAGACACAGCAGCTCTTCATTACCAGGGCAGAATAAGCCTGTGTCTGACATAGATTGGGGTAAATAAATATTCTGAGGAAGCAGAGCTCTGCATCTCAGGTGGAGGAGGAGCAGGTAATGCTGTTACCTCAAGGGAAGGGCTTGAAAGCTCTTTGATTCTTGCAGAGAAGAAATGGAGACCTGGAGATAAAAATCATTGCCTTGGGGATGGGGAGGAGGGAAGATGGGGCTGGAGGAAGCAGAGAGGGAGTTCAAAGGACAGCTTTACGATGACCCTAAGCAGAATGAGCTGTAAGACAAGTGCCACCTTACAATTAGGCAAGCTTTGCAAGCCTGCGGCCGTGGTCCTCCATCTCTGCCGTTACTGGGAAACATACAGAGCTTCTACTATGGAAAAAAAGAGAGTCCCATGAAGAGTTAACTAAAGTACTCTGCAACCCCAGAGTCCTGCTGTTCACAAGGTGTGTGCACCTGAGGCCTTTGTTTATCTCTATTTTTGGGGGGTTTGTTTTAGTTGATAAGGATCATGACCTAGAAGTCACAGGGGAGAGCATCAGGGGCTGCTGTGAGACTAGGAGTGTAAGGGGCTGCTGCAGGTCATTTTGCCTGGGGTCGGTGTGCTTCTGGCTGGGGATGCTGGAGTTACAGCCATGTCTTGCTGCAGGGAAGGGTGGTCTGACTGTCCTGGTGGAGTGGGTGACGGCAAGGGTGCGAAGGAGACAGGTGGGACTTTTTCATTCTGCTATTATCCATATATTCTAGAAATTTATAAATTTAAGAAATGTTTTAGAATGGACCCAGAGTTTCTATTCTAATAACTGTAATGCTAAACTGTAATGTAACCCAGATTTCATGGTGGCTGACAAACCTTTGAGGTTTCTAAACAGATTGGTTATTGAATTATTTCCTCTGGCATAAATATGCACATGTCCTTGGGGCTGAACAGCAATCTGCCATCTAAAGAACTGATTTCAGGCCAGGGGGTCTGCCTGGCTGTCCTGAGAGGTCCGTGCTTGAATAGGGTGGGTATGTCCTTGAAAGCAATTGTGATCCATCCATGATTTCACCCCAGAAAAGCAGATCTACCTGAGAATGATTGTGCAAGATGACATCTGAATGTAATATAGCTAAAGGAAATCTTTAAGGAAGTCTGGAGAGAGATAAGTTGAGCATAATTAAAGTTAGGTGGATTATTTACGTGGTGATTTTTTCCTGTAAGCATAACCCTGCTGTACAGGCTTTCTGTTCTTTGACATACTGACTCCCTTAATGGTGTTCTTTCAAAAATTCTGACCATGAATAAGTGGTAGATATTTACCATTTTGTTGTCACAGGCTGCTTTTTTTACCAGGGAACCTCATTGAATAACCTCATTAAATAGGGTTACTTTTGATTCTCCATGCCTGTCAAGACCTGCAGAGGTTTCAAGTGTAGTAATTAACAGTAATGTTGCCATGTATGAGTCTTCTTTACTGAGAAGGCAGTAGGCAGCCAGTCTGCCAGCCCCTTTCATGCAGGAGACTGCAGGCTATAGCCAGAGGAATGTCTCAGCGATGAATGGCTGACCCTTCATTCAGTGATCACCCTAACTCCTCCTAATTGAGGTTAATGCCAAAAGCATTGACACCTTGATGCTAACTCATTAGTGCCTGGAGGCTACTGGAGATTGCTGACAGCTCAGTGAAACACTCATTAGATTAAATTTAAAGGGAGTGTTTGACACCATGACCAATTAAGATATATTCGCATGGATCAAATATATGTTTGCCTTCCCTTTTTGAAATGTTTCAAGACAATGCCATTTCCTTGCACCGTTTATAGAAGGATTCACAGCTGGTGTCTTTCTGCCAGCACGTGCACATTTCTCTGCTGTGCACGTACCACTGCCCCGCTGTTTTCTAGCTGCCCTCACTTCTCTTTCTCCACTTTAATGTGAAACAAACAGGAAATTCTCTGGGATTTGGAAAATCCTCGTTCCTGGCCATGAAAAATGAACTGGAAGGGCAGGGTGGGGAGTGGAAATAAATAGCCATTTTGTGAAAACCACCAAAGATGCAAATATATGCGACCTCCTTGGTGGGGTCCTTTGGTACAATTGGAGTTTGTGAGCTGCTGCTGAAATAGAGTAACAGGACCAGCAGCTCGGGGGTTTCTATAGACCATTGATGAAAGGTACATGGGCATCAAATGTATGTTTAGTTGCTGGGAAGTGCACTTATGACTACACAATATTGCCATTCCTACAGGCCCCAGCAAAGACTGTCCTGTTGTGTAATGCGCTGTCTTGTTAAGAAGCAGTCCCTGCTATAACAAATTTAGTGGTTACACAGGCAGGGCCAGGCAGACTTTGGGAGAAAGTGTTAGTCTCATTTCATGTGCGGAGACAGCATTTATACAAGGGTTTGCATCATAGGAGCTGAACCTAAGATCTATCAACATAATGCCTTACCTGTGCAGGCCTCCTCCCTACCTAGTAGCTTATTGATGTATATTCTGCAGTGACTTTGTTTATTAGATGGCTAGATCCATGCTTTTTTCTCCAGGTGGACTTTTTACCATGCAGTATTTCCTGCCTAAGCCTTTCTTACATGAGATGAAAAGAAAGCAGCAGGATGTGGCAAGATAATTTATATTTTATTCCTGTTTTGGACCTGAGCTGTGGCTCTCCATGGCCAAACCAAGTAGGGAGGGAGCTCCTCAGCAGACAGCTGTAACACCCCCTGCCCTGCATGGACTAGGCAGGAGGGAGGATGCTGTGCCTTATATGACTTTATGTGATTTATAATGGCTGGATGATAGTCAACCTGAGTCTCTTTAGCCATGTGTCACTAATGAATGTTTCTCTTGTTCCAGTTTCAGTTCCTGGCTGGGAGAGGCAAAGTGATGGTAGGGCACAGAGGCTGACATTTCTGTGTCTTTCCACTACCCGGGAAGATGCCCAGCCTCATGTCATCCTTCAGTGGTATAAGAGAATTCCAGAGAATGGCTCTTTTCCTGCACTTTGGACATTTTTTTGCATTCCTGTTTGACCTCTGAGGTCCTGGATATTTTATCTTCTGGTTGTATGGAGGTCTTAGAATGGGCTTTTACAGCCTTGGTGTGTGGTCATCCCTGCACACTGGTGCTTAGACATGGGGATGCCAGTGAGACATTTAAGAGTGGAGACCTCCTAAAAGTTCCTTAGGTAATACCTGCTCAGTGTGGATGACCTTTTGTGGGGCACCCCACCTTACAGTGGGGAGGAGATTGCCATGGAATTACATGCCAGGAGTCTTGTTCTTCAGGAAGCTTTCTTACACATTGATCTGGCATCTACTTTTTCTACCTCTGTTTCATGACCTCCAGTTCTTCAAAGTGTACACACCCAAATGGTTAATGCCCCTTCAGACAGACACTCCAAATACTGTTGACAGTGGCTACTTTTCATGCCCTGTTTTAGTCATTGTTTAGCTAAGCCATTCATGTTCAGCTCCTTTAATCTTTCCTCATAAATCAACCTGTCCAGTTGCTCAATTGTCTTTTTATTGCTCTTTTCCACAATTACCTATATCTTTTAACAAACACTGAGCAGGCTTATGATTATTTTTCCCCTGGGGGCCGGCAGAGACTTAACATTTCTTTGCCATATATTAGCAATTGCTGTTGTTTTAGCATCGTGCAGTACCAGCACCACTATCCAGGAAGAAAAGCCGACTCTCTCTGGAGTTGAGTCTCAAGTACCCTGCTGCTCAGTACTTCACTGATTTTCCTTCATTCAGGTGAACTGAGCCAAAGGAAGTAGCAGTTTCTGAATGTCAGGGTAGGGAAGCATTTCTGCATGGGGAAGACAGGATCATGGAGGACAGTATCAGTGTCCCTTGCTGGCTGGTTGTGTTCCCAGCCTTACTAACACAAAGGCCTGGGGCCTTAAGGATGACTGATAGTGCATAATATAAACAATGAAGCAAATCCTAGTAAATCCCTTTAGAAGATATTTAACTAAATTCCTAAACCATGAGGCTATCCTGGTCCATCTCTTATCTTTGAAAGCTATCTCACAGCTGCCTGCAAAGACTCTAGAGGCTGGTTAATCCAAGCAGATGGTCGCTTGGTATCAGTGCCTTCAGGGGAAGGAGTGAAGTAGGGAGGGCAGAGACCTGGAGGTCTCTTTTTTGAATGGGTATCAATCCATTTTGGTCCAAGCCAAGCCTCAGGGAGAGGAAGATACCTGGTATGCAGCTCCATCTGGAGTCCAACAGACCTGTTCTCTAGCTGGGCAAGAGTTGCCTTAGCCTGGATGCTCAAAGCTCACAGTGACCTGGGGATTATGTATCAAGGATCAGCCTGTAGATGGGACTTGCACCATGTAGTCCCTAGGTCATATTTATTTGCTTCAAGCTTTGATGAAATGCTTGTAGTATTTCCTTTAGAAGAAAAAAACCCAACTCTTGGAATAGACAAGAAATGCCTTTTTTCACAAGGATACATGGAAAAATTAGAAAGAAAATAGATCAGCTCATAAAAGGGCAAAACCTTACCACATTTCCTTGCTCTCCTCCTTATCAACAAGTGTTACATCTTTATGTTTGTATAGGCATGGCACTGGCCTAAGGCCAAGAGGCTTTCTTCTTAACCCTGATTTGTCACAGCTTTTTGGTACTGGGTAGTCACTTGGCTTCCTCCTGCCTTGTGTGGTTAAGCTGCCTGTCCTAGGGCTGTTTGCTCAGCATCTGGCATGAGAACAGCAGCCTCACCACCTCCCTTGGGGTTTCAGTTTATGCATCTAGTGCAGACATGATTACACAGATGTGATGAGTCGCTGCTTTCAGTGTCTACAGTTGCTGTTGAACTTTATTGACACAAAGCTTTGGGAAGATCAGGTGTTAAGCTGCTGCCTGACATATCCATTGTTGCCATGATAATTCACTGAGTCATGAATTCAGTGACTATCTCACATTTCATTTTTTTGTTTCTTTTGAAGTATTGTTATAATCCTTATTACTATGAAAAATAACTAATATTAAATTATCTTCTCCCTATGTTTTTTTAGCGAAAAAAATCAAACTATCCAGGATTTATCCCAGGATTACATACTACCACACATTTTTAATGTGCTGTATATTGATCAAAGGTCTGATTTCTGCTCTGTGAAAGCTGTACCTGATTCTCACAAGTAAGAAAGGCAAAATTTCTCCTCTATGCTATTAGAGATTATCAACACCTTCTACAGATGCCTTGGGTATCGGTGAAAAATGAAGTATAGGATGTCAGTGCTGTGTTGTGACTCTTTTGAGAGGATCAAACCACCTAGTAAATTGGAGCTGGACCGTGTGTAATGTAAATTGTCCTGTCAGATAATTCTTAGTCTATTACAGTATTAACAAACAAATGGATTTTCTTTCCTTCCTCACCTCATCATTCTTTGTCTCCTAAATTGTGCTTAATTAAATATGAGGGTGCCTTTGACAGTAAGAAAAATTAAATGGGGAAGGCACAGATATTGGTTTGTATTTTTTGTTTTTCTTTCCTTCCTGTTCTCGTTCAGCATTGTCAAGGTAGTGATTTTCTCTTGAGCAACACTTAGGCATATGCATATGTTTGCATTTAATTTCCAGATGAGGAGGTAGGCTTATAATAACAGTGCAAGTTGCTGCTTTATAGATCTGGATGACTGACTGACTTACCTTCCTTTTGCAGCTGCCCAAGAAAGTGCACCCCATACCCTGGGATGCTGACATACTCATGGCTGAGCCAGGCTTTTTTACTTTCAAGATAGACTCATGCAAAAAATGATTTACCTGTCCCAGACTGCAAAAATGTTCACCAGCTCTTTACGTACAGTAGACTCTTGAATTCAGGATCATATGAACAACTGCTTTACGTTTTGGCATGATGGCTCTTTGTAAATGTGTTTCCTGAAGTCTTGGGTAGATTTTATTCAAGGAAATGTATTTAATCATTAGCACTGACGTTTTGGTTAGGGCAAAAATATTTTCCTAAGTTAAGGGATTTGTAATGATTCCTCTCTGTTTCTCCGTAAGTGCTCCTCTGCAGACTTCTTGGAGGGAACGCCATGTCCCTAGCTGCGTCTCAGGTGTCTTGTCCTGGCTTGGTGAGTTGTGTTTTCCTGAGGGAACTTACTGAGCGAGTCATAGATCTTGGTCTAGGGGTCCAGCCTACAGATGCTTTTGAAGTTCAAGGCTAAAGGTTTGGATGAGCAGTGGATGCAATCTTGAGTGTAAGTAGAGGGATGGAGTTCTGAGAGCACAGACATATTGATCTGAATAGGAATGCAGTTGCAAATAGGTATGTTATTAAATGCACTCTAATGCTGTCCAGATGTAACTGTCTACAATATAACCAGCTACATATGGACTAGATATGCTGGCCTCCCTTTGTAGTCAGTATATGAAAAGAAATAGGCATTTCTAGATTGCAGTTCATCTCATTGTCAAGTAGATATTTCAGATGCCTTACAAGTGCCTATTTCTCTCTTTTGTTTTCAAAGGAACCCATGGTGACTAGACTAAATGTGAGTATCTGCATTGTTGACATCTAAAGTACGGTCAGATGATTCTTACCTTTGAGTATGCTTTCCACAAATTTGCATATTTTCATTACTGATATTGTCACTACTTTCCTGAGTGTTCAAACCTTACGATACTTAAGTGAAGTTCTAGCACTTTGTTGATTGTTTACTAAATTTGCTTCAAATATTTTTTTTTAAACTTACTATTTTTTGACAGTTTCATGTCTTCTTACCAGAAAAGACAAAAATTAGGTATGTGGTTCGATAATATCTGCTTTCAGCAAATCATGTCTCTTCTGAAGAGTTCTTAGCCTTCAGTGGGTTTGAACCCAGTTTTGCTGTATGGGATTCAGGGTTTGATTCTGATGCTGAATGTAGCTGTCTAGAGGTATCAAAGCTCTTGCTGTAGCCAAGGGAACTTGGTTTTGTACTGTCTAGATATCTAGAGCTCAGCAGTCCATATGTGTGCATATAGTGATATTTTAGACAATTTGTTTTATTTATGGGTCCTGCCTAGTATTTGCACACTCTGTATTTGATGTTTCAGCCTAGGGCCTTTCAGAAGCACTGGATCATGGGTATTTGACCAGCTGAATTATTCTCAGGCTATAAAGACCAGATCAGTGCTGACAGTAATGCTGACAATAAGTGCTAATACCCATGTGGACATCTATGTTGTGCATACTTAAATGCAGGTGTCTGAATCCAATGCTGACTCCTCCACTTTTTGTCACTGTGCAAAACTGAAACCCTGGGAAGGGTTTATCTTTTTTCTAAAGGATGCAGTGGTCCTAATATAGTTTCATTACTCTGGCAGCTGTGCCTGTGGAGGACAGAAAGAATGCAAGAGAGAGGCAGCTAGTGTTGCTATTTATTTCTTGTTTTTACCCATCTTTGAAAACAACAGATCCCAAAAATGGGCATGGCAGTATTAACCTTCTCATGGCACAGAAGAACACAGAGGGTCTTCTCTATTTTGAGACATCAATGGAATCCATGTCCTTCCAAAGGGCATTGCCTTTCCCAATTAGTGGTAAAAGAAAAATTTTCCCATTCTTTTTCTTGCTGTGGAAACTTACCCAGTTCAGGAGCAAGGGTTTGGGGTTAGGGCTAGAGTCTATAACATTGAAAACGTGATAATTTCCAACCAGAAATGCTTTGAACCAACCCAAGAGTAACAGCCTGTCCCACAGTCAAAACTCCTGGTGATATTTATGCACTGTAAAATAATGCAGAGTGCTCTAGCAGGTCTGTTTTTGCACGCCAGCTCTGTGGGATTTTTGTCCACATGAAAGCAGCTGGGGTGACACCAACAGAGCCATGGGCATCTCCATAACCCTCCTGCTTTCTGGCTGCCTGGCTGTCCTGTGTGCACGCTGTGCTGCCAGGGTACAGCTGACCATGGCATAACCTCATATGCCTGGAGGTGTGTTACCCTGGCAGTCTGATTCAGGCATGGGATGTCCTGCTGATTTGGAGGACATGCTCTGGCCAAGCCTGCAAGGAACTGCTTGCTTGGACAACCTGTGTCACCTGGAGAAAGGACCAGGGCCCCTCCAATGGAGTGAACACCTCCAGTAACGCAGGGAAACTCTCTTCTCTCTGGTGAAGCGGAGTATTTAGTGCATGCAGTTTCCAGCCAGACCTCGTGACCCAGGAGGCTCTCCAGGGACTACCCAGCCCTGATCTTGGCAAAAGCCAAAGACAGCCTAGTGAGAGCCCTTTCCAGCTGGCTCTGAGCCTGTCGGCACCATCTGCCAACGCATGTGTTGCAGTGTGCCATGGCTTAGCCACTCCACTGTCCCTGCCCCACGGAGATGTCCCGGGAGCTACTGGTGTTTATTCAGTGCCCATGGGTAGGAAATGTCTGTGCCAGGGGGAATCCCCCCAGCTTGCAGCCCCCAGCATCTTCTGCTCCCCTTGTGTTTCCCAGGCAGCAGAGAGGGCAGGGGATGAGTCTGAATACATTGAGGAGGCAGCTGCAACCTGCCAGGCACCCCTCATGCACAGCAGTGGCCGCAACTCTGTGCCAGTTTGGACATTTAACTGTGTTTAGGAGAGTCCCTGTGTGCTACACTTGTACAATAAAAATGTTCTCTGGCCCTAAGGGCAAGTAGCAAGGCATGGCTTGTATTTGAATAGAAAACTTGCCTATACCCAAACCATCTGCAGTGAAAAGTCCCCTGGCCATGCTGTCCCCTGGACCATGCCAGGGTGCTGTTTGCATGGGCACGGGCCAAAATATCTCTTGAAATTTTGTTAGTTGCAACAGTGTACAACTGCAAACCAGTGTTTGAGCCCTTTAGCTTATTAATGCAGATATGCCCTGGGTTTGACCTCCAGATCAAGGAAGTTTATTGATAATTAATCTTCCAGTCTCTTTTTGTTTATTCTTCAGTCTCTCTGGAATAACAGACTACTGCATTCAGGAGCCTGGCATACTTAGGAACATCCCTGCTCCAGATCAGGACAGCTTTCCTGCCAGAAAGGGCTATGGGGCTGCAAAACAGCCTCTTACTGGGTAAGTGCTGAGACAGTCTGGCCCTTGTGTGATGGAGAGTGAGTCTTGCATTGGCCAGGGAATGACCAGCAAACCCTGAACTTGGGAACGTTTTCTGTCTTGGCTGCCATGATAGCGGGAGAGCAAGAGACTGTTGCAGAGGAAGCCACCCCATTTTTTGCTCTTAGGCTGTTCTCAAATATTTTTATCCAGTGTTTTGTCTAGTTTTTGTTGCTGTAAGGTTGGCAGAGCAAAACCTACTAATGCCAGTGGTTCCCTCCACATGCAGGACATGTCTGTTCAGCTGCTCCCCAAGTCTCCTCTTCTCCTTTTCCTGGGCTCCCCTTCTCAGAGAGTAGCAGCTGCTCCCTGTACTTCTAGCTGGTACATTCAGGGTAGGAGCATGTCTCCTCTCTGATACTAAGGACCTTGCCCATGATTTCTCAGCCTGTTTGGAAGGAAAAAGTTGTTGTTGTTGTTGGACAATATCCACCATTATTTAGATTAGCAGTGGAAACCAAGCTGGGCTAATTTGATAATTTTGAAAAATACAGACTCTTCAGACCAGTGTTTCTTTTGGACAGGTACATTCAAGTAGCATTTAATTTATTTCTTTAATAAAAAAACCCTCTAATACTCTTTATTCAATATTCCCAGTTCAGTCTGAACTCTAATTTGCTTTGAAGGTGTTTGGGATCATAGAATCATTTAGGTTGGAAAAGACCTTTAAGGTCATCGAGTCCAACCATTAACTTACCCAGGAGAAGCTGGAACATTTCTAGTTGTTAACCAAGAATAAGTCTGAAAAGGGTCTTTGGGGTTCAGAAATGTGGAAGTGTTGGAGTAACCTTTCTAGTCAAGGTTTCAATTCCTTCTTAAACAACGGCTATTGCAGGGAAAAAGTCCAGGCTCCCCAAACACACAGGGCAGAGCAGGTCAGTGAGAAATGATGTCTTGTCCAAGCGGGTCCTGGGACCTGCTGCAAAATCTTTCAGTGGAGTCAATAGGCTTTGAGTCAGGTCTCAGATTATTCTGTTCTGCAATAAACATAGAGGAACAGCAGTAGACTATGGTGTTCGTTTTGGTCACTGCGATGTTATGACTGATTCTCAGTTCACAAACACACCCTGTTTCCTTTGCCTGCCTAGCAGCTCTTATGAACCAAACATGCTGTTGAAAGGGAGTTGCAGATAATGTGGTTTCCCTGAGCTTTTCAAACATGTTATAAATCCAGTGGAGCCAAAGTAATCATCATTATTAGTAAGCAGACTTGGAGCCTGAGTCTGAATCTGCTGTGATTATAAACAACCTGTGTTCATGTGCAATCTCCCTGCCTTTGGTGACTAACGTTGCACTGAGAGATTAGGGGTTGAAGGCTCTGAGATAATAATTTCAGCTGTGTGCCTCTTACTGCTGTAAAGCCCATAGAATATCAGAAAATTTATTGCTGTGACTTAGTCGCAAACTCCCTGGAGTAGACAAGGGTTACGGACCTCATGATAAATAGCACGTGCTAATAGTTAGCAAATGATAATGTGGGCCACAGAAAACTGCGGAGAGAGGAAAATAAATTCCCAAGGGCTGATAACTAATGTAAAGAGCCAAGAAATAGTTTAGAGTGGGAGGGAATTTCCCCAGCTTCCCTCCTCCATGGATAAGGCCTTACTGATGCACTGCAAGGGCCCAGCATTGATCCCCCCAGCACCAGAGTTACTCCTGGCAATAGTTCAGAATATACAAATTCACAAAGCAGGCAGAGCAGACCTGATGTTTTCCAGCCCCAGCTGGAAGGTGACAGAGCCTATATTCAAAGCAGATGAAACGGCTTGTGGCTAAAGCTCAACTGATTGTTTACAGGGCTTCTCTGATGCCTCTGAGCCACCCGCTCCATGCACAGGACAGGTATTTTGCAAGACCATTTCCCTGTCACTACTTCCTAGCTAGCCCCTTTCTAAAGAGCTAAAAAATTCTCTGTCTTCTTGCATCCAATCAGCAAGGGCGTATCCCCACTAGAAATCTCCCTGCGCCTGGGATATGCCCTCCTGGAAGAGTCATGTTCCCTGAATGCGAACAGAAATGTGCCATCAGAGAGGATGAGGCACTCATCCTGATGTCAGATGGTGGTGGGTGAGCCCTACTTGAGTCAGGATCACTTGGTGAGGCATTAAACATGTGTGTGCCCAGACAGCGCTCTTCTGGTGAATGCTGTGCCAAATTATGTCAGTCCTTGAGGCAGGGGGGTTTGTACAGCTGGTAGGTGGTTGCAGTAAGCCAGGGGCTGGGGTGACCCACAGGCTCTTTTACTTTTTGTGGCATTAAACGGAGGCAGCTGGAAGGTGGGTGTTGCCAACCAGCTGTGTCTGCCGCTTGCAGGCTGTGACGGGGAGGGGGGCAGGCATGGTGAATTCCTGCTGAATAAGTAGAAGACGATGAGAGGGGCAAATTGTCACCCTTGAGACGTGATGAGGCTGCTTCCCCTTGATGCCCGCAGGAAATCTATACCTACTTCATCACTCTATTCTGGCCTGCGTTAGTGGTTGGCTTTTTCACCTAAAATATTATATGCAGAGAATCTGTTTATTCATCCCCAACCCTGGCCTGGTGCAACACAACCTTGCAGCGTTCCAGGGGCCATTACAGGGTGGTGCGTGCCGCTGCAGAGCTGTCTGAGCTACAGTGATGGAAAATGCCCACCTCAGGCACCACCACTGTGCTTAACCCAGAACTGAAAGGAGCAGAGGTCAGAGGCAGAGGGCAGCAACTGCCTAAGGACTTTAGGTGTTGCTTTGGGGTAGGAGGTGCAAAATGATGCAGGTAAACCACTGATCATGAAGGGTAAGGCTTTGCTTGAAATGGAATTTGAATCAGATTTTTTTCCATCGTTTGTGAGAAACGCAGCCTGTCAGTGAACAGAGATACAGTCATGACACTTCTGAAAGACAAGGATTAGAACTGCAGCCTATGTCCAGCATTATGTGTTTGTGCCTGGCCTCCTAAGGTGAGAACTAAAGTTTCCTGTGTGATTGTATGGAAACTGCAGTAAAACATACATAAAACCAAATTGTGGGTCATGCGTTTCAGATGCTGGAAAGGGAGAAATGATAGATAGCCTGTGGCAAAATCCAGTGTATGTATGTGTGACTGCAAAAGATCAGAAGAAGGCATAAGTATCTGATTTAGAATACATGTACTTCAGAGGCAGATTCATAGCATATGTTGAGAGCTTATAGGGAACAGACCGTGCAGTATGTGATACCACACACAGAGAGAGCTAGCGCACTGGAAATTTCATTCTCCTGGGAAAAAGATCATGGAGCAACATTTATTTTTAAGAGGCACCCTCATTTTTTATTTATGTGTGCTTTCTGTCATGATATTTGATAGCATTGCATTTCATCAGTTGGAGACATGCTGCTCAGGAAGGCAGGCTTGGAGAATACCTGTGCTCTGCTCAAACCCATTTCCCTGTGATCGCATACCACACTCTCCCCATTATTTGACTGTTGTGTGTCCTGAGAACAAATTGTGTGCTGTTAGGTTTAGCTAATGAAGTATATCTTGGGGCAGATGTACTGGAGGACGATGCCATAGATTAATAGACCCAAGGAGTAAGTCAGTGATATGCTCACAAGTAGTTAGTCCAACCCTTCCTTCTGAGTTTAAAAATAAATTAACATAGAATCTGTATGCTTTCAAACCCCTGTATGCTCAAATCAGAGCAGCAATGTTGTAAATAAATCTGCTTCTCATCCTCGCTCCTTCCACATCACACAAGCGAGCCGGCTGTCCTGCCTGTGCCCTCTCTCTGCTCTACCTGGCAGCCCTTTTTACGAGCAGACTGAAATATTGTGTGTTTCACCTCTAGCTGTGGGTGAGCAGGAGCACCTTTTGCTGGAGTAGAGGTGACCGGTGGAGGCACACCCCTACCAGCCAAGAATCTCTCATCTATGATGACATGCAGACCCTTCTATCAACATCTCTTTCATGCCAGATGAAATATCATTTGGATGAGGCCAGGGGAGCAACCTTTCTCCTTGAGATCCCTTTTCCAGTCACTAGGGGCTGTCTCCAGGGACTTGAACAGGCAGCCAAGGCCCCTTACTGCTCTCTCTACTGACACCGTCGCTCAGCATCCTCCTGCAGCATAGATAGGGGGAACTGGGAGTCTGCTGGCTACTTTCCGGCCACCAACAGCTGCATGTTCGCCTCCTGAGAAGCAGCTCTGGCCCTAGAGAGATGGCCCGATGCAATGAAATTTAGGGAAAGACCTGAGGCAAAGCTGCAGAACCAGGAGGAAGGGATCATTGCTGGAGAGGGACAGTGGGGAAGACTATAGGAAGGGGAGGCAAAGGGAGAAATGACTAGCAGCTGGAGGAGAGTGGGCTGACGGAGAGGGAATGGAAGAGAAAACTCTGAGAGGAGTGCTTCAATCACTTTGTTGGTAATACAGGATACTTGAGCCAAGATTTTTTTTTTTTTTTTGTTATTCCAGCTCTGATAGGTGGGTTACTGCAGAAGAATTGTTTTATTGTTGTGTGTCTGACCTTCCCCATTTATGAAACAGGGGTAATGGCCATTAGCAACCCTATAGCGTGTAAGGGCATCTTAAGATCCCAGCCTGAAAGTGTTGACACTTGAGCATTATTGATAGACGTGTGGAGACAAACTGTCTCTTTGAGTACTTCTGCAAAAATCTTGAATGTCTTTAGATTTGGTAGCTCCTAGAGCACATGCACCAAACCTGAAGCACCTTCACAAAGTCTGACACTAGTACTTATGCCCTTAACTGTTCTGCCTCCTCGTGACAGGCTTTGCAATGTCTGGTGACATAGAGGCACCAGAGGCACAGCACCGTGAACAAGGGGAGGGAGCAGGAGAGCTCTGAGCATGTCCTTACGGACCAACCAGCCATAAGATTTGTCTGCAGCTCCAAAAGTGCAAGTGATGGAGGTCTCTTCCTGCACCAGTGCTGGAGACCGGGATAGACCTAGGTGACCTTAGACAAGTAATTTCTTCCCTCTCTGCTTCAGCTCTGTATTTAAAAAGAACAAATATGAGGATACTTCCCAGGAAAGTGATGAAGGTAAGCAAGGTAAAGAGTAGGATGTGATGAGGTGTATCGAGAGTCCATGGAAGTGCACAGATAGTAGTTCATCAGAAAGGTGGATGTTTGTCATCTGCCATTCATCATGCCATTCACGGTGCTGCACAGCACCCTCAGTCCGTGATCATTAGCACCACTCAGTCTTGAAGTGATTTTAACAAATTGCCTGAGATGTGCTGTTTCTCATTTCAATAGATGTCAGTCAAGACAACAGAGGCAAATAATTCAGTGTCACAATGCTGATAGCAAAAATGCACAGATGCTGATCCCAAGATATTTACCTAGTCTTCTTTGTCTTGCTTTTCTCATCTCATCAAACAGTCCCTGCTGGACTCCACTGTTGGGTCTCTTTGAGAGCCTCTCTTAGGATCCACAGCCCAAGCCTGAAGCTCCCTGAAGCACTGGACATTTTGAAGATCTTCACCGTATCTTCAGATGTGCTCAGTTTCCTTTTCAGAACCCAAGTAATTGATGAGGTTTTCAGATACAGTTGTGACTGTTAGGCTGGTACTTGTCTACCATCATCTCTGTGCTTGTGCTTCACTTGCCTACATGTACAGTAGATATGTTGACTGGTGGGTCATAGTGGGGAGCTAGAGATGTTCAATAGTGTGGTGTTCAGTTACTTTAAAGTTTCATATCTTCTGAACCAAGGAAGTATTTGGCCTTTATTTTCTCCCCACTTCACTGTCCAGAACTGGCCATGCCAGTTATTACATTTATGCCAGTCTGAGTCAGAGGGTAGATGGAACAAGATGTTCTCTTCATCACTCTTTGGAGAAGCCTGCCTGCTTAAAAGGGTAGGGCCACTTGTAGAGGACACTTAAATTTCTTCAGTTTGCATCATTTTCCTGCTCAGATGTTTGGCTTTTTTTGGGTGTGTGGTGTCTCTCTAAACTTCAGGAGCTCTGTTGAAACAGCTATTTCATTTCTGCTGATGGAAATTCACATTTATGTTTAGTGGAATGACAAATAGAAATGAAGAGCTCTTTCTTCATGACCCTGATCCCCCCCTTTAATCACAGAAAATTGATTCAGATATTAAAGTGATCCAGAATCCTGTTCTTATTACTGGGGTAACCCCCATTATGTGTGGTGGAAAAAAGAGTTCTGATTTCTGCAAGGAGTGGCTCTAGGCACTAACTTTTTCACATGCCAATATACCTGACTGCTGTTCCCGTGGGTTAGCTAACTTTCACCAAGTTGGGAAACATCCATAAGCAGGGCTGTGAGTGGAAGTGACACATTTACCTCGCCTTGTCTCCTTTCATCCCATTTTAGACCTCAAACTGTCTAACAGCATTAGGAAGCCCCACAGAATCAGAACTTGAAGTCAGTACTGCTGGATTTGCTGAATGTCTGTGCTATTTCCTGACACAGACATTAGCTGAACATTGGGAATGGGGCAGAATACGACCTCAGTGAGATGAGATTCAGGGATATGGGAAACAGGAAAACTTAGAAATAAAACTTGGGAGGCCAGATCTGCCTGCTATATTTTTCTTGTAATTAGTCAAGGAGCTGGCTTACATGCAGCTATCTCTGAAAAACAGAAGAATCAAACAAGAATGAGAGGACAGAGGAAAACATGTTGCATTGATCTTTACGAATAAACAGCAATCATTAAAAGAGCTAGTAACTATCCAATAACTTTCACTTCCATCTCTAGTAAAACAGCCTAAATAAGGAAAGAAGAATTTGCTGTGCCATGCATTTGGATGAAGCCATGTGTATATTAGCTAACCCTCAAGACAGTTGCCAAAGCAGAATGTAAATGATGGAAAAAGAATGGAGTGAATTTTGTTGTAACAGAATAATGGAGAAAATACTAAACAAAGTAAATCTGTAAGCAGTTAGAGCAAACTTTATCCCTGGTGAAGAAGAGCTTATTGAGTTTTCTGTGTGATTCAGAGCACACTTAAGTTATTAATTCAATTCCTTTAGTGGCATGTAGGAAGTATGCAGGCCCTCTACACAAGTTTACTGTTGAAAAGGAACATGAATGATACATGCAGAGATTTGTAAGAAGCAAATCCAGACATAACTTAATCACTTAGTTTGATCCAACTGTAGAGCAAGTAGATGAAAAGAATGTGGTCATTTAATCTGTGTAAATAAGATATCTGTTCATGTACTGAGGCAATTAATGTATTGTTTCATGAAGACTGAGCTGAAAAATTAATATAGATTTACTGGAGATTCAGATTATAAAACAGACTGAAAACAGGCTGGAGGAACCCAGAAACACATAGTGATGAATAAATGCCAACACTTGGTGGGAGATACCTCAGGGGAGCAGTAGAGAACAATGTTAAACTGTTTTTGCTTAAGATCCTTATTAATGATTTGGAAGGAGGGCTGGCTATGATGTAAGCTCAGCACTGGGATGGTGCTCAGTTTGGGAGAGATTATGCTTTCCAAAGCACTAACAACTTTTGATCTGGCAAATTTTGGATAAATCAGAAAGACAGAAAATGGTGCCAGAAAGTTCAGTTTGGGGGCCCTACCTAAAGACCTAGTGAATGCACCTGTGTGTAGATGCTTCACTTTGAAATCTAGGTCCATGAATTCCACCATTCAGTGCAAATGTAAGTTCTCTTGGTTTCCACTCCGATTCAGCCTCTCCCACTTATTTATCTAATGTCTGTCCAACTTTGTCCATGCTAGAATCTCCATACCAGAGCCTCCTGGCTGACCCGATAAACATGCTGTTTCATTATACTGGTATTTAAACACGTGTTGTGATTCTAGCAAGTACTTTGATAATATTAAACGTTTCAGACAAAGGCTGGTGAAGCAACAGGGAGTCGTAGGGTCTCTGTTTTCTTACTAAATTTGCTGTTCCCAACCTGTTTTCAGAGGCCTGGGATTTACTCAGTGAGAGCTGCACTTTGAGACTGACCTTTGGGGACTATTGTCATTGCTTTGAGAATGGACATTGAGTCCTCTGGGTCACCTGTCACCTCTTGACTTTGATCGTGGGTGTTCAGCAGTCCTGCTAAGGGGAGAAGGGCATGGTGTGGGCTGGGAGAAGGGATGGGGCAATGCAGCTTGCCTTGCTGCACACATCTGGGCAAAAAGAGCTGGACAGGTAACCCCATCCCCTTATTGGAAAGAGGGGAAGGGAGAGTTTCAGGAAACGTAGAGCAATTTTGCTATCATTTTGCAATATGTTTGTTGGCACTGTCCATCACTAGTTGTAAGGCTCAGTAGAAATTATTCATCCATTAGGCATTGCTGTGCTGCCCCAGGAGTACTACATCACCATGCGTGTCTCCTGTAAGGCTTGGGAAGAAATACGGTGGGATTGTTTGTGCTGGATCAGTTTGCAGTCCACCAGTTCGACAAGGCTGGTTTATATTCTGTGTTGTGAACTCCCTGGGGCAGGAAAAGTCTTAATGGATTTCATTTACACAATGGGGTTGCTTCTTTGTGGTCTTAAGGAAACATATTAGGAGGCAAATTAAAACATGAATGACAAAAGGGACATGCCACAGCCAAAAAGCAGGTGAGGATGAAGAGAAAGAGAGAGCATTAACCACAGAAGCACATTTATTTTAGCCTCTGTAAGAAGCTCAGTTTTCTTTGTGGAGTCTTCTGGTTGGGGTAGAGATACCATAAAATACGGCAGGCAGTCTGAGGGTCACAAATGCCAATTTTCCTTCTTCTCCTTCTGCACTGCTTAGTTGAAGGAAACATTCACCACATATTCCTGTGCTTAAGCGCACAATAGTTTGAGACTTTAGGAGGAATGATTAAAAACTAAGGATTAATTGCTTGATTCATTCTCTGATCATTCTTTACAAGTGTTAGAAAAGGTGTTATTATCTATTACTGCTAAAAGATCATTATTTTAATTGTCCTTTGATGAGAATAGAAAACAAGGGAATCGGTTACTCAGTGTGGTCCATTAGTAGTGTGCTAAAGAAAAAAACAGAATCCCATGAAGCTTTTCCCAAAGATGACATTTATGAAGTTGTAAAATAACCTCCCACAGAAGCATTTGAAGCCCTGTCACTTATTTGATAGGTTACTGAGACCAAGAGGCCATAAGAGCTCCCTCAATTAATTGCTGTTTAAACTGGAGCGAAACTAAAAAAGTTGGTCTGAAGATTCCCAGTGACTGTAAGTATCCCATGGCCTTTGCATAATTGCCAAAGAAACTGGCTTTATTTCTGTTCTGAATGTCTAGATTTAGCTTCTAGCTGTTGGCTATTGCTAGATCTTTTACTCTTAAGGCTGAAGAAACCTCATTAGCTAATTCTCAGTCTCTCTTTAAATACTGGTAGTCTGTGATTCAGAAACCTATCAGCCTTTTATTCATAAAATTAAAAAGGTAAATCTTCTCATATCTGTCTCCAGAATGAGGTTTCCCAATTCTTCATTCATTCTTGAAGTTTTTAATTGAATTATTTCCCATTTCTTACTATCTGCAGCCTCTGAAATAGGTTCTGAATATCAGCAGCAGTTGCACTAATGCCACATTGGGATGATATATAATTTCTTTGCTGCTTCTACTTGATAATTACATCTCTAGTATGTGCATTACCCTGCTGAAGATGTCAGGCTTAAACCGGTCCATATTAAACCAACTGGATTCTGTAACTTGCTAGGCTTTTTCCAGTTTGCTTCGGGCCTCCTTTCTCATGTCTGAGAAGCAAGTTCTCCACTGTTAATCTTACATTCAGGACTTTGGATACGTCTGTACTGAAAATCATAGTGTTGGCTTATGTGCAGTTTACTGGATTGCTCTCTGGATTGCTTTGCTTTATTGCCCTCTTTGGTCCATACCACTTCCCAAAATTTCACAAACTTACTAAGTAATAATTCAACTTTTTCTTCTGTGTCAGCAATAAAAATATTAAATAGCAACTGGTATGCCAGGATCTATATGGGAACAAAACTTCACTTGCTGAGTGAACGTTTGCCATTTACTGTTTAATTTGGAAAGGTATCAGTTAGCTGGTCTCCAATCCATCTACACTGTACTATGTTGATTTTAAACCAGTCATGTTTATTACACAATCATTCAAATCTGCTGCTTTTCAGAAGCATATTACATCAACCCTGTTATTTTTATCAACCTCATCAGAAAGTACTGACTTTTATCAACCTCATAAAAATGTGAGACTGGATTAATTTCACAAGATTCCTTTTCCATTACACATCGTTGATGGACAATAATTATTTATTTGTTGAGTCCCATCACAGCTGTTCTGTGTTTTTGCCTGGGACTGATGTGCAGTAGACAAGCCTATGACGATAGGCCTATTTACCCCTTTTTAATGTATATATGTGGAGGATGTGGAACATGAATTTATTTACTGCCTTCTAAAATCTTCCATAAGTTACAGAAAGGCAAAGTTACAGAAAGCAATGAGTTGGGGGCATGTATACAAGTAGCTACTGGATTTCCGTAAGGGCTTTTAATTTTTAATATTATTCTAAATGTGTCTGTTGGTTTTTATTATTGTATCATACTCCCTTCTGAGTAGCAGTTTGCGTACAGAATCTCTTGGGTATGTGCCTTTTCAGAAAACAGACAGGAGGAATCTTTAGGAAGATCACCTGACCTGGCCTGAACTATTTTATTTTCTGTTCTATTCCTGCACCCATCAGACGAGCATTTGAACATCTTCCAGCAGTGCATTAAAACCAAAATGATTATGCATCTTTCAACTATTGTTTTCACAGACTCCCCTCTGGGGAGGAGTGTTTGAAGTGCAGCATATTATTTTGATAGGATTTTAAGGCAGTTTGGTTTTTGTGAAATGTGTATCCTCTTATGTATTTTAGAATCACAGAATCATTTAGGTTGAAAAAAACCCTGTAAGATTGTTGAGTCCAACTGTTAACCCAGCACTGCCACGTCCATCGCTAAACCATGTCCCTAAGTGCCACATCTACACATCTTCCAAATATCCCCAGGGATGGTGACTCAACCACCTCCCTGGGCAGCCTGTTCCAGCACTTGACCACCCTTTCAGTGAAGACATTTTTCCTAATCTCCAATCTAAACCTTCCCTGGCACAACTTGAGGCTGTTTCCTCTTGTCCTATTGCTCATTACTTGGGAGAAGAGACCGACCCCACCTGCCTACAGCCTCCTCTCAGGGAGTTGTAGAGAGTGATAAGGTCCCCCCTGAGCTTCCTTTTCTCTGGACTAAACAACTCCAGTTCCCTCAGCTGCTCCTCATCAGCCCTGTGCCCCAGCCCCTGCCCCAGCCCCAGCCCCCTGCCCGGCTCTGGACACGCTCCAGCCCCTCCACGTCCCCCTGCAGTGAGGGGCCCAAAGCTGAACACAGGGGTCCAGGGGCGGCCTCACCAGTGCCCAGCACAGGGGGACGGGCACTGCCCTGCTCCTGATGGCCACACTCTTTCGGATACCAGCCAGGATGCTGATGGCCACCTGGGCCACCTGGGCACACAGCTGGCTCATGCCCAGCCGGCTGCTGACCAGCACCCCCAGGCCCTTTCCCACCAGGCACCTTCCCAGCCCCCTGCCCCCAGCCTGTAGCGCTGCCTGGGGTTGCTGTGACCCAGGGGCAGGACCCGGCACTGAACCTGGTTGAATCTCATACAGTTGGCTTCAGCCCATGGATCCAGCCTGCCCAGATCCCTCTGCAGAGCCTGCCTGCCCTCAAGCAGGTCAACACTCCCCTCCAACTCAGTGCCATCTGCAAACTGACTGAGGGTGCACTCGGTCCTCTCATCCAGGTCATTGATAAAGACATTAAACAGAACTGGCTGCAGCACTGAGTCCTGGGGAACACCGCCTGTGACCAGCCACCAACTGGATTGAACTCCTTCCACCACCACTCTTTGGGCTCGGCCGTTCAACCAGATTTTTATCTGGCATAAAGTGCACCCAGCCAAGCCACAACAGCCAGTCTCTCCAGGACAATGCTGCGGGAGACAGTGTCAAAGGCTTTCCTAAGGTGCAGGTAGACAACAGCCACAGCCTTTCCCTCATCCACTGAGAGAGTCACCTTGTCATAGAAGGAGAGGAAGTTGGTCAAGCAGGACCTGCCTTTCACAAACCCATGCTGGCTGGGCCTGATCACCTGATTGTCACGTACATGCCATGTAATGACACTCAAGATGATCTAGTCCATAACCTTCCCCAGCACTAAGGTCAGGCTGACAGGCCTGTACTTCCCTGGCTCCTCCTGCTGGCCCTTCCTGTAGATGGGCATCACATTGTGTAACCTCCAGTCAACTGGGACCTCCCCAGTTAGCCAGGACTGCTGATAAATGGTTGAAAGTGGCTTGGTGAGCACTTCCACCAGCTCCCTCAGTACCCTTGGGTGGATCCTATCTGGCCCCATAGACTTGTTGTGTCTAAGTATTGCTAATGATTTCACCTCAGATTATGGGGGCTTCATTCTGCTTCTCATCCCTGTCTTCCAGCTCAGGGGGCTGGGTATCCAAGGAACAACTGGTTTTACCTTTAAAGTCTAGTAAAAGAGGGCATTAAGTATCTCAGCCTTTTCTTCGTTCTTTGTTATTGTTTCCCCCCCATCCAAAAAAGGATGGAGATTCTCCTTAGCCCTCCTTTTCTTGCTAATGTATTTAAAGAAACATTTTTTGTTGTCTTTTATGAAGTAGCCACACTTTTATTTCACAAAGGAGGTGCTAAAGAATTGCACCGTGTACTTTTAGTGAAAGGGGATGGGATTTCAAGTGGTCTGCATTGCTTAAAGGAATTCTTTCCACCATTTTATTAGACCATTTTTCCTCTTTCCATCGAGCCAGAGGATCATAGCTCCTTACCACTGTCTTCTTGGAGATGTCCGGTGACCAGATGACAAGGAGGAGGACCAAGGCACAGAAGTGATTTCAGAGTTCTTCAGGAAGCTGGACTAGATGGTGGAGGAGAGATTTGATGTGCAGTGATGTTCTCAGCTGGCAGAGTTTCTTGTGTCACAGTATCTCCATGCCAATATCTGCCCATGGTTGGACGCATCTAGCCAGCCCAACCTGAAAGGCATTACTCAAAAATAGCTGTATACGGGAGCTTAGCATCAGCAGTCAGTGTCAGCTGTATTACTGTGTGTTGGAAGAAAGATTCCTTCTCTGAGGCACTGGGGATTTTGGGTTGAAATGTAACCATGGCACAGGATAGGAGGAAGGGATATTTGATTCAGGAATCTTAGTTCAGAGTTCAGAACATGTTGACAAGGCTGACTTCTGGGTATACCGATGGGCTAATGGTTAATGGCTAAAAGCCAAAAAGAGCTGTGTTACTGAGAGATACGTGATATTTCTCACAGAGCATGACCATGCTTCTAAGCAATGACGAGTTTTGATGCACGCTGTAGTTATTGAGAAGGTTTTGCCATCTGCTAACATGTTGGGGAAGAGTTTATAAGCTTCAGGGAGGTCAGAGAGGTTTTATTTGTCCTATATTTTCTGACACCTTGCTTATACGGTAAGCCTCTTGCTCAAATTCATCACCTTCCTAAGCGTAGAAATGCAACTCTGAAGGTTTTGAATGCAATTAACCCTTAACAAGACATGACTAGAAGCATCTAACTGAAACCCTTAAGAGCAGCAGTTCCCAAAGTTTCCTATCTGTGAAGCCCTTTTGGTGCCAAGGTAGAGTTTTCCTGTGCACTTCCAGGACCATGAGCATTCCCAGTTCTGGGCTTGGGATGCAGCTCAGTTTGGGAACCTCTGCTCCTGCTCTGTGGGTTCCTGACAGAGCATTCTCCTTGCTGAGCCCTTTGAGTCACAAAGTCTTGACTTTCATGGGAATCTCTGTTTCTCTCTCCTCTGTAGCCTCTGTTAGAGATGAGAAATGAGAAAGCGTTAGCAGGGCTATGCAGGTGGGATGAAGGCTTTCATCGCTCCTCTGTATATTATTACCTTTTTAATTTTTAAGAACAGGATTCTTGATCTCATGTTTTCCTCTGTAGCACGTGGGATGTGCTCATGGATAAGTAGCTACTGAGTGGATTTGGATTTGGGAACAGATCTTTGGCTTCAAGAACATGGAGTTTTCCACAGAAGGTCTCCCAGTGAGTTGTGTGCCCTAGTTTAAATAACTGTTCCTTGAAAATTGATGTCACTTTCCACTTTGACCAACTTAGTGCAGCCAAGATGATGTTGGTGTCAGTGGTGCAAACTGACTGCAAAGCCAGCCTGCTATTAGTAAATGATGTCTGCAACCACACTGGTGTTTTACTGTTTTTAAAAACATGCCTGCTTTTGGCTGTGCTGTGGAAAAATAATGCCCACTGGAGTGTTTCTGCTTCTGACCATCTTCTGACTGTGACCTGACATGAACTCATTTATGTAATGCTTCCTAGCAGCAGTGCTACTGCTGGAGGTGTGGCTGTTCCTGTCACCAGAGGTATTTCCATCTCAAATTTTAAAGGTCTTTCTAGCTATTCAGTTCAACAAATGGCATGCCAGGAAGGAGGAGGTTTCTTCATGATCATCACATCACTGGCACTGGAAGCCACCAGTGTTTTATCGATGCCTGCTGTGCCAGGTTGGCTTGCTGAGAAAGGCTGTGTTTGTTCTTTTGTCTTGTAGTGTGTTGCGAAAGACAACTCCTTTTTTTGTGTTGCAATTCCTTCCCTCCTGCAGGTAAGGGATATTGGTTGAGTATTGCAGTAAGGCGACTCCTGATTGATATGTGTAATTTTTTGCTGTTGTGCCAAATGCAGACCAACCATGTGGTTTCGGAAAATTTCAATGTCTTAGCTCAGGGGTGAATTTTCAAACAGTTGACTTCACAGGAGCATTGCTATGGCAGTCTGAGGCTCTGCAGCTGACACTTCATGGCTTTGGTATCAGCAATTTTTAAGGAGTCAGTATCAATGCAACATAATAAACAATAATATTTCGTTTCAGGCCAGGAATTTCCTTCATCATCTATGATATTAGTGGAAGTCATGGTTTCTTTACTGTAGCGCAAATCTAATGTATGCAAGGATAGACACTTCCAGATGTGCTTCCAGGCCTGAATCCAGAACTAGAAATTTATACTATACTTCATTCACCAGCAATGGAAATAGGGCCTGGATACCCCTTTATTTCTTTGAGCTGCCTCCATATTTCAAGAGCAGGGGCTTTGTAGCATGAAGGTGTAATTCAAGGTTATTCCTGTGCTGACTGCAAGCATTCAATTCTTTGCATTTTAAGAATTAAGTTCTCTTGGAGTGGAAGTGGTGTGTCTCAGCTGAAGACTATCTTAAGATATTCTGGTAGTGATCAGTTGTCTATAGCCAGACATCTGGCACAAATCATATGGCAAGAATCAGATCTGTGCCTTACATATCCCCCTGAAATGAGTTAGACTGCTCCCGTGGAGTGTGTTCCTTGGGACACTTCCTTGCCACAGATTTGTGCATCCATTCACAGCAGCTCTCAAATAGCAACACTGGACACCAAGTATTCTGCTTGCTTCTTCTCAGATGCTAGAGCTTATTTATAGGGCTTTTTTTTTTTTTTTCTTGTCTTTTGTTCTTTATTTTCCCTCTTCTCCACTCTTTCAATTTCTATATGGGTAAGATTACACATCTCAGCTTAGAATTTATGTAAACATGTACTTGTCTCCGGTTCTTGCTCATGATGGCTTAGAAACCCTGGAGGAAAATTCTGTAATTTAATGTCCACTGATGTGTGTTTTCAGTACTTCATTTTAAACAAAGCTATATACAGAAGCTTTGGCAAGAACAGAATAACAGAAACGCCGTCCCCACTATTCCATGGAGTACGAAGCGGTAATTATGGGGATAAATTGTCCTTATTTTCTATGGGAGTATCTCACCACTTCAAAGGCTTTCCTTTTGACTGCCCAGCTGATCTATCTCACTGTTAGGTGCTGCAAACTAGAGTTGGAAGCATTTGGGTAGATGGTGCCAGAGACACCTGAGCTATAGTCCCAGCAAGGCAAGCTCTGAGGACTATAGTAAAACTCAGCTGTAATCACCAATTCATATTACTGCAGAATACAGTATGGTATGGAGGTGTCTGGGCTGGCTCTCCATAGAGTCAGACAATACCCACAGTACATCCAAGCTCATGTGCTCTGTCAGTAGGGCTTATCAGTCCAAGAAGCAACGTCCCTGGCTTAGCTTCACTGCAGCTGGACCAAACTGATGTGTTTACCTACCAAGTGCTGTCCTGCAGTGTGAGGTATCGTTGCCAGCTTGGTAGGGCATCAGCCTGGGGACCTCTCCATGTTGTGGCAAACCTGATTAAAACCTACATGGGGAAGCACCCACATTTTTATTACAGTTGAAAACATCCTCAAAGGCATCCGTGCACTTCTGTCCTTTCTCTCCTAGGTGCCTGTTACGTCTCTGGCTTTCATTGCTCAAGGCAAATTTTGTCTTATTGGCAAACTGCCTCATTTTAAATAACCTTCCATTTTGAATTTGCAGTATATAAGCATGGCTTTGGTTTGCTTCAGATGACCAGGGCTGTATTCTGCAGCATAAAAGCCACTAGTAGAAGGCAGAGAATGTAACTGATTCATCAGTAATAGAATCTCAAATGCATTTATTTACTTCTGAAGTGCACTGGGAAATGCTTTCCTTGAAAACCGCAAACTGCGATACGTGTAGGTTGATAATTGGGTGGTTTTGCTGAATATAGAAACCAACAACTCTGCACGTAGACTAATTGGAAGCATAGAGACCTTGCTGACACCTCTGTGATGCAGGATAATTTGGGAAGGATAAGGTCATACTAGAAAGCTTGCTCGAATCTCAAAGCAGAATCTGACAAACCTTGGAAGGTCAAAAACGGTGTTTTGCCTGGATTCTCCTTTTCTGCCATTGGACCCTGCTTCCTCCAAAAGAGGTTAAAAGAAGAAGGGTACTTTCAAGTTCCTCTTTGTAAAGGAAATCATAAGTGATGGGAAAATAATGCAATTGATGTAATGTAAACCTCTCCCAAAGTAACTGGAGAAGGTGCTGCAGAGGCTTCCCAGCAGTTATACATTGAGAAACATTCTTAATCTCCTAGATAATGTGGAAAAGTAATGACATTTGTTATCTACAAGTCCTCACAAGCTGAGGATGCAGTTTATAAAACTGTATTTGGCTCCCCCTCCTTTTTATCCTTTATTGTAATCCTTCATCATGGATCATTTTACATCCAAACTCACCTTCATCTACTATCATACTTCAGTGATTTATTGACATCACAAACTTCTGATTAATAAAGCTAGAAGAACATCCATCAGAAGAACTGAGAATGTGTGATCATTTCCTCTCAGGCTCTCATTAGCTGTGGTTGTCCTTCTGGGAGTTTTATCTTTGTCTTTCTATTTCCCAACTAAATCATATGATGTTTAAAAATAATTTCCTACAATTAATCTTTTGTTTCTCTGGCTTTTTAAAAGCTTTGGTTAAGATGGAATATGATCTCTATATTGTCAGCTGAAATAAGTGGAAAACAACCCAAACTGTCCATGTACGCTCTGAATGAATGAGAGGGCAAGTCGGAATTAGTAGATGCTTGATTCACCTTCCTTCATTCCAGATGGACAATACAAAGCTCTACAGATAATTCTATGACCATATAACATGTTTGTGGCATAGGTAGGAATTGCACTCGCGGTATCTTTTCTAAAAGAATTTCCTTTTTCTTTACATTGCTTCAGTTTTAAATGACATGAGTTGTGGTGAAATGCAACTGTGGTATTTTCAGATTTCTGCACCCAGTAAACAGGCAAGGTTTTGTTTTAGAGATTCCGTACTAAGTTCTCCTTTTGATGAGACACTCCTAGGTTAAAAATACCCTTCAAAACCGACTTCCCATGTCTTTTCTACATTAGCGACAGACTGGAGAAGAAAATACGTAGTATGCCTGAAAGTGGTAAGTTGAGGTTAGAGGTCTAGTCAAAGTCAAGTGCTAGGGAGTTACAGCTGTAGAGAGCTGATGCTTTGAATTATAATCATGTGATTAATGTTTCTAACATAAGTGGTTTTGGGAGTTACAAAGACTTGCAGCAACACCTTGGATAAGTATGTTGAAACCTGCTTTTAGAGATACTTTATTTATAGCACATTCATTAGGTTGGACAGAATGGACAACATGTGCTTATGTGGTTAATGATAAATCCATCTGAGGACTAAACTGGCCTGCTGAGCTATGAGAAAGCCATTTGTAGGTCAGATTTTTCTGGAGAGGGATGGGCTTGAGAGAAACAAGTCTTATTTGTTTGGGTGGGGAGCAGGGAGAGGGAGGAAGCTGAAAACAACTTTTCTCTGCTGTAATATACGTAGGATGTAAACGTTACAGATGTTCATTCATTTTTAAAGGTCATTTGCTTGTGAAGTCTGTGTAGCTGGCTTCATAAATACCAAAACATGGGAAGGAGCAGGCATGCCTGGGAAGGTACAGGAATATTTTTTATAAAATAACAGGTAATCGAATGTTAACCTATGAAAAGTGCAGTGATCTCTGTGAAACTGCAAAAGCTAGAAAAGGCCCCACCTCTGTGGCGTTACAGTTCCGCTTGTGGGATTCAGGCATTCTAATGTGAAATGAAAGGTATTAAACAAAAAAATTGTCTGTAAGACAGTTTCTTCTGTTTGAAGTCACCAGAACTTAATCCTCCTACTGTAAGTGGTTTAAGATAGTCTGTCAAATACAAGTAGTTTCCCTTGACAAAACAAGGTGAGAGTATAGCTAAGAAAAACAGTGTTTTGGCATATGGTTAGTGTTGTGGCTCTAGTTATAGATCTACCTATGAGACAAAAAAGATTGGTTCCCGTCTTATAGCCCTCTTCAGGGTAGTGCAGGTCGTTCATCCACAGATCCCACTGGTTCCCACCATGGACCATGATGCCACTGGATTTCAAACGGAGATCTGGACAATTCTCACTAAAAAAACCCTCAACACCAACCGACACAAGACATAAAACAAAGACCTTATTCACTCCCTTTATGTAGCACCCAAATGCAGAAGTGTGTTATTTCTCTCTAGAATCTCATTACTTGCTTGTCTGGATAGGACAGGTAAACCTTGTAGACCTAAACACCTCACAGGTGAGTGACCATCGGAAAGGCATTGCATGTTGCACATCCTCACAAATAAACAGGTAAAAGCTGTCCTTTTGAAACATGCCTTTTCCCTGCTGCTAGTCTTCTTTTTAGGCAAAAATGGAAACATGAGGTTCATTGTCAAGGAAGCTAATTGCAAAGTGACTACTCTCAAATGTGTTGCCCATATCTTTTCCAGGTGTTGCTGCTGCAGGTGTTATTTTAAGTGAGATTAGTTTATCAGAACTAACTTTCAAAAAAGCTGGCTGATTATAGTAAGTAGTTTTAGATAGAGAAAATGGCAGGTAGCAAAGAGATATTTAATTATACACATAAATGTACAACAAAACCAAGTTCAGGAAGCTACCTCAGATTAATTCACATTGAAAATTCATTTATTACTCTCAGGATAATGAGCTGTGAAAGAAATGGTGGCTTCTCCCCTCTCTTGACACCTCATAATCCAGAGTGGATGCCCTGCTGAGAAGACACACTTTAGTGCCACACAGCTTACTGGGCTCCAGCAGTAACTGTGTGAGACCTAATGGCCTAATCAGAGTCTACCTCCTTCAGAGGCTACACAAGATTACTTGTTTCTGGCATCAAAAGGCATGATGACACTATTATCATATTTGTTTTATAGATGTGGAATAATCTGTGCTCTGTTATGCCAGGCAAACACATATCTTGCTTTTGGCCCCCATGTTAGACACTGAAAAATTAGGTGCAGAGATTGAAAGAATTAGCTGGGCTCCCTCTGTAATCCCTGGCGCAGGAGGGGCAGCTCTAGAGGTGATTCATCTCACCTGTCTTAAACTGTGGATAAGACAAATTATCCTTCACAAGTGCCAGTTTCTTTTTATTAACTACAGAGAGATGGCATTAATTAAAAAAAAAAAAAAAAGATAATAAAAAAGACGGTATTAATTCAGATCTGCTTTTGAGATGGCTAAGCTGAGTGGAGATCATCTCACCCCATGGATTTAAGGAGTTGTGCTAGTGCTTTGAACTGCAAGGGTAAAGCTCTAGGGTTAGATGTGCTCCTTGCCTTGGACAGCTTATGGACAAAAGTCAGTGTCTGAAGTGCAAGAAGTAAGGATGTTAAAGCTGTGTGGAAGAGTCTGAGACTCACGGGAGCAAACTTGCATTTATCTGAGGGTTTGGGTTGAAGCAAAAGCCTTGTGGGCCTTTCTTTTAACTTGTCATTCTAGGATTATCTATGTTTTAGTTAATTAAGTGAATTAAATAGTACCAGGGCCCTGCCACTGGAAAATTTTATCCATGATCTTAAATTTGATCACGATCCCTGTTTATCCCAGCCCAGTGGCAGCCCTCTGGTATGGCTTGAACGTTAGCATTGGCCAGAGCTCATTCCCAACACGTGGTCTGGATAGGGCTGTGTTTAGCCTCCAGCGTGCATGTGGCTGGACTGTGCTGCTGGCCTCAGGGCCAAAGACCAGTCCTGACTCTGTTTAGATCATTACAAGGTGCACCAACTGTCTCTTGGTTTTCTGTTTTTGTTATTTTACCTTGTCGGGATCAGAACCATGGGGAAGCTGGCATAGTATTGATGGGCTTGATACAGGGCTATCCTTACTCTGAAATAGCATGGTGCTATCTAAATCCCTTCTGCTGTTCTCTCTAATCTATAAAGACCTTGTAAATCTGATTTTGGCCTGGATACCCTAATCTGCATCATGGGCTGCCCTGTTCACTGATTTCAGTGGGCCACACTGGAGTATGTCAGGGTTTGGAGCTGATAGTAGTTTTTTGAGTTGGTTGAGCAAACAGATCTGCAAGACCTCTTCTTGACAGTACACCAGCTCTGATCTGAGAGGAGACACAGCCTTAGACATCTGTTTTAGGGGCATAACTGTTCTGAGCTTATTTGAACTCAATACAAGGCTCTGTTTATATTTCTTTGATTAATTGAAAATAACCTCTTGTTAGGGGAGTGACAACTGATACCTTAAGATTGTGCTCAAGTCATTCACAAGGGGAAAAAAAATACACCAAAGGTTAGGCAGGTCAAAGCCCTTGTTTAGATCAAAGCATATGTTGAACACTGTATAAATGCCAAATCTTAAAGTGTTTTGTATTTAAGGTTGAAGTTTGGAGTAAAATGATACTGTAACAATAAATCCCTAATTCAGCTTGTTAACGCGCTACCACATTCACAAAGGCATAGCGAAGAGAGTGATGCTTCTGATGGAGCAACTGGATACTGGTCTAAGTGTGTTCAAAATTTGCAGCATAGGTGAGATCGTTACTGTAATACCACATCCAGTTCTGGTAGGCACATTTCAAAAAGGACTTTAATGCAATGGAAATGGATCTCAAAAGAGTGACAGGCACAATTTGTGGTCTGTCCGCAAAGTCTGCCTTTACTGTGAGAGACTAGAAAAGCTCAGCTACTTTTATTTATTCAGGACAAGGTTACAAGATAACTTGTCTGTGGTTTTGTAAGGTCAAGCCTATGTGGTGAGGGAACAGCAGGCTCCAGCTTCCACTTGGAGCTGCATGGCCTGGGTGCTTTCAACTGCAGGAACCCCAACTGTGCCTGAGCTTGAAATATTCTAGCTGTGCTGAGGGTAGACTGAGGCTGGGCTGTACCTTGGTGAGCTGCAGCCCTTCTCTGTCCATGCCTCATCTGTAGCTTCCTGGAGTGGATCAGTAACTGATGGCTATGGTTGAGGGGGGAGGGTGAGATCAGACACATACAGAATAAAAAGGCAGCCTTTCTTCTTGACAGGGTGATAGCCACTGAAATAACTTACCTGGGGTAGATTGTCCTTCACTGAAAGTCTCTGATTCAGGGTGGGATGTCTCCTTGAAAGATGTGCCATAATTCGTAGCAGTTCTGGTCTTGGTTTGGGATAGCACTCTGTGGCTTCAGCTGTGCAGGTGGTCAGACCAGGTGACTGAAATGATCAAATGAGTGATCTCACCTGGCCTTAAGATACCCCCATTAAATAGGAATATTTAAAAGTTCTTATTTTAATGGTAATATTATATTCCTGTTGAACTGACTGGAGAGTGGAGATGTCTCAGTGAGGCCATCTTTAGCCTGAGAAAGCTCAATTTTAAGGAAAAAAAACCTCCCACCACTTTCAAATTTGTGGCCAGAATGACTATGCTTATATTTTATTTCCAGGAAAGAGCTGAATCTGAGGTTAGACCTGGGTTCCAACTGTCCCTAGAGCTTACTGTATCTGGTAGGACATCTTTGAACAGCATGAGGGGTGATTCACCTACTTCCAAGTGAAAAGTAGCCATTTGACCTGCTCCTCAGTCTATAGTGACCTGTTGTGTGGACATCTCATCCACCCTATAGCGGTGGTATGGGTCCCAAATTGGGAAGGCAAGAGGACCCTTTAGAAAGCCCCATGGGCTCCTGCCAAAGGGTTTATGGCACTGCCTACTGCAAAGGCAGGTGGAATTTGCAGAGACCCTAAAGTCAAGGAGGTCTGGGCTGCCTGCAAGGACACGTGCATGCCAGGTGTTAGGTCTAAAGGATGCTTTAAAAACTGCCACCCAGTTCAATAGCCGTTGTACCCTCCCACCATGCATGTAGAGAGGCGTTCAGGGGATTTGCCTTGCTGGAAGATACCCACCCAGCTTTGTTCGATTAAGGCAGTATCTTGCATCCATCAAGGCAAAGATCTGACCACATGCCCATGTGATTTTCTGCTTCTGTGGGTCATGCCATCATCATGTCTCGCCTTGGGCTGCCGCCTGCCTTGTCCCCGAGGTGTGTGGAGCCGTGTGCTCCTCACCAGGCTGGGCACAGGACCCCAGCAGCCCTGGCCCGTCTCCTGTGCCATCCCCATGCACCGGGAGCTGTGGGCAGTGCTGGGTTTCGAAGCGACTGGCTGCAAGCGCAGGCAGAATTACCCGGGCTGTCGCAGCAGCTGACCCACGGGGTGCAAGGGGGGGCCGTTGCTTCCTGCCTGCTGCTCTCAGGCACAAGCTGGAGCATTCAAGGAGTTTAGAAAAGCAAGGCAGCTGCTGAAAACAGCATTTTGCTCTCAGTGTCTAACATCATCACACCACTCCTGCCCAAATAAATAAACTCTGATGGGAATCCCCCCCGCCCTGCGTCATTCTTTGCTTTAATAAAACTTGTCACAGTGCTGTGTGGTTTTTTTTTTTTTTGTTTTTTTTTTTTTTTTTCCCAGTCAGCAGATTTTTAGGCTGGTTAATGAGGGGGAAAAATTTTTCTTCCCCCCCCCCCCCCCCCCCAAATTGCCTCCCCCTTCTTTCATGTCAGGGGCCAAGTCTGGATTGGAGCCTGGTGAAGTTTCTGTGTCATTTCCTGTTGCTGCCCTCCTCGACACTCGCTCCCGCGCCCGCTCCGCGCTCCCCTCCGCCTGCAGACGCACAAGGCGTCCGCCCTCAAGACTGGCGGCTCTTGGGGAGGATGTGAGAAGGCAGGGGCATACCTCACGCTCTCGCCTGTCACGCCACATTCCTGCTCTCGCCATCCCCACAGGCTCAGCACCCAGCCCCGCTGCCAGCAACGACGAAGAACCGAACGGTAAAACAACTTTCTTCTCTCCGAGCAGCTCGGCTGTACTTCCCAGGCTGTCAGCGAACCTAAGGTGGTGAGAGCAAAACCGTCCTTCTGTCTTGCAAACTTTGTCACCGGTAACCGTGGTCCCCCATCCGTGCGGGCGGTGGGGAGCGAGGCGGTTGCGGGGTACCGGGGCTGTGGTGCGGGAGGGACGGGGCAGGGACCGCGGCCGGGGAGCGCCGTGTGCGGGAGCCCGGAGTGGGTCTCGCCCCATAGGAGGGGTCAGCATCTGTGAGCACTGGTGTTGGTGCTGTTTTGCAGACGCTGGTAGCTGGATGTGACTGATGGGGAGAAAAAAAAAAAAAAAAAAAAAAGCTGTTTAAAGGAGGGAGAAAGCAGCGTTGGGCTGTACAGCAGCCAGGAAGGCAGTGAACAGAGGTGAGGGAAGGAGCAGGGGGTGCTCAGCATTTTCACTTATGTGCTTGTCTTTCAGCTTTGGTTTAGGGTTTACAGGTTTTTCCTAGGGCTTGCTTGTGGTAGTGTTTGCGGGGTTTGTGTATGTATGGTCCCAGTGACTGCTTTCCTGACCAGAAGGAACCGATACTTGCGGGAATCGGTATTGCACTCGCTTGGAGGAGCGGGCACAAATCAGCTGGCATCTGTAAAACCTGTCTGTGATGCCTTTCCTCTGCCATTTCCTTATTTGCTTGCTAAACACACATATATTTATTTATTTGTTAGGAAAATTACACAAATGCCTGTGCTTAAAAGTGGAGCAACTGTGACTTCATGTACTATTTCTGTCATTCCTGACTCGTTCGGTCTTGACTGTTTCTTAGACAAACAAGGCATAACAAACTGACGGATAAATCCTGAAGCATGTGCTGGAGCTGAGTCCCAGAGCTTCCAGAGTTAAAAGGCTTTCTTGAACTCACTGACACAGGCAGTAAATTTCAATGTGTCGGTAACTGAGGGAAAAAAAGCACTTGCAGAGCATTATACACCATCAGATAGAGTCAGCACCGCACAACCCCAGGGTCTTCGCAGGCAGGATTAGTTCCCAACACCTCCAGCTACTCAGCAGCATTTAGAAAGGTCAATTATATGTACACTATTCACCAGCTAATTACAAGTGGGGGGAAAAAAGCCTTGGAGTTGGCCCTGGGAAAAATGATCCTAAGGCTTTGTGTACAGTGTGTTTACCTCCAAGTCATTGCTTGATTCATGTTGCTCCCGCAACTCTCTCTCATCTGATGTCAGTTTTGTAGTCTCCCTGTGTCCCGTGTCCCCCCCCCCAGTGGGAATGCAGTGGAAGAAGGCACAAAATGAGGAAGGGAGCAAGGGAGCTCTGGGCACACCCTGAGCACATCAGTCCTTTGCCCTGGCCTCCAGCCAAAGCACATCACCTCCCATGGCTGGGGAAAGTTCATGCTCCCTGTCCAGCCTTGGCATCCCTTGTCTTGCTGTCATAAGCAATGGGGGACCCAAGAGACGTTGCTGATAGCTTTGCCTGGAGCCAGTTTCTAGGTAAAACCCCAGAGTTTGTTTCACAGTTCCTATACGAAAGGCACATCTTTAAAAAAATTGAGTTGAATAGGATATACTTTTTGGGGTCTGTCTATCTCTTAGACTCTTTCTGAGTACTGTGCTACTCCTTACTGACCTGTCAAAAAGCATTCTTCACTTTTGGCTGGCTTGTACTTGTACTAGTAAGCTGGTCTTGATGATCTGTGCTACCACACTGGTGATACACATGGATTGGTCTGAGACATCTTCTGGGCATTGCTGGGAGTTAGGATGGGCCAGGGCACTTGAAAAAACGCAGTTTGGATGCAGCCACCTTGTTTCAGAGTGTAAGAGAGCTTAATAATATGTAGGTGTCAGGCTGTGCCAGTTGGCTGAAGAATGGGCTCTGGAACGGTTTAGTGTACTAGCAGAGATGTAGCCAAGAGGCTAATGAGCTCACGTAACAGAGGGAGGAGAGAAGCTGTAGCAGGAGTCACTCCCAGCACCTCTAAGGAGCTGAAGAAAGTGTGTTTGCCTGGAACTGCACTCTGTATTTCTTGAAATCTAGTAGAGTGACAGATTGACATTTTTGCAGGGGTCCAACAGGCAACAGCTCTGAGGCGAATTGAACCATTGTCTGTGCAAGGTGACTGAGGGGAATAACTGACCTTCAGGTGCTGCTTTTGAGTGATTGAAGGGTGGATAGGACCTGAAGTCCTTTAGAAATCCACCCATACATACAGGTGTTGAGAGATGAGCCTCTGTCTCAAATGCAGTTTTTGGCAGTCTGTTTCTAAACTATCCTAAAACTTTACCTATGGGATGCCATAGTGGGAGATGAACATAATTTCATCCTTAATTATTTTGGATCTAAATGTGAACCCAATTCATTTTAAGCTCTCATTGCTCTACTGATTTCAGTGAAATTATTCTTGATTTACATCAGTTGAGGACAGATAAGAATCAGTCCTGTCATAACTGCTTTTTTCTGTGACTTGCAAAGGAGAAAACAAGACAAGAGAAACCCACTTAGGGTGAGATCATGATGGGAACTGAAGGGTCTTGAGTACCACAAAGACCTTTCTGGCTTTTATTTGCTTTCTTGCCCTAAATCGCAGCTTTTTCTTCTCCTAATGGAACCTTGCTCTTAGCTTTTAGCAAGTTCTGGGTCCCTGCTTTTACACAGAACTGCTGTTAAAAGCAAAGACCAAGGTTCCTGTCTCGCCTCTCTCCTTGTACGAGCGCGTTCTCCACACCACACTTTCAGTGCTCATGTGGCCCAGACAGATGAGTCAAGGAATGGAGATTCCAGTTCTGCTGCTTACCTTGGGAAAGCGCTCTGGAGCCCAACAGATTTTACTGTCTGCAAATATTTCCTGTTGCACAACATAAATTGTCTGTTTCAGTTTAATCCTGTTGTCTTAAATTACCTCACCAAAGCATTACCTTGAGTAAGGCCTCTTCACGGCCACTTCACTGCAGTGGGGGAACCAGTACTGTAAGAGGCCACAGGCTGTGAAGACTCTGCAAGAAGGTGAAGTGAGCACTTGCTTCCCTTTCTCCGTCTTGCACAAGGGCAGGGCGAGCAAGCCTTGCTTTGTAACAGTGGGTCTGTGCTACTTCTAGCCTCTGAGCCAGACCCTTTGCTCCACAAGCCCATGGTGGCCACTGATATCTCCAGGAAAGATCTCTCGTTACTGGTGGCTTCTCATGGCTCTGGTGGTCCTTTTCACTGAGCAGCTTTTCCCTGCTTCAGTGCTTGAGCTTGGTGTGGTTCTCCCTGTCCTGCTTGAGGTTGTTCCAAGGATGCTCTGCTGCTGCCCAGCAGGGTATGGTTCTGATGGGGTTCACCTTGGCCCATTAATGCTTGTGGGTGCTTTCTGGCTCTGTCCTGGCTGCCTCCCCAGGCTGAATCAGGCACACTGTGTTGATTCACTTTGCTCTTGTGTCGCATCAGCTCCAGTTCTTGTGGTATTTAAGTGCTGAGGCACAAATTAAGGTAACATTTACATGCTCTAGTGAGTCTTCAGCTTGCCTGCACAAACCTCTTGTTTTCTTTCTTCTAACATTGTGCCACTACCTGAGAACAGTCCTTGCCTCCTTGCTCCAGGGAGCTGTTGCTCCCTACTTTGATTAAGGGACATTGCCATAGCAATGAGGACGTGTAGCAGAGACAGTCAAGATTGACCAGACCGACATCCCTGCTGCTGGCCAAACGTAGCCAAAAAGGTGCATGCCTCCTTCCCTCTCCAAACAGTATCGTGTTTGCTTTGGCTATTTTTAAACATATTTGCTACTGTAGACTGAAGCTTGCTATCAGTCTGAGCCTTGCCACTGTACGACTCACAGCTATTTAAAATAGGCTAATGCTGAGGATGGAAGGACCGTTTTTGTTCTTCTGTCTACTGGCTTGGGGCTGTCTGATGTGTTGGTGGTTGTGGCAGAGTCCTCACTTCCCAGTAAATGGGCTAAGGGCACCAAACAGCTCGAAGCCAGGGGCTTTTCTTCCTTACCCTGACTTCTTCTGGACTTGAACTGATAAGGGGGTGAGAGGCCTCTGTATCCCATCAGCAATCTCCTCAGTCATCCCCTCCCTCCCTGGAAGTGTTATTTTTGGTTAATTCATACAGGTCTGGGCCTCCTTGGTCTAGTCTGTGGGAGGAAGCTCAAGGCAGGAATTTTGTAATAAAAGCCAGATTTTTCTCTGGAGGTAGAGTGGAGGAGGCCAGTCTTGTTGCTTCTCCAGTTCTTGTTAGTTCTTGATCAGCTTAATCTGGTAGCTGTGAAAGGTTTTCTTTCCCTGCTGAGAATGAACTTGGCCTCTGAGGAAGGTCACCACTGGGATGTTCACCCTGACATACCTGATTTTCACAGAGTCACTGGTGGGAATCCCAGCTCAAGCTGCTTGGACCTCATCTTCCTGATGCAAGTTCCCAGCAGTTTACTGGGGATGAGTCTTTCTGAATGTGCCCCAGGCAATCTGCACCGTGGCAGAGCCATGACATTGCTAAACACAAGTTTTTCTCCAGTGTGCTTGGCCAGAGTTAGTTTGCTTTTACCCCGAGCAGCACAGACCAGTATGTCCCCTTTCACACCAGCAGCAGCTGGTTTTGTCTGGAGCAAACACATCTTTGTACCTGGAGCTTGGAGAGTGTCTTAGAGGCTTTCTGTGGTTACGAAAAAAATACAGATCTGGCCCTCTGATTTCCTCTGGGACCAAGTATTTCAGTGTTCTCCTCCTCCACTGACCATTGGCAATGGAAAGACCACCACTCCCTGCTCTTGCATCTTTGACTGTCTTTGGAGTGGGGGGTGTTTCTATAGGGAGTGATGCAGGGAAAGCTGAGAACATCTGAAGTTGCCATAGTTCAAATATGCAGGCGCTACCTTAACTTAAATTTACACAGAAAGCTTGCTAATTAAATCTGAGTTTGCTTCTTGGCCATCAGTCACTGCAGTAAGGATAGAGATAACAGCTGAAGCTGATATCTCATCCTCCCTGGTACCCAACACACTACCTGTAAGATATTCTTGTAGAGTTTCCCAACCGGAATTAATTTCACTAGCTTAATAATATACATCTTGTGCTCCTTTTATTTTACTAGTCATTGTGATTCCCTTCTGACATAGCCTAAATTATGCTTGGATTCCTTTTTCTTTTTTTCTTCTTTATTAATGCATACATGGACTGTATAGTCTTCAGAGATTTATTTTTCTTTAATGAAATCAGCCTCCTTTTCCTGGCTAGTGTAGTGCATGAATGTCACATTTAAATATGTGCTTTCAAGTTCAGTCCTTTCCCTCAGACATATTACTTTACACTACATTTGGCTGTGTTAAACCGCAGTGCTGATTTACTACATCAGTGACCATGAAAGCCTCAAATTCCTCTGACTCCTGTTTGGTTGTTTCTCTCTGTTTACTATCCACAACGCTCTGGTTTTTGGAACAGTTGGCAGATTGTTGTAAGCTTAAATTTCTTATTTCTTTTCCTCCACTTGATACAATGGTTGCAATCAGATTAATATATTTAGCAGATTTGGAGCTGATTACAGAGCAAGAACAAAAAGATATCCTGAAAGCAATGATGCTGTGAATGTCACAGAAATGTGTGGTGCCGGGTACCAGGTGTGCACAGGAATGAAGGGGTAAAGGTTTGCCCAAAGTTCAGGGAAGATCCCTTATCTCTCTTCCACAAGCAGGACCTGGGAGCTGCAGGTGACAGTCCTTCGTGCTTCTTGCTTCCTTTTTTTTAGCTTGAGGAAATCTGTTTTCTGTGCTGCAGTTCAGAAGTGAGAAGGATGCTCTTTAGCCAGCTAAGGAGGCTTGAACAGCACTGAGCCTGCAAGGAGGGTTCCTGTCCCCTCCTGAGTTTTGTGTCCAAAAAGTTGTTACCTCTCTTTTCTGTCCCAAACCTGCAGCTGCTGGCCTGTATGGAAGCTCTGCGTATGAGATTTGGTCAGCCAGAGTCTAAATAGTTTTCAGTATTGAGTCTTACTGTTTAAAAAGCAAACAAATGCAAAATTGGGAATTCCCTTCTTTTCGTTTGCTTACTTGAAGAAGCTCAGACTAGGCAAATCTGCCAGGCATACTAAGTCTTCCTGACAATCTGCTTTAAAACAGGGGTTGTATGTAGTGACAGCAACAGTGGCAGCAGAAACCCTTCCCGTAGAGGAAGGAGTACACCATGGGCACCATGACAGCAGTCAAGTCAACCTCCATCGTCTGCTTGCATGTTCCTGCATGGGTCTGCATCAGGTGGATGCTGTGTCAGATGGTGGCCATCTCACGCACCGCTAGTGAGAACTTCCAGCTGATACTCAGGAAAGGCTTTTCTGCCGTGTCAACCAGGCTCTGAGAGGACTAACCAGGAGGTAGGTGCCTGTTGGGATATATCCCTCGGCTTGGTGTTCCCAGCTGGCTGGCTCTCAGCAGTTTCTCACTCTGCACCTGGGAACACCTAATTGCCCTGCACAGACACCCTGTCTCCCTGGCCCATACAGATATACTTACGGGTTCTGAGTCACCCCTCAGAAATTCCGTGCTCTCCTTTTGGCTGTGCTGAATGCCTGAACAGTTAAGATAGGTGCTCTGGGTCACGCTGCCGGGCGGGATTTCTACAGGTTTGTTATTTTGACACCAAGGTAAGGCTTTTGTTAAATGTGGCCTGAATTCAACTTTCCATAGCTCAGCAGGTGCAAAGGACAGGCTACAGTCTGGAGAAGTATTGTTGGCCTTAATCAGTATTTGCAAAGCAGTGTGCAAGGCATTGCCTGTTGTTGTTACTAAGAGAAATTATGCATGTTAGGAGGGGCATCACACAGCTATCACGGTATGCAATCTGACATTATTTTCCAACAACACTAAACACCCACTGATTCTGTCCAGACCTTGCCTGTTCTGTAATTTTCTAGAGTTGTCTCTGAGGCAGGAACTTGCTTGTAAAAGGAAAAAGAAAAAAAGTATCCATCCAGGGCCCTAAGCTCTCCGCACAGCTTTGTGCAGCGCGCTGCCAAGCATCACACAGCAGAGCAGAAAGCAAGGCAGAGCAGTGCTTGTGAATCACCATGGAACAACATCAGACAAGTGAAGCAGACCCATGTGATTTTAGGCAGGGCTCAAGAATTTAGTTCCTTTAGCTTCAACCCAGGGGGCAAATTTGTTCATTTCCCTGGCATTGCAACAATGATAAAGCCTCTGCACCCATTTGCCCTGAACCAGTAGGGTTTCTGCTCTGTTCTGGCTGTTCCTGTTATGTGTGATAACAGCGGTTAAAGGCAAGTTGGAGATTTGGTGGGACTAATTCTCATGTACATTAAGCTGCTTTTACCCGCTCCTAACTACAAAATATCCTGAAACCAAATGTAAATTGTGTTGTCAAAGCAGTAGAAATGGATTCTGGAATCAGACAGACAGATTCCCTGGTCTGAAGTGAGTATGTTTTGCAAATATCTGTGAGGAGATGGATAGCAAACTGTGAGTTGTCACCTGCCCCTCTGAGACAGATGCTTAGGACAAAATACCGACATCTGATGGCCACAGTGGATGCTGGAAGGAAATTTAAGGGCAGTTGAGGCACCTGTGTCTGTGGACACAGAGTGGTCTAGTGGTTCATCTTTCCCATGCACTTGGTGCATGCAGGTTTCTGAGCCTTATCTGCATGGGTATCAGGTGGCTTGGACTAAAAGCATGTGAGCTAGCTAACTGTGTAACAGCACAGACACTCAAGTTCCAGCACCCATGCTTGTGTCCTGAACTGTTCGCTACGAAAGGAATTCACTACTATAGCAATAGCATAAGAGCTTTCTTGACCTGTGAATTTTTCCTGTCATGGAAGAGGTCACATAGTTTGAATTGGCTACGAGATGAAGTGAAAACAAACAGCAAAAGACAACCTGAACCGGGGAGAAAGGAATAAAGGTATTTTCTAGCAAATACAGGAATCCAGGCAAAGACAGGAAGAAAACCACCTGCTCGAGAGAAGCAGCTTCGAGAGGTGGACATAAAACTTCCTAGCTTGCCTTTCCGTGTCTCCTGGACAGTCTAGAGTTATTACACAAAAGCACAGCTTGAAGCAAGCACCCCAAATGATAGCCCTATTGCAGTGGCTCTTTGGGACTTAATGCGCCCCATGGGACCACTATGGACCTAAGGGGGAGACCAAGTGCAGCTGTAAGAGCTAAGAAGCCCTGTGTCCTCCACCAGTCATGACAGTAGGAAGGTCACCTTATCCAACTGCAAAAGGGGAGTGCTACCTCAAAGCCATCTGTCAGAGGGTTCATTCCTTCTTGCTTGCAATATGCTGGAACAGTGAAAAGCTCTATGTGACTGCTTTGTGTTATTAATGAGGGAAGGTTGGAAGAAATCCCCGTGACTTTCTGTTGTAGATGTTGCTTGAGAAAAGACATGCTATCCATGGCGGGACCTCACAGCATGCTAATTCTCAAAGCATGTATGCAAAAGTTTGAAACGGGAGGTTTTGTTGACCCTGGAAGAAAAAGCAGATTCCAAACAGGGACTCAGAAAAAAAAGATCTCCCATTTCATTAATATTTGCTCTTGCTTTATTGAGGAATGGCTGCAGCTTGCGTGTGTTGTGGTTTTGTCCTGTTTATCTTCTGAATTTGCACTTATTTTATTTCCGGGCAATTATAGTTTCAAGAGCTGACTGCAAGATAGGCAGCTGAAGAGCCACATCATCTCTTCCATCCTCTCTTTCACTGAATTTGCAAGCTTGGGGTCTTGCTTTTGAGCAGAAATTTTGTGATGGGGACTGTAGGGGCTAGATTATACAGGGAAAACGTGAACCTCTATCAGGGTTTGAATTTCGGCCTACAGAAAACAACCTGATATTTCAATCTGCAAAATCACTTTGGGCCATGAGAACCTACAGATTAAAAACTCATAGTATAGGGAAACTTAACATAGAATCTCCATGGCTTTTAAGGGAATTAGTTCTGCCTTGTTGTTTCCATTGAACCATGTGACTCGGAGAAGTGTGAAGGGAACCTGCTCAGAAATCCCCGGGAGGAGACACAGACTGCTTGAGAGTGGCTGTGGGGTTGTTTCCCCCTTGTCCATGGCTGGGCAGTTGATCCAGCTGTTGCACTGCCGTGGTGCAATATACAGTGCCAAGTCTTTCCTGTAAGGTTCAGGAGACCGAGAGAAGTCGGTGCTAAGGCAGGCTCCGGTGTTTGTGGGGGAACACCTGTGATCCCTCGTTCCTTCTTGAGTATTTAATCTGCTTGATCACTGTGCAGAGTCTGGTACTGGGGGACGATACCAGATTGTTCCATTTGACTTCAGCTTTTTTTGGGCCTTTCAGTCTGAATGTAGGCTCATTACAGCTGCTGTTTACCAGTAGACATTGTAGAAAAATTCTAGCATGCATTTATTTAAATAACATCTGATACATTCTGGAGGGTAGACAGCACGGAGCAGCTACAGCGCTGTTTCCAAAGAGTTTAAATGGCATCTTTGGCAAGAAAATAGAGAGGAGAGAAAGATCTGTTACATGTGCCTGTGCATTGCCCCTAGAATAGGATCAAAGCTACAAAAAGAAACTGTGTTTTTGTTTCTCCACAGCTGTTAAGAGTTCACAAACTTCCCAGGATCTACATTTCAAGGCTTTCATCAACCAGATTTTGTACATTTACATTTGTTCAAAATAGTTTCCAGGCAGTGGGTGATTAGTGGTTAGAAATGGCTTGCAGTTTGGTGATAATTTGATTAAGTAAAATCCTTAGGAAAATGAACATTCCAGATCTTTCATGTTTCCCTGCTTCACCTGTGGAGCACGACTCCTTCCCCACCCAATCTCACAGGAGGCATTTCCTTTATCTCCTGCATTTCAGAAAGGAACTGATGAATGCTAGTCAGGAAAGACAGGAGGATCCCTCCAGCCAGAATGAGCAGCAGGAAAAGACATTAACTCAAAAAAAATGCCAATTTTACATTTTTCCAGGAGAACTTAAAATGTAGTAATGATATCCCTCTTCCCAAGAACTCCATGTACTCTGGTTCTTTTGAATTAATTCAGCATTCAGGACTGTGCTACTGCGCACTGAGGAGTTATAGTGTCTCCAGAGGTGGAGGAAGCACAAGATTCATGGTATCTTGAGAAGACACCTCCTCAGCATGCCAAGGAGAGTCCTCCCCCGCCCAGTAGCATCGTCTGGAGCAGCACGACTTCATCTGTAAGTCTAAGGCAGTCTGCAAACAAATAAAGATGACCCATATCTGCACATTTCCATGCTGTGCAGTAAGCCAACAAAGAGAATGGGGAAAATAAAAATGAGCAGTAAATATTGAAAGTTTAGTCAGTTTTTAAAGTATGCATAAGTGAAAATAATTTTCTAATGTTGTACAAGGTGGGGCTTTTTTTTTTACTTATAAGAAGGTAAAGTGGTATAAGAATATAGCTTGACTTGTCGGTCCTTGCTGATAGAAGGACCATCTTGTGTCCTGCTCCTGCCTATGGCAGTGGGAGAGTGGGAGGGTGAGTTAAGTACTTAAATAGGTAGTTTTACAAAAATCTTTGCTTTATTGATTTACCTCAGGAAATTGTGGTTAAAAATATTGATTTAAAAAAGGGTGATGTCTTTCTGCCTTCCTGTAAAAACTGTTGATATATGCCTATCATAGTCACTGACTCATGTGTTTCCACTTGGTGGGAATGGATTTACAAATGTTTGGACTTACAAACACACATGGATTTACAAACAGTTGCTTCGAGTGGTTTGGCAGATCTCCTTGTGATAATGACGTATCATTCGTGTCTCCAAACCATAGGCAGAGCTATTCTGGGGTGGCAGAAGTAGGAAAACAGTCTCACCTTCCTTGTCTCCTGGAGATTTTTCCAGCACTTGGCAATCTGGCATAGCCCTGCATGGAGCTGTTGCTGGCCACCATCTCCTAAAGTAGACCAACCCAGCTGTTTTCATAGGTACTTAAATAAAAGGTGAAAAAGGACCAGTGAGACCATTCAGTCCATCTTCCTGGATAATGGCAGCCATAGACTTTCCTTGAATTAACTCCCATGGCAATTACAGCAACATCTCACCTTTGGTTTTCAAGTGGTACCGTCCTTTACAACAGTACTTCCACCATTGCCAGCAGCTGACACGGGTATAGCTGTTACTGTCTCTCTTCTTGGCCCTGTATCCCTCTGTAGCAGTGTGTGTGATGTTAGTGGTCCATATGCCCATGGCAGAGGGACTGGAACTAGGTCATCTCTGAGGTCCCTTCCAAACCATTCTATGATTCTATGTATCCTTGTTTGGGAAACCCTGAGCTGCAGTACATTCTCTCAGGGAGTGTCTCCAACTTCATTTTCAAGACCCATGTACGAAGAACATGTGACATCCCTCAGGAAGATTTTCAGTCTAAACCTATTTAAAACTTTATATGGAAAAAGAAAGGTTGGAAAGTCTACACTCAGCAGTATAGTATGCAGGAGACTCAGTTAATTCACCTTGAAAGAGGCTTTTAACAGGACTTGCAAATGCATGCTGGTTAGGGATAGGACATGGGTGAGCGCACAAGAGCAGCATCAGATAAACAGAAAACATTGCGGCAACCTAGCTTGGAGGTCATGGGACCCACATAGCTGGCAGCATTGCTAAGCAGATTGGTTTGCGCTGTGGCCATTTTTTCTCACAGATGGGATAAAAATAAGATAGATTAAGTATATCCAAGAAAAAATAGTTTTGCAAAGGCTTGAGCAAGCTGCCAATGTCAGCAAAGGGAGCCAGTAATGTAAGCAAACTTCAGAGAAGGAAAGCTGCAGAGCGTCCTGCTGGAGGGAGCAAAGGGAACCGGCTCTGCACACTGGTTGGGTGTGGGATGAGGGGCTGGATGGGCGATTAGGTTGATTTGTGACTTCTGTGTTTACCAAGGCAGATCCCAATGGAGAGGGAGGTTTTTGTTTTAGCTGATAAATATTCCTGCCTCTAATTTAAAATGGTCGTGTGTGTGTCCCCCCTTCTGTGGCTCTGCCAGTTAACCTGTGCTGTACCAAGTCATTCAGACTGATAGGTAGGTGTTGAGGTCCCTACAGGAATTTGAAACTCCCTGTCACCACTGTTAATGTCTGTTCTGCTTCTCCAGAGGCAGGTCTACATTTGGCTTTTATTTTGCACCCAGCTTTCCAGCAGATCCTTAGGAATGGCCAATTTAGGCAAGGTGAGGAACTGTTCCCTTAAACTGGATCTTGTATTGACAGAGTGAGCAGCAACGACTCTCGGCTTTCTGTGCTGTAGGATGCTCCCTGGTGAGTATGAAACTGCAGTTAGGACAGATGATGGAGCAAAAGCAGATGGTGTATCAGGGCTTTGCAGGCCTCAGTGAGCAATAGTTACTGCTGCTCGGTGGCTCTGTAGTAACTGGCTGCAAGCTTGGTCTCAGGCAGTGGCAGATCATCTGCCTTCATGTAGTCGCCTGTGAACACAGCTTCCTGTTCATTTCTGCTCTTCCTTTCCTTGTTTTGGAGAGTCACTACAGCTGGGTCAAAGCTAATGGTGTACTGGGGCTCCATACATTAAGTCTTCAGGGGTGCTGATGCACAGAAAACCCCCTTACCCAGCAATACGAGAGGGAGACCAAGTGTGAAGTGGTGGTCCTCTGATTTGGCAGTACTTTGCTTTGCGGAGGTGTAAATGGTAAGGGACATGGCCAGACGAAACAAAGGCTGGAGGGTATTGTTCTCCATTAAGTAGCAGTTATTTGTTGGTCTCTGGAGTAGTTCAGACAGGTTTTTAAATGCACTTAATTCAGACAGAAGTAATCTTGGTGAAAGGGAGGTTGGGATCATGTGGGGAACATTCTGGGGATAAACATCTGCTGCTTTTTGGTTAACAACCATATTTGTTACATTAAAACAAATACCACTATCTGACCCAGAGAGCTTGTGGAAAGAAGCCAGAAAATAAACTGTGTTGCTACTGACGAGATAATGGATCAGAAAAAAACCCCACCAACCAAACCAGATTGCAGCACTAAAAAAATAAAAAGCAAAAAAACCTCAGTCAAAAAGCTGCTTCTCATTTCTTTCTACATTGCCCTGAAAATTAAGACAAGCATAGTTTTTCAGCTCAGCCTCACTTTGTAGAGTTGGTGGGTTTTACACTTGGTGAAAGAGAACTGTAACTTTCTCACGTTGTTTGTGAACCGCATTAGCAATGTGTCTGAGTGGCAGAGTTCTCACCCCTCCAGGGCCAAGGGCCTGATGCCCTTTATAAGAGAAACAGTAACTAGATACAAAAATTGCATCAAGACTTTGGGATGGCCAAGAGGGAGTTGGATCTAGGCATTTGCTTTGGCCCTCTTCTCTATAGCTGGTGTCTGTCTGGATCTGTGGAAGCAATGCCATTAATACCAGCGCACCGATCCCCTCTGCCTGGCCGGCCACACTGGTCTCCCATCTGGGTATGATGCAATTTCCTTTCCTTCTTTATTGGGAGATTAAAGGAGCTGCCTCTTCTCCCTTTTCCTTGTAGATAATTTATTGTTTCTGGATTTAATAACTTTTTGTATTTGAAGGTTTCCTGCAGTTGGATTAGGAGCAAATGTGAATGTTGCAATGACAGCGTTTTTAAGACAAGTATCTACAGCATAGGCTACCTGTTTCCTGATCCCCTTATTGTATAGATTGAGATTCACTTATATACCCTAGCTGTCACTTCAAGGGCAGCTTTGGCTAATAGGTATTGTTTCTTATAGTAAATATAAGAGGGAAATTATCTTAAGTGTCTTTCTGGTAGTTGTTAGTAAGTTCAATGGTGACATTAAGAACTGCTTCAGAAAGTTCGGAATTCTCCTTCTCTTGTTGTTTGTCCCATTGGGTAATGTATGTGCTCTTGAAACAGCTTGTCACCAAGTTTTGCATCTGGATGCCCCTCCTACCCAAAAGCTTCCTTTGCCTCTCTTGTAAGTGGCAAATGGCATCTGCCATAACGAGTCAGTAGCGTTATATAGGGATTTACTTTAATAAGACATTGAGCTGGAGATTTGGCTGGAGTCATTAGCTGCAGCCCACCTGCTGTAGGGGCCAGATGTAATTCCATAAGGTCTCACAGGGCTATACTGCCTTAGCACATGGCATCTCATTGCCTGGAAGATGACCCTGCAGCTGTGAGTTTAGCTGTGCTGAGCTGACGGTGCACAGGTTGCCTCTGCTGAAGCCGTTCTGTCATTGCAGCCTTGTGCCCTACAGGTAAGCTGTGCTTGTGGGACCGAAAGGGATTGCTTGTTCTTCAGCCCAAGCGGTGAAGCTGTGCCCTTTCGGGCTCTCCAGGGACCAGTTGCAGTCCTGACACCTTGGAGGACTTGCCACATGATGTGGCTGTTCTTTCAGGACACAGCTGACTAAAGCTATTTATTTATTTTTATTGCTAAGCACAGAAGTAGCATAAACAAATATAGATGTCGGTCGACTTTGCAGCAAGTTGCGGAGATGACTTCTTGGCAAGTTTGGGTTGCTTCCATATTTCTAGTTTTCCCATTTTCTCAGATGTAGAAGACTCCCCTGAGTCTGAAACTCTGGCCTTAAGGTTTCCAATAATTGTTTCTTTCTGCAAGTTCTGATGGATTTTTTTTTTTTTTGTTGCTTTTCTAAGAAAAAGTCTGCATGGGAATGCTCTTCCCAGTTGTACCTCCATGGTAGTGTCAGCCCTGTTGGTGATACATATCCAGGTCCCCAGGCTGCCATAGACTGGCAACATGGGTGAGCATCCCAGACAGGGTTTTGTGAAATGAGCATCAGAGCAGTGCCCTGCTTCACCACGAGGTTGTGAAGAGCAGTGTTTTGGAGACTGCGACTTGTTTGGGCATCACAATAGATGGCAGGTGCATTAAGTACATCCTCACATCTCCTGTTAAATGGGGCCTCATGCTAGTTTCAGCAGAGACTCCAAAGAGAAAATTCTTGCATATCTGCGAGAAGTCTGTCTTGCCCAGAGCCAAGACACGCAGGAGAAGCAGCTGACACAGCCACCGTTGCTCTGCTTATCTTGTGTGTTACTGTTGAGGGCTGAGCTTTGGCCAAAGTGTCTTCTGTCTCCGTGCAGACACTCTGCCATCACTCTGTCTGGGCATGCACTCTGGTGAGGAGGAGGCAGGTAACAACTGTGTGACATGGCT